>NC_091536.1:96893568-97208835 GCF_042242935.1 Bactrocera oleae
TCGGCTTCATGTCAAGCGAGTTCGCGTAGAGTTCGAGTTTTAGTTTGAAATGAGGCTAAGCGCTTGACACCATAACATATTTATGCACCTTTTATTTGCGTTAATCTCAGATTTGTTGGCTCTGCCTTCTCTAATAGGCGATTAAAGATATTTCTAAATGTTTCAACTAGTCGGAATATATTCAATCACCATCGACGATCAGTTAATTTGCAAATGAAGACATCAGCAGTTTGTTATGGCGTTTAGCACATAGATGTCTTAAAAATAATCAAATGTCTTAAACCGTTTTTATATTATAGTTAATTCGTTCGCACTTACAGCAGCAGTATGCCTCTGCCCCTATCGTATTCATGCTTGTGTTAATACAATTTTTATATCGGTGATGAAAAAGGCAATTACGTGTTTTTGTATATGTAACGACTCAGTTTATTGTTGCTTTTGGTTTTTAGAAACACGTTCAGCAGTGCGTATGAGTGTTAATCAGATTGCTGCTGACGTGTGTGTGTGATTATGTATGCACATTTATGCGTATTTATGATCAATTATGTGTTTAACACAACGTTGTTTATACATTTGTTGAGAATTGTGATTTATTGTAGTTTTGGTTTTTTTCTGCACCATTTAATGAAATTATAGTGAGACATACTACATACATACATCAACATTAAATATACTTTGGTGAGAATAACTTTTTTTCAGATATTTCAGCAAAGTTTATTCTTGAAATATCCTTCAAAAGTCATAACTACCGAATGGACTGCAAGATTTCAGAAGAGTTATGAGGAAATAAAGATCTGGAGCTTGAGGGCCTCCAACAAAAAATCTGGCGTGTAAACCTTGAAGGTATGCGTCGATTTTGCGAAGGAATACAAAAAACAATGAATATATATGACAGTAGGGCTTTACTAATAAAGTGCTTTGAAGATTTTGGATGGAGCTTTGGAATAAGTTTGTGGCATATAAGGAATGCATGCATACAAATGAATACACCAAGCATTTTATCAAGAAAAGTCAGTTTAATTTTTGCTAAAGCCGATTGGTTAACCTAGCGATGGCTCACTTTAGAACATTTTCCAAGCATTTATTTTAGTAAATTTAATTTACCATCTAATCAAATTTGAGAAAAAAAACTGAATTTTAACGTATTTTAATTCAAATTTTTATCAATTTTTCATACAATCGCTATTAGCCTCGGCTGGGATGGCCTTTTTTTGCCTTCAGTGCATATAGCTTTTTTCGGTTTCAGTAATGATGCGTTTGATATAGTCTTACAGCCACGTTATGGCATCTCTTTTGTGATCTCTACTCTATGAGTCAATCCATATAAGTATTGAGCTCCGCTGCTATCTCACTGTTGCTAATACGATACTTTTCAAGCACTGTTTCTTTAACAATTCCGATGTTATCGTCATTACAGAGGTGGATGGACGACTCGCATGAAGCATGTTTACGATGATTTCATGACCACTCAAATACCTGTATTCGTGATAAAGTATACTCTCCAAAAGCACTACTGCAACATTTTCAACTAATTCAACTAAAATTTCGAACAAACGTGTCGTTAAATTTTTTTCATGGTAAGAATCGCCAGGCAAACTTTGCTTGTCGTAAACAAACAGCTGCCAAACACACAATACTTGCCATATGGAGATCAAAATCCGTTTATCGATTCGCTTTGCATGCGTAGTTTGTATGGATCAGTAAAATTTGATCGGACAAAGTTAACGCGAAATAAATTATGAGTATTTTTATAATACAGTATAGTATTGTATTATATAAATCAGTTGGTTTGTTAAAAAAACTTTGCAACAAACTGCACTAAAAGATAAACTTCTATTATCTTTAGTAATCATTTTAATTATTTACTGTTTTAATTGAGGTTTTTCGCTTCACACAGTAAATTGTCGATTTTCCAGCGCAGGAAGCGCTTTCGGTAGTATTATGTAGCTTAATGCGTATATATTTCCATTCGAGAGTATTCAGTCCAAATACATATGTAATTTCAAATTCTAATTTAATCATTCGCCAAAGTTGTGAAGTATTTACAAAGCACTTCTTTAATAGAAATATACTCATAATGCAGAAAAGTTATTTGTAAATAATAATATTATTAACTGTTATCAAAAGCTTAGTTGTAGTTCAAATAAAAAGTAAAATTGGCGCAAAATAGCTAAAATATAAACACTAGTACTTAGTCAATACATATACATTTATCTATAAAACAAATATTTTCACAACTTATATTGTTAATCTGCATTTGTGTGCAAACAAGTTAATCAATTTTGAAACAGCACAAAGAAATAGCATTAAAATTGATGATAAAGGATATATTTAGCTATACACATAATAAAATACATATTGACTTTTCTTCAAGTTTTCATATAAAATATCTTTAGATTCGCAGTTGAAGTCCACATCATCCATATCTAGCTCCGGGTGCTGCAAACAGAAATATCACCAGTATTGCTTTTATTGCAAATTGTTTTAATTGAATTCTTGTGCTTTCGATATCATTGAAATTCATGCTTTTGGACAATAGTCAATTAAAAGGCAACAGTGTTTTGAATAACTTTGCCTAATGATAAATAAATTGTTGTTCAGTGAGCGGAATTGGAAACACCTGTAACGAATAGAACGCTTTAAACAAATAATCAATTGTAAAAAATTTTAAATTTTTGTGGCAAAATTCGTTTAATTAAAATCAATGCGAATCTGTCAAGAATTGTCAGCGTGTGAAACCTTTTTAATTTTTTTTTATATATTTACAAAAATAAGGACCGCATGGAATCTAAGTTAACTTCACCCCGCATTGTGTGTTCAAAAAATAATGGAAATTTTAAGGTTAAAATTTCGTGGGTTTGAAGAGTCCAGTTGTAGAATATACATGCTCCGAAGTACGATAAAAATTTCAGCTCTATTCATTGCTTACTTTGTCTATTGCAACCGCTAAGGTTAGGCGGTTTGTTACAAGCTTGGCGATTTTCGTTTGTTAAAAGAATTTGTTCCTGATTTTTTTGCCAAAAACAATACTGTAACGATGTATCCATATTTGCCAGACAAGGACCCGTGTGTCTTTTTCCTACAATTTTCAAAAATAGAGATAACGTCAAAGGCCGTTTTACAAGCATATTGACATTTAAAGCGCGACGCTGAAAGATATAAAGGCTTTTCCAAAAATCGAGTTTGAAAAGTATTTCGACGATTGGAAAAAGCGCTGGCATATGTGCATAATGTAGACTATTTTGAAGACAAGAACGTATATTTTTCAAAAATCGAAAAAAATCCCGTTTTTTTTGTTAACATATCTCGTATACTAGCGATTATTGATTATGCACAGATGACATTTGCAATATAAAAATTGTTGAAATATACGAACAATAAAAATTGCAATTAAAATATTCGAATATCCAGTAATTACGGCGATATCTTTCATCGAAATGTGGCCACGGATATGCAGTTACTTTCCATGTCAGTGTGCAATTTTTATGTTCATTTGTGTTTACACATTTTTTAAATTATATCTGTATTACACTATAACCTGCTTTAAATAAAAAAAAAAAAAATTATTTATCAATTTTCCCAACACAATTGGTTTTTGTGCTCGCGCTTTGTGATGCGTGATAAAATATTGTTTTTTTTTTTCAATTTGTCATTTTAAAATATCATTTAAAGGAAGCGGCAACGAAAACAATAAAAATGAACAATGCACACACATATTAATAACTTGGAAAAATTATATACATATTTGCAATGAATTCAGCTGCTATTTGTCCGAACCCGCATATATGTACATACATATGTACATCCGTGGCATACATCCTGACCGAATTTGCACATTTTTGTGGAAGTTGAAACAATTGTACATCTGTTTTGATTCAGCTTTTGTTTAATAGTTTACACTATTAAAACTGGTATATCCGTTGGCGCAATAACAGTTTTAGTGTAATTCTATATTGCAAATTCAATTTCGTACTGTTATTTTAGCATATTTTATATTTTCATGACAGTTTCGATTTCATTATAAAAACATCAATACCATAGTTTTGTGATTTCGCAGAGATTTGAATTCGTGTAAATGCATTTGCAGCTATAAATTCTACTAAAAACCATCAAAATTAAGCTGAAGCGGTGAGCACTGAGGTTGCAGTGTTGGTTAATCTCCTAGAGCAACAATAATATTTGTTTAATATTCACTCGGTGTAATTACTCAATTTCAATGAATATTTCTATAAATGCAATGATGAAATTCTTTGCGCTGAAATTTAGGTTGCTGCACATTTTAATTTATATTTAATGATATTGAAGAAGTTTTGCGACAATTTGGAAGAAAGAAGTTCACGCATTATACATAATGTTTGAATACTTACTGAATGAATGCTAAGAGTTGCAGAAGATAAGGCCACCTATTGTATTTTATTTAACAAAAAATTTAAATGAATTTTACTGAAATTTTACAAAAATCTGTGCGATTTTTTGTTTTCGGGTAGTTTTTATAATAGTAAAATATATTAATAAAAATGTAACATGCATACATATGTATATAAAAGAAAAGAAAAAATATATGTACATATTTTATTTGCATTGAATTTGTTGATACTAACGGCAATAAAAATAATTACGATTTGATTACAGTTATCAAAACACACTCCCTTGGCTTCAACATACTCAAACATTGGAAATAGCAAAACCAAAAAAAAAAAACGTAATAGCTGAAAAAGCGCAGAAAATATACTAAAAATAAACCGTTATATTAAATAACAAGAATTAAGTCATTACACATTTTTGTTTTTATAAATTTAACGCATTTTTCAAACAAGCATTAATTTAATTAAGCGCTGTTATTCACTTTATCGCATATGCTTCTGAATTCGTGCAACAGTTTTTGTCGCACATTCCCTTTACCATATGCAACCTTGTAATTTTTCGCTCGGATTGACAATCGTAAATTATTATCGATTGTGCGCCGCATTGTTTACTATACCTCTAACGGTCAATTAGCTATTCAATGAATAATTTAATTTTCGCCAGCCACAACAATCCCACGGCAAGATAACAATAGCTGTTGGCAGAGCACGCAAGTGTACCGTTAAATAATTATTAATATAGCACTACTCATTAGTAGCGTCGATTTCGTTATGATTGATGCTTTCTCCTTCATCCAGACTGAGTGTTTTTATTCTATATATATGTTTGTATAGCTATAATGTCAGGGATTTTTTTTTATTTGCAAGTCTTTTTCTGTTGTACCGCATTTATGGCTGCATGTGTGTGTGAATGTGGCGAGCGTAATTAATTTCAATTAATTATTATATTTGCGCAAATATGCTTAACTATGCACACGCATAGTTTGCCCGTTTTTTTCTTCTTCTAATTAATATATTTATGTGCAAAAGATTGTTGTTGTACATGACATTATTTAATCCGTTTGTTTGTTTTAAACTTGAATGCGGCAGCCTCTGCAATTATTATAAGTACGCTAATGCCAATCTCACGCCTTCCATACTTCACCACGACAATAATATTGATTCTTTTTTCGTTTAACTCCCCGGAGCCGAATTATTGTGTAAATTGCAAAGTGTTGTCACCTGTCAAATCACCGTTAGTTTGCATGCGATAATATTCGATTGCATTGCACTCGCTTTGCGTCAGGGCGCTGCTGTCAAATTTGCTTTAGGGGTTTTCCATTTTATTTCGTAGTGACATCAAAAGCACTTTGAAATGATTACAATCCCACTCATTAATAAGCAATGTAATCAGGCTTATGTGGCCTGTGATATGTACTTATGTATAGAGATGCAACATATTCATATTGGGTTCTTCTAAGAATTGGTAAATATAATAATTGTCTAATTAATGTGCCACAAGAGGTTTGCCGGAGGTTTTAACCAAATAATTAAGTAAAACAAATATTTGAAATTAAAAGCAAATATATTTATTAATTATTTTATTTTGTTTTTTAATAATACTAGATAATATATGTAAAATGGCACACCTCGTGTGACAGCCTAAAAGCAGACGATTTTTGGGAATTACAATTTTTTTTATATTTTTCGAGTTGCAGGCGATCACCGACGTCGCTAAAATAGTTCCTTCACTACTGCAGTGATGAAACCCAAAAAAAAATTTCAGCAAGAAAATACCTGAAAGCTGACAAAATGGCAGAATTTTAAGAAACAAAGTTGTATTTTACTTAAATCTTTCGTAGTTTTTATCCTGCCAAAACTTGATTTTTTATAAGATCAAAAAATTGGAACTATTTACAGAACATGCATTTGATATTGATTGAATCATTTGTCTCTGAGTAATCACCGCATCAAATTCGATATGTGAAAAAATTATATATATTTTATTCAAACTTTCACATTAGACATGGCACTTAATAATATTTTTATTAATTTTTAATATTTGCTGCATTATAGGTTTTCGGACTTATTATAGAATAAACTAACAACAAAGTTTAGTAAATATTGTAATATTTCATTTGCTCTGATAAATAATAATAACGTTATAAAAATATTATATAACGTAATATTATTTTTGCTCTGATAAATAATAATAACGTTAGCAATAAATACCTCGAATCAAACCTATCGGTCAGATATATTTTAATATGATTTTGATAATTTTTAAACAAAATACACGTAAAATTAGTCAGAGAATAATTTAGAAGCGGTGGTGACTGGTAACTAATTTTTGAATTTTTTCATTTTTTACGGATCCTCAGTTTATTTATTTATTCTTTTTTTTATTTTTTTTTAAATCAAAAATTTTTTTCTGTCTTCAAAAAATAATAATAATAATATTAAGCCAAAATTAGCTTACCTCAATTTTTGTCATTCTTCACGTTATTACAGCAATGCTCATTAATTTGAAAATATTTTTATTAATGAATGCAAACTAGCAACTAGCTCATTAATGCGTTGTGCGCGTTTTTACTTTAAAGGTCTTTTATTATTACTTTCAAAGTAATTACTCGGATGACAGTAAGTATATGTGCAAATTACTGTTAATTATGAGGTAGCGTTCCCTAGACTTGCGGCGAGATTTAATTGACTTTTCTATAGAAATGCAGTCGCAGCTTACGACTTATGCCTGACTTAACAAAATAGTAGTAATAAAATAATTTTATTGCTTATTCTAAAATACTCAGAAGTATTCGTGAAGGAAAGGTACTTAGGAAAATATTTTTATGAATGCAAAGACAATTTTCACAAAGCTATTGTTCGCTGGTAAGGTTAGCTTTAGTACCTTCAAGTAGTCGAACACTAAGTTTTGTGAACGGACTGTAGGTCTTTCTTATACGTAAAATGAGTGATATAGAGCTGTCATCCATGCAAAGAGTTGTTGATGATTTTGATTTCACGAGAAGTATCTACAATATGATAAGTCAATTATGCCTAGGGTCGTCCATAATGTGATTAAATATTTCCTTAATATTAAATTCTGCCGAGCACTTGAAAGCCATTATTTTAAAAACTAATATTCAAGGTGCAAAGTTTCGTATTTGTATTCATTAAAATATTTTCCAGTTCTCTCCAATCTGTTCACTGCTCTCCACAAACATGAGAAACACTGAAACTAATCAAATCCTAATTTGAAGATATTAGATCGCCGCAAACATTGGTAATAAAATACCGCTATGTAATGATGTCGCTATTTTATTACAAGCACTACAGTATATTTTCACTCTAATGAAAGCAAAAGCAAATCGCCTGCGCCGGCGCTGGTCGCAGACACATCAGCATTTCTCATTAGAGAAGCTGAGTGGTGTGTTGTGGTAATGCATGTCGGCTTCAGGTGCGTCTCTCGGCGGTGTGGCATGCCGGCGCTTTCGTGGCCGTTAATGCCGGGAAATATTTATGTTTATTGCAATTTAATGGCACATAGTTACATAAACGCCACAAATGCATAAACATGCGAGCATTGCACGCACACACCGCCGCAGTGCCGCATTTACGGTATTACATTATTAGATGATAAATGGGCGCCAAGAGAGGCACGTCAAGTTCAATTGCATAATTGGCATTTAAATGTGTGCACAATTAAAATGGCATTAGTTGCAAGCGAATTGAATAATGAAGGCAATGCATTGAAAACTAAATTAAATAATGGAAGAAAATGCAAGCAAAAATGCACATAAATAAATATTTAATGCGCTGCAATTGGAGTATGCCAACTGAAAAATGGGTGAAAATAAAAATGTGTTCACACACACGCTTGCACACGTCGAACAATAACAATAATGAGTGCCATTGTTGCTGACTTGTTGACTTGGGAGTCCATCGCAAAAGCTCTAGTGAAAAAAGTAATTGCCTATTGACAACTAATGGAGCCTTCAGCTATGCAGCGGGCATGCATGCCGAACAATAGATCAGCATATGTGTGTGTGTGTGTCTGTGTGTGCTTTTAATAGGTATTCATATTCATGACAAACACATAAATAAAGAAATTAATTGTAAGCTTGCTAGCCCGCTAAGTTCTCAATGGCAAGCTGACTATTTGCGAAAATCAATGAAATGCTAAATGCCGTGGTTGTGGCATACCATGAATGAATATGCATACATACATATGTATGTACACATGTACGTATGTATGCCTGCTTAAACACATACAGTGTTCGAAAATACGAAGAGTTCTTTATCACACCTGTCTAGTTTAAGGCCCATATTCAAACATTTTCCGTTTGTGACTTTCATGCAAAATTAAATAACCTTATTTAAAACAAAGTAATTCAAGTGGCAACCTTTAAAAAAAATATTTTCAGTTGTGAGCTCTCTTAGACCTCTTCGCTTTGCAAAGTTTCTGTTTTCATTTTTTAGACATTAATATTTTAACAAAGGTGGCAACTTTGTAATTTTTTCAAAATTTGTCTCCAAATCAAAGAGGTCGTAAGTAATCAGACGAAATTTTGTTTCAACTGCTTTCTTGCTTCATTAAACTATTTTGACGATTAGCAGCTCCGATGAAAGCTCGTTTTGAAAGCAGTGGTTGTTAAGTGACAAAAGCTTTTGTGTGGCACAGTAATGCTCATCTAAATGCCAAGACATTGTTGCTCTTGCACTTGCGGATTTACTGGGTGAACTAATCTAATTAATGCGTATGTGTGCGGCGTGTTCTGCAAACCGCAAAGGCAAAGGCAAATCCAGACAGCTTTCAGTGCTTACATATGTACACACCCCACGCGCGACGCTGATATGTGCCCATTGACTATTGGGTGGCTAATATCCAGTCAGCAGTGCGCAGGGCGCTCTGTCAGTTGCATTCCATGCGCACACTTCAGCAACGTAACCCCGTTGCGGTGGCGGCGACGTAGCGACTCTTTGTTGTGTAGCCACCGCTGCCGCATTTCATTATGGTTGCAGTGAATTATATAGCGGTGGCTGCTATTGTAGACTTCTTGATTAATCCACACTGCAGACCACACTCGACGCCCATAAGTACGGTTACTTGGCTCAGCTTTGTAACATACTTTGTGCACATGTCGGCGAACGTATGAATACGCTTACGGTCTTGTATGCACGAGTATGTATGTATGTATGTATGCATACGCGAATAATTATGTGTATTTGTACTGGCTAGAGTACTCCGCTCGCTTGGACTGGGTTAATGACTTAATTTAATTAGAAGTTAATTGCTTGCAACCTGCACTGCAGAGTGGCTTATGGCGTGTGGAAGTGCACATCGCCTTCCGATGCACGGCGGCAAATGGCTAAAAAGCGCTGCGGAAACGGCTGCGGTCAACATTGCGTTTGAGGAGCTGTAATGGCGCATTCAAACCTGCTAAATTTGTTATAATAACAACTTGAAGAAGTATTATCCAAATGCTTATTATCATACGAAATGAACCATTAAATAAATGTTCCACCTCATTAGCACGCCTTAATGCTGAACTTTTCATATAATATATTCTGATACTTCTTTAATATATGTCTATGCAATTATTAGAACAAAGAGGCAATTAGTATTTTGTAATCTCCTAACTTGAAATAAATTTAGTTGGGCTTCGTAATATCTTCTACAATTCAAAGTTATGTTTTATGCGTTATTGAGGTCACGGCCCATGTGCCAGAAAAGAAGCGAAAGCAACCCCAAACACTTCCTCAGATAACATGCAAGCTTCATGCGAACTTCTATATTTGTTTAGCTTGGTAAAAAATATCGGGCAAATATTATTGAAAGAAATAATATTAATGCATTGCTTTATCGCAAAAAATTTGTTAAATACAAAATAATCAAATTTAAATTTTTGAAGAAATGATCGAAAGTGAAGGTTTCATAATTTCGATTTTTTTTCTTTAATGTTTTTCAGATATTTATGTATGGAGTATATTGAATATGGCTTTACACAAAATTCAAAATTTTTTAGAAAGTTATAACATTAAGTGGATGTTCTCAATCTTATATACGTCTCTTTTCAGATTTCCTAGCAGTTTTATTTCGAAAACGCTTAGACCGTTTTATTTGGCAAAACGCGCGTGCATAACTCTTTAAAAGTCTACAAAATCTACAGTCTACAATTTTCATTATAAAATGTTTACGGAACCGGCTCTTTCCACAGGCATACGACTACTAAATGATGAAACTAAGAGTGTTAAGAAGAATTTTTGTTGATGCTTTGAAAATATACAATAACATGATATAATTATTTTCATTGCTAGTCAAAACTTTTTTGAAAAATACTTGAAAATAACAGCTTCCGATTGAACTCAACCGACTCAATTTCTTTGTCTGCCATTATAATATGGCATGTAAATTGCATGTCACGCATGCGCAACAGTTCCATTATAGTACCTTTGCCTGATTTTGAGCTTTAGTCGATTTCTCTTAATAACCAATGAAGGTTGTTTACACAAGCTGAAGTAATGGCAATTTCGAAAAGTCGGTACCATTCGGCTGTCTTTGACATCGTGCGTTGATATGAAGCATACAGAAAGGTAGAAAGAAAGAAAGAGCGCTTGAAAACGCTTACTTTTGGGCAGTTACTAAAGCCATTGGTGGGCGTCGATTTCGGTATTGAGGTCATTTATGCAGCGGAACAAACGAATGAATGAATTAAATATTTGTTGTTGGAAAATCGACACTTGTATTAAACTAGCTTTAAAATGAGCTCATGCACTCCCAACTCACATGCTTATTTTTGCGAATTTACTTTAATTTTATCTTTTCTCTTCACTTCAGGTCAGCCGATGTTGTTTTCAAACTTCAAAGCTCTAAACAAAAGAGAAAATTCAGGTAATTTTGAATACTTAAAATTATGTGAAGAAGCTGTTTTTAGCGTTAGCAATTTGCTTTGTAAATTTCAAATACAAAATTGTTTCTCAATTTGCATATATCCCAGAAATTTAATTAGTTGTGAATTTCATGAAGTAAATATAGCTAAAAGCGCAATTTCACACATACGATCTGAGACGAACGCGCTATTACATAAAAGCTCATGTTGCGAATTTTAAAAATTTTTCCTACTTTTTCTGTTACCCAGCACCGCGCGAATTCTGCCCATCTGCCGAACATCCTTTCACCTGCCAATCGCAGTTCCCAACTTGCGCCATGGCAAACCTAACGCGCCAACAGAGTGGGTAATTGGTGTATTTTTTATGATCTGCAATTTTTATCTACTCATTTCGACGTGCTGTTATCGGCCTGAAAATATCGCTTTACTTTATGATACCTCCAATTTTGATGACTTTATTGCGCCAGCTGTTGCTATAGTGAATAAATTTTTGGTGGGATATTTGCTGCTTTTTTTGTTGTTGCTATTTTTGCTGTTAGCGAGCGGCGCATTTTGTGTTTATTTCTTCCAGTCAATGAGTCAGCTTTTGTTTGCCGGCAATAGAAAGAGGTTTGAAGTTTTGTTTGTTTTGCTTTAACGTGGCGAAGATTGGTTGGGCGTAGTTTGTTTGTATATATGCACTCAGATTCGACTGTATGTATATTTGTTGTATTATATGTGTCTGTTATGAATGCTTGTGATTTATACTGTTTTTGTAAAACACTTGTTGACTGCTCTGGTTTCTCTTACGGGGAGAAGAGGCTTCTTACATTGGCTTCGAGATGAGTTTTATTTGCCGAAATATTTATAGACCTGCATTTTTTCAAGTTTTTCAATATTTTATGATTTCAAACATGTTGCGAGCTGAATAGTTGACAACAAACACAAAATACTGCATTCCAGATGAGATTATTTCTAACTTTTGACCGTTAACTGACTATTTCCACCCTCCTTAATGAGGGACTAAGTGTGTAATAAATACGGAACCTATTTTTTTACATTTTAACCGAGTAGTTTGTTAAGTATTGACAACATTTTCTGTTGCAGAGCTAAAACTAAGATTCAGACTGAGGTATAGAAATATATTAAGGGTCCCCGACACTTAGTAAAATGCATGGAATGGAATCTAGCCTGTCTTAGGGTTGTAAATTATCGAATCGTATTTAAGAATCGGTTCAAGGTCCATTATGAAACCAGCATCAACAAAACTGTAGAACTTTTATAGTTTTTTGTTTTTGATTGTGAAATAAAATCTTAACAATTCTACAAATAATTTAGAAACATCGAAAAACTTAGCTATCTCGATCCCTGCTGCATGGGACAAGCTAAATATTTTCTCAACCACCACAACTCCATGGTGATGACATATCAAAAATGTATCCTTCAAAATGAAGAAAGATACATCTATCTCTTATAATTTTTTGCTTAAGATTGCAACAGAAACGAATTCGATGAACCCAATTTTCGAGTATTTTTACCACTAAATCAAGTCATATGTCATGAATGTAGGTTCAGTATTGACTTCTAAGCTTGAAGAGAATCTGGTTTATTATTAAAGACCACTGACTTCAAATAAGCCCACAAGAAGTAGTCTAATGGTGTTAAATCACAACTTCTTGGAGCCATTCAATGTTACAATTTCTTGAAAATTTCGAATCTTCAAACTTTTCTGCAATAATTCGGTTGTTGCACGTTCTGTGTGGTACGTAGTAGTGTTGGAACCGGATGTTGTCAAGATCAACTTCTTTTTCTGCGGCCATGAAAAGTTGGTTATTATCGATCTATGTAACTGCTTTCCATTGACAGCAACGATGCCACCAGCTTCATTTCGAAAGAAGTACTAACCGATGATTCCATCAGACCAAAAACCAAACCAAAATGTCAATTTAGCTGAATGTAATTGTTATTCATGAATAATTTGTGGATTTTCTTCGCACCAGAATCGACAGTTTTGTTAATTTAGTGCACCACTCAGATGAAAGTGAGAATCATTGGAGAAGATGATTTTCTTAAAAAAAATTGTTCCAGTGCAATATCAGAAAATTCGTCAGTTCTTGAGTGTGAATAAGTTTATACAGATGCCAACCCACATCCTTTCTCAAAATCCGCCAGGTTGTGGTATTCAGCAACACTTGCCTGAACGGCTGCAATATTTTTATTATTTCGAGCGGTTCTTCATCCTATTGGCACTAAAATGGCAAAAGTTCACGAAAAGTTGCAATCGGAGAACAATTATTTTGATAATAAAATTGAATAATTTGTAAACGTTGTTCTTGCGTATATCTTTCCATGATGAAATTGTAAACATTACACAATTCAACGAAAAAAAAAATTACAGATCATGACATATTAAAAATGTCCGAAACGTCACTTAGAAATCATATCATCCCTATTGGAAAACCCGATACATACAAACATACAAGGTGCGTTCCAAAGCAAACAGTAAAAAAGTAACAAAGTAAACTCTAGTGGCGCCATCTATATATCGACTAGTGCGTTAGAATCTGCTATCCTTTATCGACTTCCAGTAAAAATTTCATGACATTTCATCTATTGGAAGTGAAGTTATTGTGTTTTAAGTGTCAGTATGTTTTTGTCATCGGTGCGAAAATGAGCTTCGAACAAAGAGCCAACATTAAATTTTGTTTTAAAATTGGTAAAACTTTACCGAAACGCTTTAATTGATAAAACAAGTTTATGGCGATGATTGCCTATCTCGTAGCAAAGTGCACGAGTGGTTTCAACGTTTTCAAAATGGTCGTGAGCTTATAAATGAAAAATGAGCCGAAACCCAAAAAATTGCGCTGGAGATGTCAAAAGTGAAGACAATGCTGATTTGCTTTTATGATTCCAAGCGTATTGTCCACAAAGAATTTGTTCCGCCCGGCCAAAACGTTGATGCGGTATTATATCTTGGAGTTTTGAAGCGTTTGGTGCGCCGTATTCGACTTGTTCGGCCCGAATATCACGAAGATGGAAGTTGGCGTTTGTTGCACGATAATGCGCCGTCTCATCGATCGACGCTTGTGGCCGATTATTTGATATGGCACCGTGCGACTTCTATCTTTCCGGAAAAATGCATTTGCCGATGAAAGGAAAGCGTTATGCAAAAGTGGAGGCCATAAAAAAGACTGGCACCGGCATACTGACAGCCATACCGGGCAACGAGCTAAAACACTCGTTCGACATGCTTTTGGACCGTGCAAAAAGCTGTATTAAAGCAGAAGGAGACTATTTTGAATAAAATTAATTGATTTTGCCGATAGAGCCATTTGTTCTGTCTTTTTTTTAAAAGTCCTGTTTACTTTGGAACGCACCATGTATATGCGAATTAATATCGATGGTCAAGTGTTTTATGAAGCATTGTGTTTAACGCTATAGAGCCTGCGAGTCAGAGAAGGCTGAGTTTATAACTTTCTCTCTGTCATGGCATTCTCAAACCAGACTAACAAAAACATGTGTCAGATGTAGCAAACGAACGAAGTTTACTTTTTGATGACGTCGTGTACATAAGAGCATACACATGTACATTTTTGTGTTTACACCTTTAAATGTGTATTTTCAGATAAAAAAAGTGTTTACTTCGAAGTACTAACATTGCTATCATTGAATGCAACGTTGGCGCAAGTGTTAAGATAAACCAACAGACAAATAATAATTACCAACAAAAATAATTGTCACCGAGAAACTCTTGTTGCTTTATCGCACGCTGGCTTTAGATAGCGAGCGACGCGTCATAGATAATGTTTTCAACAAAAACAATAAAACGCTAAAACAATAACAATTACGTTTGTTTTTCTAGCTTATTAGCACATGTTTTAGCGATAAAAAATTGTTTATTTTGACATCGACTGAGACATTTCATTCCGATGATCGATGCCCTAATGGGCAGCTTTAAACTCGCTTTGGCTGGAATTATGTTGGATATTTGTTTAGCTTTAGTGTGTACATTGGACGCCTCATAACTAATTTTAACTCCATCAACAACAAGATTATGCTTAAAAAGTCATCATATTATGCTGTGACAAATTTTGAGAAAATCGAGAGTCATAATAAATAAGAAATGTTGTTTTTTTGATAAGCAAACAAAATGTTGTTCACAGCGCCAAAATAAATAAAGTAATTGTAAAAGCTCAAGTTCATTGTTGGTAAATATTGAATGAGCTAATATTAATTAGTTTCACAGCCAAATGTTATATTCTATGGCTATCCAGTTTTAGAATGCGCACGGAAGGCTCCAATTCGAAGCTTTTGAAACTGAAACGTAACAAGTGAAAAATCCGTATTCCACAGCAAATACTAAAATGTTTCCGATTAAAAATTTAAAACATTGCCATCACTTTTAAATTATAATTAAAAATTACATATTTCGGGAAAACAACTTTTTTAGTTCTTCCGATAATTGGAAATTATTTCGTTCAGCCAGCTAATTAATTGCACATTTCAAATATTTGCTTTCATTTCCTAAATTAATGAAATGCGTAAAGGTAATTTTTGGTGGAAAGCACAACGCTTACTGACATGTGTACAGCGCATTTATCAATACTCAATTTAAAACTGTCGTGCATGCATTCAGAGCACCGCAACCAAAAATCTAGCAGAGTTCAGTTGTGAATATCCTCTGTAAATACACACCTTTTTTAATAGATAATGCTATTAGCTAATTATGATATTAGGCAAACATATGTATCGCTAGTCAATAAATAAAACTCTACAATTACTATAAATATATCAATATATATTGCAGAACGATTAATTAAACATTGCTTAGTGGATGGTATTTGTTTAAAAGGGTAATTGTGAAATAGCTTATACGCCGTGGAGTCCTCTATGCGGAATTATGTAAATATGGTAGTAGTTGTTGTGCACAAAACTTCGTATGGTACGAAAAAAGAATATCGTGGAAAGGGAGCAAATTTAGGTAGTAATACTTATATACTAATACCGAAGAAGTCTGTGGAAAGAAGTTTTATCGTAGGCATGGCATCGAAAAATCAGTTATATTTTATATTAATTATATTATATTTTAAGGGGAGAATGCTGCCTATAATATACAGAATAGTTACTTCATATACTTAGTAAAAGCACGGAATGAAAAGCGACTAAACCTATAAATTAAAGAGGTTTATTAAAACACTGAATGTAGGTGGAGTTTTAAAATTAGGAATGTTTTTATCTTTACCATCTTTTACTCCATTACACATTCTTCAATACTCATGTTAATCTTAAGTATTTCTTAAACTATAGCAATTAAATTGTTATTATAATTCTATAATATAATTCATTCAATTGGGTATTTCGGTGAGCTTAAGAGGTGAACGAAGTTCCTTTTCAAAAATATTGCCTTGCCTAAGGCCTTGGAGTTGAAATATTACGCATATTTAATACCATTATGTAAAATAAATGGTAAATTTTGTCTATTCCTGATCTTCCGATAAATAATTCAGTGCAAAGCTTTATAAATACAACAATTTCTAACTTCTTTGTTTAGTTACACCTGCTAACATAAATATATTACATATGAGTACATACATACATTACATTAGCATTTTGTGTGATAAAACCAATAAAATTCGCCTGTCTGCTTTGGCTTTTCGAACACAATAATTAATCGCATCAAAACCGAAAACATGTGTAAACTCCACCAACCACAGTTGTATCGGCTGGTTGAAAGCTGTTGATGTTTGCGGTTTGTTGCTGGCAATTGTCGGCAATGAGAAATTATAAACAAATTACAAGAGCCCATTTGCCATAGAGGGCTCACTGCAAGGGGCGTCCATTTGTTTCACTTAATGTGCTGCTGTAAGTGCACATTATTGATTTTAAATTAGTCCAAACGTTTACAATGCAATGACATATATAAATATGTTTGCTGTCATTTGTTTGAAGCATGCTCATACAAAATACCATGCAATACAGATAGAGTAACGTTAAGCTCGACTAAGCATGTAAATTTTGCAAATTTTGGAATGAAAGTGTTAACAGTTAGCGAAGGCTCAGGAGTGGAGGATATGCTCTCCTCTTGTAGACATATTATCAATTGTGAACCCAAGCCATTCAATTTATTTTACTAACAATCCCAAACTTGTTTTTTGACTATTTAAACTAAAATGAAAAACTGCTACAGCATTAGTACGACTTTTCATCATTATTCATTATTTAAAAAAAAACTTTTATGCTGAATATAATGAAAATCATGATAAAAAATATTAATTAGATAATTTCAAAATATGACAGCATACTACAAATGCATTTTTCTCTTACAAATGCTCTCGGGAATATGGAAAAAATACATATATGGTTTGGGGAAACTATCGTTTAACTTCATTTTGCTTTATATCGTTTATGAATTGTTCTGAATTTCTTGAATAGCTTAAACAAATTTTTTTAAATTTATTTGACTAATTAGATAAAAGCAAAATTTTATTGCTATGCAATATAGGAAATTAGTTTTATGCGAACAATATGGGGCGGAGTGTAATAAATACTAACAGTGACATGCGGTGGCACATTCATTTAATTCAGCGCGTCCTACAGCGCTTCTCAGCAGACCGAAAGCACTTGGTTTTCCAACATTTTTACGTAATTACACTGCAGTTAACTATCGAAAAAATCTCTACTAAAATACTGAATTTTCGGTGCAATTCAAGCCCTTATACATACTAGTAAAACGTGCATACATACACACATATATATATGTATATATAATATAGGTATATGCATTTGTGTCTAGGCTCACTTGTAGCAGTCAGTAGCATTTGATCGGATGAGTGCTTTTCTAAATTGCATTTAAAATTTTAATTTTATTTGATATAGCTGTGTACATTCAGGCATTGTGAATGGGCATAGCGTTGCCACAAATTCGATGGACATTTAGGTATATAGTGAAAGTGTACCTGTAGGTATGTCAGTTGGTGTGGTTGAAGCACTCACTGTCGTCTGCCGCGTAATGAGGTTGAGCAAATAAATTCAAACGTATTGCCACTTCATCGAGACATGTTCTAGTTTCAGCACAAAAAAATCTAGTAATTGAGTCACATGAACTAAAAGCTCTTAACCCAGGTGTGAAGTCTATCTTTATTTCTCTATAAAAAATATTTTTTTGGCGTGGCACAAATTAAATATTAAAAAAATGTTGCTAAATTTTAGAAATGTTTCAATGTCATTTTGGTTTGTTTATTTGTTCAACTGTTGGGGACTACGTGTCGACTAATATAATAATATTTTTGTTCGTTCTTTTGTAAATCCCGTACAAATATTTTCCAAATATTAAAGAACTTGTGTAAAGAAGAAAAGAAAAAGCCACTAAGAGAACAGATCTTCGACTTTTCTTGTGTTTTGGAATTTCAATATGCGCTTCCAAACCGAGTAATCTTTAGTTGTTAATAAAAAGTCGGATATTCTGTGTTTTTCTGCTTTGACTTTGTGAACAAGACAAGTTTATGAAGGATTCTCCAATCTTAAACTCCAAATAGATAAAGAATATTTTGATAAGCTTTATACAAGCAGAAAATTACTTGATCTTATGATTGGTCAAAAAAAAAATGACCTCAGCTATAACACACTTTTAAACAATTCATAATTTTAGAATCAACCATCCTACCGACAACCAATCCTATATTCGACCTTTTTTCCATTGCAAGCTTTTCGGGGTTAGATCACCACAAATGTATATTCTTACTTAACATTTTACACACACAACATATCTTAGTCAACTTCCTCAACTACTAACCTTGCCCGTTTACCATCTTGACTGAGGCACAAAACGCACAAAACCCACACATATAAACATACGTTTTCGGCATACGAAGCAAAATAAATGATCTGCTTATAGTAATATATATTACATACTACAATAACATAGTTAGACTTTGGGATTTTAAATGTGCCATGAAAAGGTTGCCAATTGGTTATATTTGAATTTTGCGAAAGTTTTCTCTTTTATAGCTTAATCCAACTTTACGACGGTTAACTACTTGTTTGGGTGTTCAGGCAACCACTAATACCTGACATTACAAATTGCGCCCTATGAGCCACAAGCACACACACACGTTCATTTGTTTATTTAAGTGATATCCCTTTCAGTTAGCTAAGGGTTTAGTAGTGTAGGGATTTGTTATTCTAATGAATATCAGCGCTTAGGCAAATGCAAGACTCCAATAGATAAAGCAGCAGTAGTTGTAAATTCTCACAAAGGGGCATTACAATAATTTTACTGAAAAAGTTCTGCTATCAACTGGCTTTTTATCTAAGACTACTGTGTGCGTGTAATAATTTGTTTTGCCGTATTTCTTCATGTACTCAACTTTTTGGGTGAATCCCACACACCGTCGCAGACCTCGCTCAGTGTGGGCTTACAGCTTCCTTAATATTTAGGATATCTGCATATTTATTTTCTTGTTTGAACGTGACGTAGTAAAGGTCAATACTGAATTTAAATTTGAAATAAAAATAGAATTAGTTTGCCGAGAATAATTATGACTTCACTGAACTCATGGAAATTGCCGCACGTTCTTTAAAATTGATTTTTGTGACAAGCGAGATTTAAACTTTGTTTGACAACAGTATTTGAAGTGTAAACGACTGATAAATTTCATGAAGTTTCGCGTGATTTATGCTTACTCAAATTACTGCTTTCATTATTCGCAGTCATTTTACCAAGTACATAGCTAAAATTATAATTTTGTTATGAAATGTCTAAAAAAAATTGTCTGATTTCAACAAACTTTAAGGATAATGCATATTTGTTGTTTACTTTCGGGCGGAAATTAGAAAAAATTCAAAGTGGCAGCTTTTTTATGAGTTAAAGTGGAACATGGAGGTTAGAATTAAGATCAATAAATGTTTATGCAAAAACATAATTAATTTAAAGTCTTTTAGAGAAGAGTTTCTTTAATATCACTTTTGGGAGCCTTTCAAACCCGAAATTAGACGTTGCTTTTATAAGCAACTACATGCTTATTTGGTAAGCAGCTATAAACTGAATAACTGCGATGATGTTTGAAAATAAATGGTTGATGGCAGGTAGAAGAACGAAGTCATCAAAAATTTAAATTTTTTTTCACAACTTTAATCCGTTGTCTGCGCATTTTGCACAATTTGCTTACGAACTCCACCTTAATTCACACACTTGTATGAACCCGTAGGTTTATTGCTGGGCGTGCATCTTCGAAAACATCTATCAGCAAATTATTTGTAATTGTAGCTAATAACAGTTTCATATAATCCACTTACCAGGCCATTGACTTCCCGTCTGTGTTTCTTGCTTATACATGCAGTTTGAAAGCTGTTGCTATTGGTGTTTTAGGGGTCGGCACACCTTTACGACTAGTCGATTCAATTATTTATAATTTCCTCTGCTAACCAATTGCAACTCGTTGGCAATCGGCAAATACATACGTAAAATTAAGCACCTACATATGTATTTCTTCAGATTCAAAAAATGTACGGGTAGTACCGTAAACAGGTGCAAGCTTAGACGTAAAAGATATGCGATTAGCGTTTTCATAGTAATTGCTCTAAAAAATAAATTCCATCGACTTGGAGCATACAATTGCGAGGTCCTCTTTAATTTTAACAGAAAATACTACAAAATGCATAATTGCTCTATTGAAATATGAAATAATATGCTACAAACAGCTGAATAATAAAACTAGGAAAATTGAAATTTATACTTGGCTTCGACTTGGCGAAACATCAATAAATCATTTCATTTATGGCGCCAAACTCAGTTAGGATGGATGAACTATTTTTCAATTATTTACGGTTGAAAATAAAAACAAATGAAACGTTACTAAAATTACCAAAACTACATTATTTAAGCAAGATCCTTTTTGGTACTATTTGGCATTTTAATTCCAGTGCTTTCCACATTTTCGTTCCATTTCCATTAAATATTTTCGACCAGTAACCGGATTGTGAGCCATGCACTCCTAAGTACCTATAACTATGTATAAATCTCAGATTAATTTTGCAACCACAGTCAACTATACTTCTACTCAGTTACTTAGTTTATTACCCACTGCGTATACGCAACATTCAGAGTGGGAGAGTGCGCACACTGCATATAGAGAGATATTCAAATACATTGTTTCGGTTCATAAATATTCAATGCTCATATTTAAATCCTCATAATGTTGCAGTTCAAATGAATAATTACTAAATGCGACATAATCCTCTCTGTATTAATGTGATTCAAATAAAAAAGTACTCATTCAACAAATGGTATGAGGAATTAAATATAAATCAAAGTCGACCAACAGACTCACGCTCATTTATATACAGAATATTACTTATAAAGGCGGTATAACTGGGGAGTGCGCACAGTGTATGACTTAGTTGAGGAAAGCCTGTTTAATGCACAACACAAATAAACTTATGTGTGTGTGCACGAGTTTAAGTTTTTATAAAGAAATAATCGATTTTTACTAGTATGGTATGGTATGTAGGTACATTCATTACTCACATACATATGTATAAGTATGTAAATGCTAAATTTAAGAAACTGTTCTTTCATATGGATCTAAAGAGTTTTCATTATTAATTAATTAAATAGAAGATTAAATTTTTATATTTGAACTGCTAACATCAAAATACTTTAAATACTTACAAAAGCGATCGTCAACATCATGAAATTATTTAAATACATGACTATACTGATATATGATACCTTCAAAATAATTTCTTATATTCGAAATTAACTACGTTTTTGAAATATAATTTTAAATCCAATATTACACCATTTGTATTTAAAAATAAATTTTGTCAGGTTTGTACCTGCTTATAGGGCTTCTACACAACTATGTGTTGTTTTTATTTCTGTAAACCTAATATAAATTGAATAAAATGTCTAAATATGAAACATCTTTAGCTTTAGAGCTTCTTCTATTTTTCATATTTTTCCTTTCTCTCCTCTCGGAAGTAAAAACAATTTCACTCAAAAGCATTATGCAAGTGATTTATTTACTCTGTTTGATGAGGGTTTTGAAATACGCTTGAGTTCAATGTTGAAGTTTCAAAAAAATGTTCCACCTTAACTGAACAAAATGACTATAGTACACCTCAAATATAATAGCTTTAACAGATTTTTTGAGGTGATAGTTAATATATTGTACTTATACGATTACAGATATACTTGTAGTTTGTAAATTTTAATTTTTTCTTTTTCGCTTGTTTACTAGAAGAGTAACATAATTACAGACCCCAAAATACATCTCACCGGTATCGCCAATAAAGAGCGTTACCCGAGGGAATGTCGACGTCTTAAATTTATAATGTTTAGCGAGCTTTATACAAAGAACAAAATAGAACAAAGCAATGTTCTAGTTCCGTGATAAAAAACGTTTAATACTCAGCATGGCTTAAAATATGTAATTTAAATAATGAATACTGCTAACAATGAAATTTTACTTAGACACGATATTTGAAGAGACATAAAATTGATAATAACGTCCGTTACCTATTTTGTGGTAGATAAATCTAAGTAGTTGGACTGAGACTTTTAAATAAGTAATATGATCTCATAACTGTAGATTGCCATAACATACTCTCAAATATATTAAATATATTCGTAAATTTCCACAGTCAGCTCTGAATGTTTTAAGCCATATTTAAAGAAATGTTTCCACATCGCTGTGTATTCCAACATTTATTTTATTTAACTGCCAATCACAGCCACTATTTAGTTGAGTCGTAAATTCTCGTGTTTGAGTGAGAGTGTGTGTTCGTGAGATGAACGCGTGCAAAATTATTGCTTGCAGTCGCTGGTAGCTAGCGACGGAGACAGGCGTGAAAGGCAACATCGAGTCATTAGGTCTGCCAAATATGACGCGGCGTACGAAGGCAGCGCGGTGGAGGTCAATGGTGAAATCAGTGTTTTGGGGCGCGCAATCATTTTCAGCAGTAATTTGGCGCTTTTGTTTGTTTTCGCTGACAGACAAATGTCAGACACGGATTCGTAGCAAAATACTGGGCACAGAGGAAGCGAGAGACAGAGCGACAAAGCGCGAATGAATGACGTTGGTTCTGCGGCGCGGATGGTGTTGAGGCAGAGGTGGCACAGTGGATCACAGACGAGGTGGCCGTCATTTAAATTGCACATGAGTACATCCATATTGTATATATTAGTCAAGTGCGTGCATTTGTGAGTCGGAGCATACGCTGAGTGCGCGTGCATGTGTGCTGGCATGTGAAGCGCATCGCTCGCGTGAAGTAATTATTGTGCCACTACGGCGTGTCATTGCGTACGCAGCGCAGTGATGGGAAATGGTGTTCTCAATCCATATGTGGTAGATTACTTTGCATTTGACTCGCAGCGAAAGTGTCACATAGATACTAATCAGTTTTACATCAACGAATGGCTTGCAACATTTTTTCTCATACATGAGATGTGCAACTACTGCAACGGTGTATGCGATTTGACATGCTTAGCGCAGCTAAGGCAATCGGAAAATTTGCATTTGCACGAATTGCAACAAAGCGAAACTTATTATTATTTTCCGTTGTTTTGCTCTGTAATTTTCGCTTGTTTGCACCTGAAATGAGTCGCCACAGCAAAGCCAAACGACAAAGGCGCCTGCGCACAACAGACGTAAATGGAAGCTCGCTAAATTGAAAAACGCTAAAGTGAAGCCCATGGGCGCCAACAACAAAGTGCAGCCATGCCACACACTCATTCATACAGTGATGTGTTTACGTTGCTGTGAATACGAGACTTGGGTTTCAACTGTCGATTGCCATATATACTGTTACATAGGTATCAAGTGCATTGCAGCACTTGCGGCGACTCATATTTCATATAGGTGGCGCAAAAATTGTTTGCTTGCAAAAGCCGGTGCAAATGTGCCGCAAATGCCGCGTGACGGCTGCGGAAATGCGCGAAGACTGCAGGCTTGTTTGATTACGGTAAAAAAGGAGCGAAATGTGAACGCGATATTCGCACACGCTTTTCCTCTTGCCTCTTTTAATTTCGTTTCATTTGTATTTTTGGCCCTTCGCCCATCGCCCAACTGGCCGCAATAATCAGTGCATCTGTTGTCTGCCTGCAATGCGGCACGTCTGCCACGAATCTCTGCCGAATCGTGATTGTTACAAGCAGCCCAATGCCATGCTGTGCTGTGCGGCACTGTCCCGCATTCGCAATTGGTTTGTAATTAAGCGTCATCCAATTGCGCACGGTCTGCGGCCCACTTCCCTCCCACTTTGTGCTCTCTTCTAAGTACTGTTGCATTTCCTCCGGCAAGTCACCTTTAGTTTCTGGCTTATTACACAATTTCAAATTTGTATTCAAATGGCAACGTTGTTGTTGGTGCGTTGTTGGCCGGTTGAATGGCACGCCAACGATGCGGTGGCGTTGTTTGGAATGCATCTTCTTGGTCCAGCAAGCGCGCACAGTGTGTTGATTTCTTTAAATACGAGCTTAACGATTAAAATCAGGACATTTCTGTTTCTGCATCAGCTGATCAGTGCTCTCATAAAAAATTTAGCTAGGCTGCTATTCGTACCATAGTTTTACTGTTTGGGCTTACCATTGCATCATCAGTTTATTACCCTTTAAGGAAATGTCACGATAAAGTGAAAATTTGAGCTTGGGTCTAATATGAGATTAAATTCTAAATTGCGGAAACCTTTTATCGAAAAGCGCTTTGGTTGTTCTTATAAAAAATCAGCTGCAGGTCAGAGCCTACCACTCGCATAGTCCTTCAGTTCTTCGGTGTCTGAAAGTCATTCATAGAGCGGGAAGCTTCTACCAAAATCCAGGTAAAGCCCGACCGCTGATTTCAGTCAGTTTTGAGGTGGTTCTGGTCCATGGTGCGGTTTGGTCTTCACTGCCACTATCCCTATAAACTCTTGTCGACAGCATCATTTTCTGTTTGTTTACGACGAGTAATTATTTGTTGCTGCAAAAAGTGGCAAACCAACAGCTGTGCAAAACAACAAACTGGGTAAAAGAACCATGTAAATGAATTATATAATATAAACGAGAAAAAAGTCGCTATTGTTAAAATAATAATAATGGTGCAACATTCGTTTGGCCCTTTGTGTGCCGGTTTTTCCACGTGCTTGTTGTTGTTTGAGTTTTTTTTTTTGCTGTTGTTGGTTGCTTTGCTAAATCTCGTTGATTTGAGTTTGTTTTGTCGCGTTCGCTTTTATTCTGCAGACTTACCACGTACTTAAAATCGTGTTGCACTCTGTTGCACCAGCGCTGCCAGCAACGACAGCTACAATAACAATAGCAACGGCGGCAGCGACCGCGGCGTTGGCTGCCGCTGTTGCAATGAGTAATAATGAAGCGGGCGATGGGAAAAAATGTGTATATACTAAAACAACAATAACAATAACAACAAGAACCAGGCGACTACATTGTAAAAAGTGAATTGTTGTCGAGAAAAATCACACAAAGTAAAACGCAAAAGCGAAAAACAAAACGCAAAGCCAAGCGAATGCGCTTCGAAAAACAAAACAAAAACTTTGTGAAACATCACGAATTGGTGTTGCAGCAATGCAGCAGTCGTTGCCGGCTCGCAACTGCACTTTAATTTTGTTATGACTTTAGTGTTGTTGTTTTTATTGTGCCAGTGTTGCGGCTTGCGATTGTGTCTGTGTGTGTGTATCTCTTTCCCATTCACTTCCTTGGTTTGTGGTGTGGTGGCTCGGCTTATTTTGCCAATTGTCATTCTTGTATTTATTTACTTGTTACACAGTGTTAATTCCTTTTCGAAACGAGAGTGGTGTTGCGTTACCTGAGTTTTTTTTAGAGGAAAACCCAACTCGTTATATTTGTTGCATTAACAAGCCGTAAGGTTTTCCAACAAAAGACAATTTAAATAAAAATTTTTTCTTTTGTTTTTTAGCTTAATCCATATTCACTTGATGCAACAAGACTATAAGGCAATAATGATTTTTTGTGGGTACTGGACCAAACCAATATTTTTCGAGAGTTTGAGTCATAAGTAAAAAGAAATTTTCTCTTTTTTTCAGTTGGTCTCCAAAATGGGAATATTCGATTTTGAAGTTCGAAAATCAAGTTTTAAACCAAGTTTTACTAAAAAAGTACAAATATGGACATAATCTTTGTTTTCCTTTTCAAGCTTATTTTAATGGGGAATAGTATTTTTATATTTCAAAAAATACAGGATTCATTTTGTTGTGAAACTAACTTTTCGAAACATAAAGCCTTATTTTTTTTCGAAGAGCAAACTTTGACCTTTTGTAGCATCTCTCCTATAAGCTGGACCTAAAAATGTTATACCTCATTGAAACAAGAGCAAAAGGTAGATTCAGTTCACCAAGCGTTGGAAAATACAAGGCGAGTCGAAAATAGCTAATGTTGGTAATTAAAGAAGTTTTTATAATCTTTGACATACTTACATCTAGGTATATAGGAATATTCATATGTATGTAGGTACCAATGGCTGATGTATATAATGTTTTGAATATAATGTTTACAACGCTTGCTCGGAATTTTTACTTCAAGCTGTTTGTACCGAGCTTCAGTGGGCAAAACTTTGAGTATTTTGTTAATATGAAAACATTTCATTCGACGGTAGAAGTCTGCTTTCTCCCGTCAACCAGACGAATTTGTTGGAATCGAAATTAGGCATCTTCGTTGATACATGATTTTTCCTTGACTTATATCTAAAGGTTTCAGATTTTTATTTTGCAGTTTGTTAGCCACTCACTCATGCTTCGAATATTTAGCGTTTTTCTCTTCATTTATCTGGCCATTTTGTGAATAGTGAAAAATGAACTGAATAGAAAAGCCATGCGAACCACTGGTCAATTTACCGGAAGTCAAGCTAAACTGAAAATGAAAAAGGAAACGAAAAACAACGAAACCAGAAGTAGCTGCTTTGGTAATCTTGACCACCCGAGTTTCGATTTCAACATTTGAAAGTAAATATTGCCTTAGGAAATTTCCATTTACGCAAGTCCATGCTAGGTTTTCGCTCACACGCCCGTGCATACATGCTACTACACATTTTGGCCTTTGTTTTCCGCAAGATCTTTGTCATTTCGGTTTTGTTTCTTTTTGTTGTAGTTATCATCACTACTTTGTTGTTAAGTATCTTTGTTGCATTGAATTGCCGTGCAACGTAGGGTGACAATGCGCTTGAACTTTCCACCTACTAAATGTGATATCAGTGATCTGCAACACACACACACACACATGGAAAGCTATTGTCACAAAACCGAGTGAGTTGAAATAGCGTAGTAGCGTTCGTATGACATCCTATACAGCAGATTATAGTTTGCAACATTAGCAGCATTTTAATGCAACTCATATTTGCTAAAACTCACACACATACACAATTGCATACAAATATGCACATAACCTTACTTTCACATAATTGTCACCTGCTTATTTTCGCTTTTATTCGGTATGATTTTCTTTTCATACAAATTTTATGACGTGCAACGGAATTTACAATAACAATGTCGTTATATCGGATGTGCCTTACGACACATGTAGTTCATAGATCGCTTGGCATGACGATTGTAAAAAATTAAACTTTGGAAATATATTATGGCTCTCTTCCATCTATTTACAAGTAGGTATTTATTAGGAAAAAAGTATAATTGTTGCACAAGATATCGACGAATTTCCACAGATGGTCTCACTAGCTATTTTACGAATCATTTCAGTCATAAGTTCTCCTGACTACAAAAATGCTTTCCAAATTATGTCATTTGGAGCGAAAACAGCCGAAGAAAGAAACTCTAACTCCACTAAGGCATAACCCTTACGAGCTGCTGCTTATAGGTATATCTATCTCTTTAATATGAGGGCCTGTAGAACGAAAAGAAAGAAAATTGTCTGTAGGAAGATGCGGTAGAAACAGGACGACACTTTGGCCTCGACTATTTAACTTTCACTGGACTGAGGTTGCAACATCTTGGTTCTCATACCATCAGTTATATGGGCGAACTGGGTAGAATCGGAAACTGTGCGACCAGGCTATATGTACTTTAAAGGGTTTCCGTGCTTTCTATCTGGGCGTTTATAAGCTTCGTAGCAAACTTAATATACCCTGATCAGGTTATGATAAGTACTTTGTAAATAGCTGCAACAAGTCTGTTCCTTTTCAGCCCTGAATTTTTAATTACAAATTTGTACGTTTTCTGAGTTGATGTTTTCATTGCAGAGACCAGTGTGTGGATAGTTCTTGACTCAGCTGAAAAATAACAAAAGAAAGAAAACTGTATATTTAACAACGGCAGCAACAGCCGATCGATATCTTTGCTTGTATATCGCATTTATTCATTAATTATTCCCCATTTTACTTTATTTTTCATTGTTCTTCGCTTGATAATTTTTCACGATACCACCAACAACAATTAAGCGTTAAGACAAATGGCGAACAATTTTCAATACTTATATATAATACAAAATATTAAAATTGGCAAAAAATTAACATACAAAATTATATTGTAGCTGAATAAAAGGCGCATACCAGCATAAGGCTGGGGAATGAAACTGACAGGAAAGTGGAAAGAACAAGTTGAAAAGCCGATAAAGTATGCTTACGTAAAGTGACCACAATCAGCACAGCAATGACTGGTTGTTGCAACGACAACGACAACGGCAACATCGCTTGTTATAGATGAATGAAAATGATCGGCAGCAACAACAACACAATGTATTCCGGACAATGACATTACATGCCCCAAAAGGATAATTTTACGAGACAAAGTAAATAAGAATAAAGTGATACTTGGCGAAACGACATTCATTGTGTATACACTCTATACACATACACTCACATAAAAGGACAACATTTCACTTTGTTTCGCTTGCGTGTACGCTTGGTGTCTTTAGGCTGTCATAATGAACTGTACAGTGACCATATCCGTTTATTATGTTTCCGCTTCCACCTTGTACGAAGTGCCGTATTCTTTGCGCACACTCGGTACGCGTGTGTTAGTGCCGCCTTTACACATGCATACTTGTGTATGGGTGTGTGTGCGTACATGCATTTGCCATTTGCTGTCCACTTTATTGCATGAAAGCTGCTTAAATGCTGCTATTTGTGGCGCTTAATTTCTGCATTGTCAGGCTATCGATAAATTCGCCAGCTTCCTCGTTTGTTTTTTTGAACGCTTTCGCTTTACTCACATTTTGCCCAACTTCTGTTGCGTTTTCTCTGAATCTTACTGGTTTAGCGCTAAAAATGTCTTTCCGAACCGCTGGCAACATGGCAACTTTTAATTCGGCAACTTATTCGGCGTCACTTAGTGTGTTTCATTAAGTGTTTCATTAAGTTATTTTTAAATTTTCATTTGGAATTTAAAATTGAGAAATTATGTTAAAATATAAAAATTTGAGTAACTAACAAAATAAATTATTTTTTAATATAAAAGCTGGAATCATTGGACTATATTTTATCAAGATTTTCATATTTCTAACTAAAGTACTATAATTAAAAGTAATTAAATGTAAATTAGGCAAAGTGTGCAAGACTATATTGATATTTTATTATGCGGTATTTGGGCTTAAAAACTTCATATTTAAGAAACAATTTTTTTTTATTTTTAAAAAGGTTTACAACATTAAAAAAATGTAATTCAAATGTTAATTCAATTATTTTTTTAGTGCGTTATTTGCAACCCTCATTGGTCTATATGAACATTTCCCACACATACAATGTATAATAGCCGAATGGTTTAAGCTTTGAAGGTTGCCATCTGTTTGAAATTTTCAAACTCACATTAACTTTATAAAATGAAGAAACGCTAGCGTTTAGAGTTGAGCAAATGTGGGAAAAGTGTTGCCACCTATTTCAAATTTAAGTAAGTTGATATTTGGACACGCTAAAATTCAAAAGTTACCTTAGTTTTTGAACTAACCTCGTATAATATTTTTTGTTTTTTACAGTACATCTTCCATAATAGTGGGAAATACGAAAGCGTTAATCCTCTTATTCACAGCATTTCCGTGTATCATTATAATTGCTACAATTACATTTGCATTTCAATCAATTACAATTTATAACCGTCAATTTTAATTTAATTAAATGCAATTTGTCAAAAACAAAGAATGTTCTGAAATTGCAACTGAAGGTATTGTATGGCGATGTAAAAAGTAGCACAAAAAAAGCATTTTGTGAAAAATTAATGGCCACAAACACGCCACATCCTTATATTATATATATGCAGTTCGATTAAAAGCTCGTCTTTTTCGCTTTAATTATTCGTATCCTCTTTTTTGTCATCGTTGCGGTTGGCGGCCTGCAAGCAGGCAATAAAGAATGATTAAACATTAAAAGCGTTACCCGCAAAATGTAATTTTAAATCAATGGGAAAAGCGTTTGGTTAATCTTTGGCAGGTTACGTATATATGTACGTTTATATACAAGTATACAAGTCCATACATACTAACCGGTTACAAACACCTAACATAAGTCTATATGTGCTCTGCAATCGAAACAACTAGGTACATATAAACTATAACAGAACTAGTATGAACCAGAAACCCACCAGTCGGCTGCCTGGACTGTCATTTCAAAGCAAACAACTGATACTTTTTTTTGATGTCAGTTGTCAAATTTCTGTCAAAACATACCAGTTTCAACATTGTACAAACGAATTCCAGTCCAACTATTGTATTATAAAATCACTTAAATCTAGAACGTTTTCTTTCTCCAGTTGATGTAAGACGGGTGTTTTTATGATTGGTAGGATTTCTAGTTGTAAACAGCCATATTTCTGACTAGGTTGATGCTTCGTTGTGCCGTACATTTGTATGTACATATACTTGTAAGGATTTTGTGTTCAATGGTCGGCAAATTGAAAGCTCCTCCGCAAATGAAATGCATTGTTATGGAGCCGGATAGAAAAGAAATAGCAAATATAAAAACTGAGCAAAACTGAGCAAAACAGAAAAATTGTCATTGCAAAGAGGAGCAACGTAAGAGATGAGAAAATAATTATTTTAAGGGAAAACGAAGGCAAAGGCTGAAGAGGTTTTTTTTGTTTTTTAAAGCTGGACCAATTAATCAGCTACTACAAGCGAATAGTGCTCAAAATATTTTATCTAAAAAAAATCTCTCTATTTTGCACCTGTCTCCTTCCTAGCTTGCACGCAACCCCGTTGCAATGCACTTAATGAAAACCATTGCCAATAATGGCGCTACTTAGTAGTTAATTGAATGGAACTAAAAACGCGTGTAGTGCTCATGAAGAGCTTATGTGTGTACATACATATTTAATGATATACATAGGGATGTCTGCCACATGAGCGAATGCATAAATAAACAGTTATGTATTATTAAGTTTTATTGTTTCGACCACGCGATGAATACAACCTTTTTACATACACGCTTGCATACGTAAGGCTGCAGCTCGACAATTTTAATATTCACAACAACACTAAAACCCCCTGTTGCGGATTGTGAATACAATCTCATTGCTATTGTTATTGCTCAGCGAAATTTCGGCAACAAATCTAGCGCCATTAACGCGCCGAATTTCTACTACATCGCTTCGGGTGGGCTTGCTTGTTGTTGTTGTTTTACTCACTGTTGCTGGTCAGCCGCAAAGTACCAGCAACAACAAGTGCAACAAGCAGTTAACACGAGCAGACGCACAAAATGACCGCCGGCGAAGCGACAAACAACAAAAAGAAATAATGACCGCGAAAAATACGACACCTCCCCCCTTTAATACCCTTAATAACAATAACTAAAATACGCATTAGCATTAGCGTTGGCATTAGCAATTGTACGGTCAGCCAGCAATTGTCGTAGCAGCGGTCGCTGGCGGGTTTGCGTTTGGCGTTATTATTGTGTTTTATGTGCACAATTGTTGCTATTTTTGTGTTGCTTCGCCAGTTGGAAAATTGTTCCTAATTTTCTGGCACAGCGCTCATAAATGTTTCACACACGCAGTTGGCGACAATGGAGCTAATACCAAACCGCCAGTGGCAACAGCTGATAACGATTGAGCAAGCGACTAACTATTTAATTCAGCATACATTTGGCCAATTTCATTTACACAAGTATATAGTTAATAGATATGTAAATTCAAATTAACGATTTATACAAGGGCTTTGCAAAAATATCATGCTTCTCGCTTCTGTATTTCCAATTATTAAATAACTCAATAGAGCTTTTTTCGTTTACACAATAGATTAACTCTATGTTGATATATCTTGATGGAATCGGAGCAACTGATCAATGGAACTCTAAATAGGTTCATATTATAACGCCACACCTTTTCGTAAACTGTCCAGCTCTGTGATGTAAACTGGACGATATTACTCCTGCCCCCAAATTTCATACCCTTTAAAGTAATATAATCGATCTCTTATTATGAGCAGAGTTGCAAATAACGCATTAAAAAAATAATTGCATTAACATTTGAATTAAATTTTTTATATATATTTAAATCCGGTATTTGTGATACCGGATTAAAAAAAAAAAAATTAAAAAAATACTTATTAAAATTTAATAACACTGTTGTTTTTATCCGTCTGTCCGATAGACTTTGAAATTAGACAACTAAAAAAAATAAGACAACTTATGGTAAGCTATTACCGAAAAGGGGTATAATAGTTCTGAGTTCACTGATTTCAGTTTCAAGAAGCTATCTATGATTCAGTGAATTGCACTCCGAACTTATACAAGTATGGATCTTGACTGGATTTGTACATAATCTTCTATTTTTCATAACTAGAAGTAACTGAAATTCCCTGCTAAAAGTGGGCTTCTAATATTCTATAGTTCCTTAAGATTATTTCTTGTGGTGTTTGTTAGTAAAGGAAAGGGAGAATATTTTTTGACTAATATATCTATTCTAAAGTACCAATAAAATTCTTATTCTTCAATTTATAAAGGACTAAGAATATCCCCTTTCCTAAATAGTTTACTAACATCGAAAATAGATTAAGCAATTAAAACAGTAAAGAGAGAATGGAAATTTTGAATTGATTGCTTTAAATCGCGCTCAACTCTATGCCAAACTGATTGCCAGAAAATGTTTTACCTAAGCACAAACTATAAAGTCATTTATGCAAGCACACAAGCACTGGATCATTTTCATTTGCGTGAACTTGAGCAAAAGCGCATGATTATAAAAATATTCAACGAAACACAATGAACATAATTTGATTGCGATGCAAATTACTTGCACTGTGCTGTGCTATGTTTGCTGCATTTATGATTTCTGTATTATTTTCCGTTTCGCCGTTATTTAATCTCTTTGAGAAGTGATATTAATTTTAATTTTCTTGTCTATACTTTCCGCACATTTTTGCTTTCATCTCAGCAATCAGCTTAGTGAAATTGAACAACTCACTTGAGCTGGGAAAATGTGGGCTGCTGTTTGTACATAAATATTCAGATGAGATGGATATACAGCAGGGGGAGGGGCTGCCGCTGCTGCAAGCGTGCGAATTCCCGCTAACATTAAATCAGCCAAAGCCAAACGCTAACAACCAAGACGAAAGCGCTCTCAGTGGCACATATAATCGATTGAACGCTGAACTTTGCTTGCAACACGTTTTCGCAATAACAACTCAAAAGTCAAGCATACTTACGAACATGTATCGAATTAATAATAATGTTGAAATATGGAAACAGCAGTCGTCTGCGGTTTGTAGCGGAGTTTGTGGCTGGCTCGTCTCCAGGACAAACGCTTGGTTGAACATATTTCAGCGAGAGCGTTCATAAGCTTTGTGTGGTGGATTATTTTCGAATAAAGGTATTAATTCTTATCGCATTTACAGTTAAATGTGGCAATTTGCTCGATAAGTTCCATCACTAGGAAGTGATATTTCCATTTAATTGCGCAATCGGAAACCAAAGATCACTTCAGTGAGAATGTTGTTATTGCTTTCGGTGCACAGTGGAGTAGTATATGGCGAAAAATAGAGGTGTTCTTAACTTTTCTTCAAATACTTTGTGTTGTCCTTTTTGCGCTCCTTCTAGTGGTCTGCAAAGCATCACGGAAGTTTCATTCGTCAATAAAGTTACGGTAAAATCAAACGGAATATTTTCGGAATAAATTCTGATTATATTAACGATATTGTTCGCAGCTTTTAAATTTTTCAGGAAATGGTTTCAAAAGAAAAAGCAAGCAAAACTGTCTCACAGACATCTGTTGTCTATAAAAACGTTTCGACATCTTAGCTTAAAGCTATACTGCAAATGATTTCATTGTGATTTCATGCCAGTAATCGGTGGTAAAAGAGGCTAAGCCCCCATTAGCTACAATCAGAGAAAATAGCACGCATTTACGTATGAAATGATGCGACTTTGACACATGTGTTTTAAATTTCCGTTAACGGACGCTCATTTCCTTTAATTATTTTCGTTTCATGACATAAAATGAGAGAGATATATGTGCTTGCCACTTGTAATGTCAAACATGAAAAGACAGTAAATTCAATTTCAAATTCGTGTACTTAAATGCTTTATAAATACGAAAATTTATTATTCTAATTCGAAATCAAATTTGGGATAATTCAATGAATTTCACACATTATTCTAATTTTCATTAAACATCAGACATTTTGAAATATCCTGTCTCCCTAATCGCGCACACACTCATTCACACATACACCGAGAGACATGCAAGCGCTTTTCGCTTGCGGCAACATTTTCTAATTACGAATGCATCACAACGAATGCGCCGTTAAACGCACGAACACATCAAAGAGAGCACGTACGCGAGCGTTTATTTATGCGGCAGCGTTTGCGTTTGCGTTTGCATGACTTACGTATTTGTGTATCGCAAATGGTTTAATGAAATGTTGTGAAATGAAAACTTAATAGTCGCACCAATCTACCCACCTGCACACATCCGCTTGAACACAGTACACTTCTGCACCACACAAAGTGCTTGCCACAAGCCCGGGCAACCCTTTCCATCACGCTATTTTACCAATGTTATCAGAAATTTAATTTCAATCCATTTCAATTTCATGTACATTTCCTTTTTTGCATACTATTACAACAAATATTCGATGGAAATTCATTTGCAAGCGCATTTTCAAACATCCGTCATGAAATGTAATTAAAACTTGCTAAATGCGAAAGCATAATGATTTGTTGTGCAGTGCAGTGAAATCTATTTTGAGCGAATATTTTCATGCGTGTTGGAAAATGGGCATTCCACGAGCGTGTATGGACACACTCATATCTGTTCGGCAAGATTACACAAACTATAATTTTTTCACTTTGCTGTTTGTATGGATTTCAGCATTTCAATTTGATTTGGTATGTGATTGGATATGAAAAGTGTTTCAAGTGATTTATCGTCGTAAAATTTTGGCGAATTCACAAAATTGCAAGCAATTATTTCCATATTTGTGGACCGCTTTGTTGTTTTTATTGTTAGCAATAAACAAAGCGCTAAAATGCAAATGTGTTCGAATAGCGATACAGACTAATCAACATAGATGTATGTAAGTTGACAAAAAACAAAAACACACACCGAAGGCGATACAAAAATTACAGCAATCACCTAGGTTTGCGATACTATATTTGTAGAACCATTTCGATATAGTTCAAAATGCATAGGCTTGACTCAAAAAAAAGAAGTATAGGAAAATGTCACGGTAACCACTTACAAGATAATATTCAAACATTCATGAACACATTACTTTAATATCATCAACAACTTTTTATGGCCATCGCAAATTATTTTCTGTATTTTTTTGCTATTTTTTTTGTAATAACCTTTTTTGAGCGTTCACGGCGATCATCGCCTTGCCTGATTTGGCGCACAGCCCGAACAACCAATATAAAGCTCTTCTTTAGTGAAAGCTCTGTTTTTTTCATAAAAAAATAGTTTTTCATACAATGACTGCTCTGACAGCCATATTGTAGGTTAGTTTTAACTACGAAACATATGAATTCAATTATATCAGAGAAAAAGTTTGGTTATGGATCTTAAAATAAACTCAATATAAACTTAATATGTTATATCACAAAAATGCGTTTTGCAGTAAATTTTAAGCTAGCATAAGAACCTATTTTTTTTTGTATAAAAAACCATTTTTAAAATTCGTGTCTGTTTCATATCTGTCGGTTTGTCGGAACTTGTTTTAGGAATTTAAAATTTATATAAGACAGTTTTTATTTGAAAGTGTTAATTACTTGTTTCCGAATATCATTGAAAATAATATCTACCTTTAGATACCGCTAAGTCGAAATGACTAATCTTAAAACTACCATATGGTGTATATTTTTGGTTTCTATATTTAAGACAATTCAGCACCTACTAGCTTATCTCTATTAACTCACATAAGCTTTCCGGTTGTTCAAACACAGCGTAGGGCTTACCGTTTTTCTTATTTATTTGATATTTTGTCATACTTGTTCGAATTTTGAATAGAAGTTACAAATAGTGTTACCACGATAGCCGCAGTTGATCATTGAGGCGAACCCTCATTCAAAAAGGGCAATTACCTATATATGTAAATATGTATCTCTCTGACATAACTTCACTTTCATTCTTTCAAGTATTTGTGAAATTGAAGCATTAAATTAGTACTTGCAGCAGTTGCACGCTAACTGCTTCAATTGCATCCAGGCGATTGTGAGGTTATGCAATCGAGCGTGACTCGTCACAGCGTCTTTCAATGGCCAATCACTTAACTTTTTGATTATTGGTGGGAACTACTAATGCCACGTTGGCTTTTGAAGCTCCTCGACTGACCAATTGGCACGAAGGCAAACCGCTATGTGTCTTTCTAGGTGTGTGTGTGTTTGTTCGTTTGTTGCTGCATTCCTGATAGCATTAAATTAGCTCATAAACAAAACGGCATTGCATTGTGGCGATTTCACTTTTCATCCGCCGAAGCTGTCATTAACCAGAAATGACTGTAACTTTGAAACGCTTCAACAAGCAGCTACTTTTGCAAGCACGATATTATATGTACAAGTATGTTCGTGTGTACATATGTATGCAACAGGAAATTACTGCTGCTCAGAGATTGTAATTTGCCACTTGGTTGGGTAATTGACCGCACCGACATTATGCCGTACAGATATTCATAAGCACGGCTGTGGGTGGAAGGTGACTTGCAAAAAATATGCATTTAAATACTACTTACATATACAAGTAGTTATAAATAAATAAGGAATGCTGCAGTGATAAAGTTAAATGCATTGTTGTCGAAGCTGATAAAAAGAACTCGTTCTTAGAAATTATAGAAAAACTGTTCTAACATTTCTATATGAGTAAAACTACAAATAATAATTACAAGGTGGTGCTAATGCCACACTGATTTCATTCATTTATGACCGAATATGGGCGTTATGACCCAAAAGCTGACCTCTTAGAGGAAATGGCAACCTGGCAGCTTGATGTATAACAAGCTACGACGTGGCTGGAGCTTGGTCTCGACGAAATAGGCCTGACAACTGCTTCGGCGCTAATTAATTGTTATGAAAGCATCACAAAAGCCAACTTATGAAAGGTAAAAACATTATACGTTTTAAAAATGGACACTAAGAGAGCACAAAAGAAATTGATTGAAGCCAAAGCGTTCAACACTAAGCCAAGGGCAAACCAAGATGATCCGACGAATTGGAAGAAGATATAAAAAGCATGAAAAATTGGAGAAAAATCGTAAGTGACTGAGATGTCAAGCCTTGTAGCACCAAAATATGATGATGGTGACCCATAATAATAGCAAGACGATTGAGTCCCTATTAAAGCGCACAATAAAGAGAGGAAGATGTTCGGTCTTAAACATAGAAGGGACACAGTGTTAATTTATTTTTAATATAATGCTAAAAGGGTTGGTTGGTTGAAAAGTGAGGCGCAGGAGCGCATGACTGCAAACGGATTACAATGTTAAAAAAATTTATTGCGTATACAAAACTGTATGTATAGTCGTGACGCCTGTGACAGCGTCTTTGCATTATAAACATAACAGTTTTCGTTTTGTATCGTCATATCGCCCCTTAACTGGCTTCAGGATGGCGATGCGCAATATCCATTATTTCACGCCATATTTGTGTGTACGAGTATATTGCTTCCATTAGCAGATATATGTATGTATTTTTATTCTGTCCGAAAAGCAGGTGGTTTCCACGTTAACCTCCTGTTTGGTGCCCTTTTCACTTTTAATTGGCAATGCGTGCCGACGCAGCGTAATTGCATTTTGCGATGTACCGTTAACGATAATACCGTCGGGGGAGAATAAATGGGTTTGTTGCATTCATAAAAGTTATGTGGGAAATTGTGTCCAATTTTAATGCTAATGAAATTTTTGATGCCACAAATGAGTTTGTTTCGAGTATCATGTAACGTCAACTGATATTTATGGTTTATAAATGCAAAAATATATACGGTTATAAAATATGTTTTGTTTTCCAAAGTATAGAGTTTTTGAAAGTTTGTTCACTAAAAAATCTTCTAATGCTTAAAGTTGGACAAGAAAGCGAGATTATAATTTACAATGATTGAAAAGTTATAATGAATAAATAATTCCGATTCTAAGCACCTGCTAAAATAAAATTCTAGTATGTAGTTAGGAACATCCCACAATAAAGGATTGTCATTGGCAGAAACGCAGCATATAATCAGAAACTATGCCAAAGCATTGTATAAGTATAATAAACGAGCTACATATTCCTTATACAGACACATATGCAGTATTTATGTAATTTGAGAGCAAGGGCCTCTTTTAATGCAAATTTAATTTTTGATTTTATTAGAATGACACTCATTTAAAATGCATACAACATTTCATATATGGTATAATTGTAATTTCCTTTTTTTCAGATTTCATATAAAAGACAAACACATTGGCGATAGATTCCCCATCGTAATTGCTCGAGGTAAGTGGAAAATGGGCTCGAAGGAAGCATGCAATATTAATTACTTTTATGAGCATTGAATATGAAAAACTGCTTTTGTTGTGTGTGAATCAGTTGAACTCCGCTTTAATGCAAAACATTTCGAATACAAATATATAACAATTTTAATACATTTAAAATAGCGTTAGTAAAAAATACAATATTTCTTTAAATGTATAACAGAAAAGAACAATCTCGCCTCAACACAACTTTTTTTAGGCAAAACATTTAAAAACTAGCTATAATACGATTCACAAATAAAAAAGGTTCCGTAGAAGAACTTGATACCAATCGTTCAGTTTGCATGACAGCTATATGCTATAGTGATCGGATCCAAACAAGTTCTTCAAATATTTTATTATTTCCTTAGATAATGATCCGTTCCAAATTTCGTGAAGCTATCTCGTCAAATGAAAAAGTCTTCAATGCAAGCACTTGATTCCGATCGTTCAGTTTGTATGGCAGCTATATGCTATAGTGATCCAATATCAGCCGTTCCGACAAACGAGCAACTTTTTGGTGAGAAACAGTCATATCCTAAATTTAAGATCGATATCTCAAAAACTGAGAGACGAGTTCGCGTATATAGAGACGGACATGGCTAAATCAAATCTTACGTTTCGTTCTGGGTGGCAAATTTAATATACTCTGTTTAGGGTATAAATATAACAATTTCTATAAGAAAATTTTATAGAAAATAATTAAATTTTTTTCGTAGCAAAGGTAAATTTCTCTTCATAATTCCATAAACTTCTAACAGTAGATAATTGCAAAGAGCTTTTTTCCGAGCATCTTTTACAAATTGTAAATATTAGGCTCTCTAATCGTTTTAGTGTGCCAATGAACTGAGTAACTCGGTTCAATACACATTGATCATTGCCTTAAATTGGTGCTATTTACAATTGCTCTGACCAGTAAATTGTTTCAACGCACACACTAAATTTTTGATATGAACATATTTCGAAGAAATTAAAAGTGACAAATAAATATTAAGCCCAAAAAATTGTGGGTCATGCTAAATGGAATGAAATCGTGTAAAAAATGAAAAATTGTTATATTTTCAAACCGTCTTAAATCAAAACCGTATGAAAACAGAATTCAGTGAATATGATATATTTATATTTTGACCGTCAAATCAAATTCTGGCTTATATTTGAAAAATGTCTGTACTTGGAATCTACCCAGCTCGGTATTGTAATTTGGTTCTGTTAGACTACTGTTTAGGTGTATGGTAAGTCAATTCAACAAACGCTATTATGAAAAAAATGGTGCAAAATTAGACCGAAAGGTTGGTTTTAATTGACAACAAATCCGATTTAATGATAATTCTAAAATTATACGAACTAATAAAGTTTTTAGTTCTATACTTCTAAAAATCACACCCTTTACTAAGCGAAATATTCCAAAATATCCGATTTTCAACCAATCTGAATTAGTTTCTGCCTGAGGACATATAAACACGTTATACTCACGATGTTTGTATTTAGTTTGCGGTTTATCTGTGAAAGTACTGCACTACTACAATTCAAAATACATGTGTACATAAATAGTACATAAATATTTGCTTTTTTTTTGCTTTGCGATAGGAGTAATAAAATTAACTGCATTATTCCACATAAATGCCCAAATGAAACAAGCACACACACATGTACATATATGGATACGCGCGTGTTCGCTAAGTGTGTAGCGATTTTGTTGCATTTTTGCATTGTGTTGGCACTAGCTTAAAGCGCCGTAATGTATGCAATAGTTTTTCACTTGCCTGATCGTGTGTGCAGCTGTTTGAGTTTTTGTGGGAAATTTCGGCTTATTATTGCGCAGCCTTGGATTGCTCATTCAACCGAAAATTTCAGGCGAGTATTTTGCGGTTGAAAAATGAACGCCAAAATGGCAGGAAATATTCCAAAACAAAAATAATATTCGCAATAATTGTTAAATTTTTATTGACATCGGAAATGACCGATTTTTTGATATAACTAAGTGGTTAATGGTTAGTTTGGTGTATTTGTTTTTAAAATTCTATGTTTCCCTACATTTATTAAAATTTGATTTTTTTTTTTATTTTTCTGATAAGAACAATTATTTGTAGAATTAAATACTTATCGATCGCAATTTACATTGGAATTCATGTAAGCACTTCGGTGGCAGCAGGAAAATGACAGAATCATGTTATTTACAATGCGTGTAATATATGATATATTTAATTTAGGTAAATAAATTTATTATTTTTATTTGAGTTTCGTACATTTAATTTATTTTGCACATAATTATGAGCTGGTTCTTTTATTTTTGTGGTCAATGCAATTAAATTCATTCGAAGGGGCAGGTGTTGACTCTAGCTCACAAAAGTTTTCAGAGAAAAAAAATTAGAGAGAAAGAAGTAAGCGCTGAAACTAAAAAAACCCCATTATCAGGTTACTTTGAACAAAATCAAACTATTTGACTTCAATAATTATATACTAACAAGTTGAAAAAGTGTTGCCTCTATACAAAACATATACTTTCTTATAAAGTAAAAGTTTCCGAATAACAAAAAAAAAAATTAAATTAAAGCTCTTCATTCCAAAATGAATAAAATACGTTTACTACAGTGTGTTCTTTGCCAACACATATGTTTTCACATATAAGTGCACAACAGTGCAAACATTCATTCCTACAATTATCTTCGAGCTTGTGTGTGTATGTGTGAGGGCACTTTGCAAATGCATTTCCGTTTCAGAAATTTTGCCACAACAAAGGCAACCCCATTAAGCGCTATTTTATTTAAAAAGAATTTCGAAAAAGCCAACTCTATTTATTCACATATTTATTTGTATGCGTGTCTGTAACTGCTTGCTGCCTTCGCTAACCACTACCATAGAATTTTAGATACACTGCATACACCGCTATACACGCAAACATCCATTTCCTCAATCGCTTGCGTTTTAATCGAGCAAATTGTACAACAACATTCTGTGGACTACCACATTTGTATAACAGTGTGATAGTGTAAGTGTGCGTGTGTGTGTGCAAGCTTCTTTTCATAGCGTAAGTACACTTTCAAGTTTTTTCCTTTAATTTCAATTTGTACTTTCCGTTATTCGCAATGTTTATTTCTTTTTTTGTCTCAGGCAACTCTGAAAGGGTTATTTTAATTTATTTTTACTTTCCTTTCTCCCCTTTTTACTCATACAGCTTCGCATAAATCTCCTCCCAAAAAGAAAAGTATGAGAATAATCGAAAGTAAGGAAGCAAAAAATACGACCATAAGCAACTAAACATTAAACGCAAGCGAAAGAGAGCACATATAATTGTAATAAAAATAAGCGCGCGTACTAAGTCTCTCTGCGTTCCAGCAACTAGCAATTTCCGCTTTATGTACATCCAGTTTGCTTTGTGCTTTTTTATCGCACAGAAGTAATCTGCGCTCCATCTTTGTTTCTCCAATACTCACTCACTCTCTAAACGTATTACACCGACCGCTCGCCCGCTCGCCCGTCCGCCTCAAGCCGGGTCCCATACTCACAAATTCGTTTCCATTTCTACTAGTTGTTGCTGTGCTATACCATCACCATTCTTTGGGATGGCCGCACAGCGCTACCATGTAAGTAGTGCACATGTCTTAGCTGCTGTAGCTTAGCGCTGCTGACCTTTCTGGGATTTGTGTACCGAAAGGCAGGTTGTAAAAAACGCCAGGGTCCGCCCCCACGCGGACTGCAGTTCCAAGCAACAAGCAAGCACGGCATGTAATCAATCTGATGTCCAGCATTTGATTTACACCACAATTTTCTCCCGTTCCATTTTTATGAATTTCGTTTTTTTCTGTTGAGTTTTATTTTGCGTTTATTTGTTTGTTTGCCTTTTATTGCTTTTGTTTTTAAATTTGTTTGTGTTTTTATGGTTTTTTCTTGCAAAATTGGAATTTTTTGCTGAGCTAATTAATTTCTGCATGCAAGTTTATGTTTATTATGCTGTTATACAAACAACTAATTAATGCTGAAAATGTGATCCCGAATGCAATACGAAATCTGCTCACATTTTCGTTTGAACGATAATTTTCATTAACTAATTACATTAATAAGCGTTTATAACGAAAAAAGCAAATAATTTTTAATTATTGGGAATTCCAACTCTTATAGAAACTAAAATCATGCTTAGTATGTGAAATAACACATTCGAGCATAAATCGTGCGAATTCCCTTTTTCGAGACACCAGTAATTAATTTCTCCAAAATGTTCCAAAAGAAATATAATCGTATTTGTTTTAGATTTGAGAGACTGTCTAAAAGGCAATGAAAGTGGTCGAATAGTTGAGTAAAGAACTGCTCCACATTCTTCTATGGTCAAATGCTGTCAAAGTTTATGAAAAAATTATTTGCAGTATTTATAGGCATTATTTCCCAAGTAGGTTTTTTTACAGACGTTCCCTGAAGTGTGAGGTTTTGACCTAAAAAAATAGCCGACGAAAACAAGAACTTCAATTTAAATCGTACTTAAAACATTTTACTTTTTGCACGTATTTAACCTTCTGAAACTTTAGAGGGCGTCTACATAACGAATACCCTAATAATCATATCCATATAGTATATACGTATAGAAAACCTTATACGACTAAGAAAGCTTTATAACTTATTGTGTGGTCAATATTGAAACCTTACGTTGTTTTTAGTTAATGCATCAATGAACTAATATTCAGTTTTGGGGATTTTTATTTGCATATAGCTATCATGCTGTATGAACTAGATTGCTTGAAAAGATAGCTTCACGAAATTTGGCATTGATTATCGGCCGAGTCAATGCTATAATCTCCGAATAAGTTTTTCAGTTTGGACCTCTAGATCATATAGTATATAAGATATGCATTTTTGAAGGGTTTCGCTTGAGCAAGAGTTAACGTTTTTTTTTTTGTTTAGGAAAAATGTTAGAAAAATATAGTTGAATTAAGTACTCATCTAGCACTGTCTGCAAGGACGGATCTTCCTTTACGAAGCTCATAACAATCAGGTACGGAATAAGCCATGTCAAAATACAATGGGAAACTTCAACAAATTAAATTTTTTGTTGTTTTTGTTTTTGTAATTTCACATAGTCATCATTTGGACAACACATTCTTGTAGGGCGACATGTGATTCGAACTGAATACTTTTGATGCGCTGAAAAAAGCATTTTAATTTAGTAATTGGTTCCACTTCTGTGCGGTGCCTTTGCCAGATCAAGCGCATTTTTGCGAAATTTGTTGCTCGTTAAATTTCTATTTGTTGAACTAACCGAAATTAACTTGTAATGTTCGCATTATTGTTGGTTGAATTTTTATGGTTGGATAGCCACGTTTTCCAGTTCGCTCCCAACAAACTAACAAATGTTCGAAATGCAAGTTCTCTGCCACATATTAACACATGCAGACAAGCACAAACGAATTTACTGTTACAATTCGGAATGAATACAAAGAAATCATGTAACGTAAACATTTAGGTTAACCAAAATGGCGGAAATAGTTTGGACGATGCCAGAGCAAAGCGTAACGAAAATTTACGAAAACTTTTTCAAACGAGCAAAAAAGCAACGAGCACAGCAAGGCTACAACGTGGACAGAGCGAAGAAGGAGCTGAGCAATGCTACTACAACTACAACAAGGCGGCGTCTAAAAACAACGGAGATTCGAATTCAGTTAATTTTTCGTATGATGATGACGCTGTGCACTTTCAAAAGAATGAAGTTCCTGACAGTAGCGCGCCAGTGTCAGGTTTCGACGAGGTTACGGACAGGTGGACTCAAGGAAGTGGACAAATTGCTGGTGGCACTGCTGCTGCCAATACTGATTACAACAACGCCAATGCGCCGGTGAGACGCAGTAACAGTCGCATACGACGTTGGAGTGTGAGGAGCAGCAGCGTGTCAGGGGAATGGCGCCTGGGAGGAAATCCCACAATGGCCAAGCGACAATTGAGTAAAAGTGTTGTGGACACAAATCAATTGGCAGTGTCAAGCAATCAATCGCCATTGAAACAAAGCGTGGAAGACATGAACAGCCATTACAATAACAACAACAGCTACTATTATAACAACAACAATGCTGCGGCAACTGAAAGCAATGCAAGTCAAAAGAGTAGCGACTACAAGGCGCACTACGAGTTCGGCAGCAACAATGCCACTGGGGATTGTCTTAGTCTCGACGATGCTGACATTGAAAGGGACGACGCAAAAGCGGTAGGAACTGACACAAAGGCAAACACAGTCTTTGACCTGACCGTTGATGACGATGTCACTGCAGATGTTACAGCACAAGAGGAAGGGCGGTGGAGTGGTGCATACTTGTATGAGACAGGAAATCAAGTCACTGGCCGACAACATACGCCATCACCGTACGCATGGTCAGCAGCTCCTTTGAGTGCACACAGAAATTGGCAACAGCAACAGCAAGCGCAATTACACACAGCTGAGTTGACTGAAACGAAGCGAGTCGCAATGGCTGGGAATCGAGCGCCCAGCTCTTCCAACCGCAATAGTACGGTGTTCGCTCCACATGTCAGCGCGACAGCAAGCGAGTTGGAAAACTGCGCCTCACAGCACCCAACCGTAAATTGCATTGCAGTGGTGGGAGACAGCCATCATGTACGCAACAATGAGATTTCTCGCACACTACGAATAGGTGGCTTCGATGAGAATTATGAAGCCTCTTCTCTGTGTGCCACACTGCATCCCAGACAAGACCTGCCGCAAAGCACCAATGTAAGGACGTCAACAGCAGCTGCACCGCAAAGCTCACCACAATTGCAACTTCAGTCAAGCGGAGCGGGAGAAGGAAGTCGTACGAGTACGGCCAGCCATGTTTCGGCGCTCTTCAAAACTCCGCTTGTGAAACGTGCGCGTGGACGTAGCGTAGACCGCTTCGGTACGGGCGCCGCATATACCGCAAATGCCCAGTGGATATCTGAACAGGACATCAGCAGGAAAATTACTACCGAATTTGGAAAAGTTATGACAGCGGCAGTCGCGTCTGCTAAACCACAAGCGATGGTGTCAATGGCAGGCGAAATGATACAAGGCAACAACAACAGTGCTGCGCCTGACGAATTGCGGTGTCAGCGGCAACGGCAAAAAGAAATTATGAGCATTACTACACCACGTCAGCAGTGGGTCGGCGACGGCAGTCGTAATTACTGCGCTGCTGCTGAGCTGGCACATCAAAGGTAAATCTGCTGGACGCTAATTTTTGTGGAATGCAATTTTTCTCTACTACTTTTTTTAAAATAATTGTCGGAGATATTTTTCACGTTCAATGTTGTGCGAACCATAAGTTGGCCAGGGGGATGTGGGCTTTACAGAATATTTAAATAAAAGAAAATTTAATCGGCTCTGCAGCCCATACATATGTATATACAAGAATGAGGGGTAGAATTAAGCTAATAAACTGCAGTTCTAGCACGCCACAATCGTAGACACACTTTTACGGTATTTAATATTAGCTGGTATTTTGTGCTGTGTTACATAAATAGCAGGAATTTAGTATTACTCTCAAATTAAAGTCAATTATTTCAACAACTTAGAAAGTGTGTATATACAATTTTTAAGGGCATTTGCTAGCAAGCAGAATTTCTATATTTACAACAAACGAAATTAAATTTCTGAAATACTCAAACTAATTTAAAGAAATAAATGCAGTGGCATTTTGTGAGGGTTGCCTAGCTTACTTAGAGTATAAAAGTCTTAAAGTAATAAAAGTTGTGAAAAATACCGTTATATGAAGAAATATATTAGCGCACTTTTAGCTTTTCCTATAAATGCATATAGCATAAATAAATATATTTGATCGAGTTGTTTAAAAATTCAAAAATATTCTCACAATTACCCGCAAATTTGCAATCCAAAACAACACTTCTGCGATCTGCTCTCAGGCCTCAAGCGGATGATCATTCGAAAGAAATCACCGTTATTGAGGGTTTTTTTGGATCAAAGACAATCGGTAGATCGCTTTAATCGGTGTATCGCCTTATGGAACAACCACGTTAAAAAAATTAAATTGAATTTCTAAAAAAATATGTTTCTTATTTTTGTTTAACTAATATTTGTATCATACCCTCTTTAGTGGTGTGACTATAACCCGAAAACCTGACGAACCTACAATTATTGTCAATGAACACGCGTGTATTTGATTGCTTCGAATTTGACTGTTTATTCTGATACATTTTTATGTGCATTTCCAGGACATCGTTCCATCTAATAGAGTTTCATAAGTTATATACGGAATTCACAAAAGACCTTCTGTTGTTTCTCTTGAGCTGTGCTGGAATTAGTGCACACATTTAGCGTCTCAAAATATGTTTGAAATGTGAATATGTTTAGTCTTTCCAATTCCAATTACTCCTACACACTCTCGGTTTCAGATAATCAGCACAGCTGCTTGTTATTATTTCTCCCATTTCATTGGCGCTCACAAAAACTTACTGCAGGCAGCTCGGTAATCACAATGTGCATTTGTAAGTGTGCACTCACATGCGATTACATAATCAACAGCAAATGACACATTACACTTTTGACGCGACGAACGGCAGCCATTCCGTTGCTAATGAGGCAAGCCGGTCGACAGGAAGTTCAAATGAACAGTAAAGTGAATGTCATGTGACCAGCTTGTGGGTTCGTTCATGCCACAACGTTGCCATACGAATCGGGTTTTCTGGCTGAAGTGTTTAGAAATGGTTGAAGTTTATAAATCGCTTCGAGTGTTTCGCAGGTGTGCGTATTTAATGAAAGTTTGTGAGTTATTTCGAAATTATTAAACTACAAACTTTAATGCTACAGTGTTGCTAAGCTGCTAATAGCTGAAAAGCAAATGGCGAGCATTTCAATTATTTTCTGCAGACACTCTCAATTTTCATCGCTTTAGGTTTTGACGGTTGGCTTTAGGGCTTAAGTGAATTTTTAAACATATTTCCTTCAATTTTTCAAAATTTGTGAACTTGAAATGAAACAAAATTTTATAGAAAAAAAGCGAATAAAAAATTAGGTTGGGAGTAGAAATAAAGATGTCTGAGTTTGATGAAAATTTTGGAGCACACTCTTTTTATTAACATGAGGTCGAAATTATACGAAGTTTAATTATAAACCTAGACGGCTATTAAGTTTTAGAAAAAAGAAAAGTCGATAACAGAAAACAAATCATGAATTGGAAGTACCGCTATTACAAAATATCATGTTGATGCACGCAATACAAAATATTATAAGTAGTAAAATAAAAAAACTTGTGTTAACCGACGCCTCGTTTCATTTGCACGAACTCGCGCCGCAATCTCCCAACCATACTCGTACATACACTTACAAGTCTATATAATATTTAATAGCTTTCCCTTAGGCCAAATTCACGCCAATTTGCATGCATTCTCCTTTTTTGTTTTTATCTCTCACAAATATTCCAAAATTTACTGACAAAATGCCCAAAATTTAATTTCAGCACTGCACCCTCGTCAAGCTCAAACTTAAGAGCCTACAACACCAACAACAATCTCACGAAATACGGGTTCACATCGACACTAGGAGCAGCGAGAACAACAACAACCAGCGCAGACTGGTCAACCACACAGGCAACGCTAGCGGAGCGCTTAAACAAATTTCGACATAAGCAACAGCAACAACAACAGCAACAAGTAGGCGGTCGGTCGATCGAAGGCGAATCATCAACTCCAGTAGACTATTACAAGCATTACAGTGACGCAAGCGATTCCAATAGACACAACAACAAACAGCATTACAACAACCGTGATGCCAGTAGTGCCACTAAACCAACCGTACTCGAGTGCACTGAATTAATACCCGCTGCGCACACATACACTTCAGCAACAGAACAACAGTGTCCATCATTGTTTCAAGCGAGATTCGTTAATAGCAAGACCAACAACGATAACGTTGGACAACATCATTATAAGCTAAGTCAACAAAGTGCGGATGTTGCAACATTTCATGCAACTGAGTCATCTTCCACTCCACTAGATTGTTACACCAAATCGGGCAAACGGAGACGTGTATTAGTGCGCCGACGCAACAACACCAACGAACAAGAAAATTCTAAAACAACTACCGCAATCAAGTCACCCATAGTAACAACAGTTGGCCGTGTAACTGGTGAAGGACAACGGACAGCGGCAACAATACAAATTTGGTTTCTTTCATTTTTCCACAGCATCGGCTTAGGCGGCTTTGCCGAGCATGTTGCCGTGCAGTTAGGCGTATGCCGTAGCAACAAAAGTAGCTTTAGTAACGAAACGTTGCATACAAGTAGGCGTTCAACGCCAACACCTCACACAATTCCCGTCGAGAACATTCCAAAGCGACGCTCATTCGACGTAATGGGTCTGCTACGCAGCATGAAGCTTAAAGACCGCCTCGCCATTAGTCTGGGTGCAACCCTGATACTGCTGACGCTGCTATTGGTGGTCGATGTGCAAATGGATTTCGGCGTTACGAATCGGCATTTATTGCAGCAGCAGTCACGTGTGCGTTATGTAAATGAAAATGATGGCGGCGACACTGGTGGCACTGGTGCCTTCAGAGACTTCAAACGCAAATTCCTGCAAAAGAGGTGAGTGCTTGATCCGAATGTGTTAATTTGTGGGCGTACGGGCGGGTATATGTGTGTTTCGTTTTAAGTGAGAGATAGATTCAAGCCATGTGAAAAACATTGTTGTTCACTGCTGCCAAGTCAAATATAGTTGATTGATGAGGGCCTTGCAAATGTAGGCGCAAATGCGGTTAATAGATGATTTGCGACAATAAAAGCGGTGACATTTCATCTTGTTTTGTGATATTTGACTCCCATCTCTTGAAGGTTACCTAAATGGACGGCAGAGTAGCTAAAACCTGAATTGAATTCATATGAGCCTTTAAGCTTTCGTATGTAAAAATCTGATCTAAAAATTAGTATGCAATGCTAGAAAGCGGCTTTGTGGTGTATCTTTCATTCTTCTCGAAGGAAACGTCGTATGCTCTATAAAGTATATATAAGTATACAAATTATCAGCTAGACGAGTTGAGTTGATTTATCCATCCGGCTGTCTGTACGCAAACCAGTACCTTAGTTTTTTATCGATATGAAATTTTGCACACTTCCTATTCTCCTCGAAAAGCTGTTCCCTTGTTGTGTTGAAGAAATTGCTCAGATCGAATCGCTATGCTGCCAATAAAAATAAAATAGAGGCCCTTATAAAATACCTACAAGTAGTTGCTTTATTCAGTATTCTTAAGTCGAATTGAGCATTGTTTATTACAAACAACGTGCCTAGAAGGAACTAGAAAAAGATTTTCCGCTGGATGCACACCGTTGGCTGGTTATATTATAGGATTGAGGCAGCCGAAGTTTATGTTTTTATTCTTGTATTCGAACATTATTCATTAACAATTAATTTACGGTAAACTAACGTACCGTTGCTAAACTACCCTCACCGAAATCAGTTTTATGCCATCAGTCTGGCATCAAATCCAAATCGTTGCCACCTTTAATAATTAAATTAAACAAAGTTGCAATACTTCGCTTCTTCTTTGAGTCCAGCGTTATATTACTTACACAATATTGAAACAATAATGTTTATCTTGCTATGTGCAATCTACCGTTACGCACACTTTATTAGTACATTAATATGTAAGCTTCTAAAAGCAATAATGTTACCTGAAATGGCTGTAAGTAACCTCTACAAAGCAACACTCCACGAACAGCCACGATAATATTGACGGCAACAAATGGAAAATTATTGCACCCATCAACCGGCGCAACAGGCAGCATAAAAAATGCAATAAACCGCCATAAGCTGGTGCCATGGCAAAAGCTTTAAAGCTCAACCTTTCGTCGTCAAAACATCGAAAACAAGCAAGCACAGGAGGAGTCAACAATATTGCTAGAACGTGGTATCGAGCATATCAACTGAGCCAAGGCCAAAGTAGCGCCAAACGTCATATTACTTATAGGTTATGTGGACTGGCAACGAATGCAGGATGTGCGATTTGATGAGGGCCAAAGCGCCGGTGCCAGCAACATTTTCGCTACTCAGAATGGTATGAGCGGTTGTTATTGGCATTGTGCTTATTGTAAGTGTTGTAGTTGTATGAGTAGTTGCCATTGCCGTTGTTTGCATTAAACGCTATAAGCCATCTTACTTACTTGTCGTCTTAACAGCATTTGCTGGCTTGGCACACGCTCTCTGCCGCCGCCCCTGCTGTCTGCTGCAGCCCTGCGGTTATGCTCTGTGCTGGCTGGCAGCCTGGTGGCTGGTTTATGCTGTGCCTTTAATGCGGTTGCGGAAGCCAAGTAATAAAACATCCAAATGGCGTAAATTGCGGAAGCAGCAAACGTAAGGAAATGCAGCGGCCGGTGTAGCTGCTGCACAAACACAACACCAACAGCCATTGACGGCCGTAGTCGTACATTACGCCATGGGCAAGCGAATAAACAATGGAGTATTGTATAGGTTTGTAGAGAGGAGTATGTACAGGGCGCGCATAGATATGTATATATGTGCATCGCTGCATGGCACTAGAAGCAGCTGTGGCTGTGGCACCGGCAACAGCAACATCACCGGCAACATTAAAAGCTACTAATGCCGTTACACGAAAGCGCTGCATGGCGGGCAACCAGCAAAGTTATTGCAGCTGCAACAAAGCAGCGCACTGACTAACGGCATCTTTTGAAGGCGAAAGTGTGAAATGGGCGGCGAGCGGCATGAAGGAGCGCTGGCGCTAAATATGATGTCAAGCAATCGGTGGTGGTTGGTGATATGCCACACCGCAGCTCCTTTCTGCAATCCCTTTAATGTGGTGGATGCGGATTTAGGTGCGTTCAAAGCGCTGTTAAGACAAAGTAAAGTAACGAGGTTGTTGCAACACAGACGCTGGCATGGTTGGGCTGTTGCCTTAGACCACTACTTAAACTGTAAAATATTTAATTAATTCATAACTCCTATGCACATTTTCATATATACATATATTTGTTTGTGTGTGTGTGTGTATTTATGTACTGGCTTTAAGAAGCGCTGGCGTATTTGCTTAATGGCTACATTGTGTAATGCGAGCCTTGCAGTTGGCTCAAATTGGCTTCGAGCGCAATGAAATAAAGTGCAGTTTAAATCGTTTGTTGCTGTTGTTTTGGCCGTGGTTAATTATTGTCTTAAAATGTCTTGGTTTCGTTTACTTTGGCAAAGCCAATGCTGGTTGCAGGCAATGGTTGACTATGAAAGCTAAAGTTTGACGATGAAATTTTCCATAGATTCTTCTTGCATATCAAACTTCCTTGAGGCTATTATGCAGCTATTTATTTTATTTCACTCGCTCACTCCTTAAAAAGATAAACTTATTTCATACGTGTAAATAAACAATTCTTTGCCATTTGGAACAACTTCGGAGATAGTTTTAATTGTCAGAAACTATAAAATTCCCATTTCTCATTTTCCGGTTTTCTGCCCATTCTTCCCCAGCTTATCCATAAGGAAGTGGCTTTAACTTTGTTTTTTAAATTGTAAAACTTTCAAACTTCACCTTGTGTTTTCAAGTCAGCAGGTGTCAGACGTCTTTTCAATTTGCTTTTTCATTTCGAAAACAATATGAAATCGGAAAGTTTTTCTTCCCCCTTTAGCCCTGTGCGGCTAACTAGTTTAAAAGTGTGCTATTGAATTTTTTTATTTTGGGATAATCGCCCTGAGCTTCTTGACTCTAGTTGTGTACATACATGTTGGTTGAAAAGGTTCTGCTCTTACCAAGAAATTGCACTACTAGCTCCAAAAAATTTTTTTCTTCTCAAGTTGGTACATATTACGTGTTTTAGGGATGCCAATTTGAGATGCAAAAGGAATTTTGTTCATTGATTTTCTGCAGAAAGTAAAACAATGTACTCTGAATATTATTGCGGTCTTTTGGATCAGCTGGATGAAAAAATTTTTGAGAAAAAGCCTGGTTTGCAGCAAAAAAAAAAATAATTTTTCATCAAGACTTACTAACAAATGGGTTTTAACTATGGCAAAATTAAAGTACGAATTGCTTGAGCATCCACCGTATTCACTAAATTTGGCTTCCAGCGACTACTATCTCTTCAGAAACCTTAAACAATTCCTTCGTGGAAAGCGTTTTTCGTCGAATGAAAAAGCTATTACAGGCGTAGACAGGTATTTTGCAGAGCTTCCGGAAAGTCATTATAGGGGCGGCATAAAATTATTATATTAAGTGTATTGAAGTTAAGGTAGATTATATTGAATAAAAAAATAGATTTCGTATCAAAAACAGTACATTTTCATTTCGAGGGCATAAACTTTTCAACCAACCTGTATATGTATGTATATATTTATATGTTTTTGCGTAGGACAAAAAACTCTATGACAAACAGAATAGTGAACAAACATACTTACATACATACAAGTATGTACACGTTTCTGAGAAAAAATTGTATTGTGTTATACTTTTCCCTTGGATGTAACTTTGTTTGTCTTTCTTCTAGCGAATCACAAAAAAGTTAGTTCAAAGGTGACAGATTTTAAGAGGCTAATAGGGGCCTTTTGTGGAAACTTCACCAATTTCATTAAATATATAAAATATATGGATGATATTTATCAATGAGAATTTCTTTAGCAAAATAATTCAATTAACTCGATGAAATATTATATCTCCATATAGTTTAGAAAGCTCATCTTAAACAAATTTCGTAGAAATTAAAAGTAGAGCGATTCCTATAAAGAATTGTCTCACATGATATCTTCCTAAAATGGTATAGTAAAATTTACTGTAACGAATCGATTGTGTGTACAGAGCAGAGGTGAAGAACAACCTTTTAAAGACTGAATTTTCACAGATTCCGTTCGTCGGCCTAATAAGAATAAACCCTTCAACAGGCATACATTTTCGTGAGTGCACGACAAAGTACAGTTTTCTAGTAAACTATAATCGATTCCATATTGTTAGATATACTATAATAGTTCCTGAATTGTGATTTTAAATCCATCCTTGCCTAAAAAGTGCGAAAATATTTAGTTTAACAATATTTGGAAGTTCCTCATAAACGGAAGAAAATTTGTTTCGAATTACAGAATTAGCATACTAAGTGGTTAAATGTTGTTCGGCAAAAATTGTGCAACAATTTTGTAATTTTCAAAGGAGGAGCGGAAGTAATCTTTTTTCAACACATTGCAAGGTAATTTTGATTATCACTTTGCAGTATGAACCCATCAGAACGACTTCTGTTGAAATGGACCATCAACACTATAAGCATTTTGGTGCGGAACTTCCAACGACTCATTTGCGATGACACTTTACTCCGAATAATGCTTAGAATATGCAAAATAGGTGAGCTCCGCATCGCTCAGCAGGAAGGTGCGAAAGTTTTTGAGTAAATTCATTTGCATATATGAATGCATAGTTATTTGTATATATGCTCTTATATATTACTTTGTTTATATAAATATAAACAAATATATATATTTGAACGATGTAGAGAAGTATGCAGTTGATTCCGTCGGTACGTAACATCGAAGTAAAAACTTCTCAAACTCTCACCTCATCTAAATGATTGCCAACTAACGAGGTTGGATCAAAGTTGCAGTAGTTATGTCAAGTTTTGTTTATGTTTACTATTAAGCAGTAGTTTCTAATGAGAATTGGGAGGATTGGGAACAGCGAGGTTTGAAGATTCTAGTTTTAAGCATACAGCTCTCTTTTTGCGCTCTCTCCAAAGAGCATATTTAACTCACTAAATATGCTCCGTTGCATAAGAAATTTTCTACATGAGTTGCCAGCTCTACTATATTGAGAAGCTAGTATAGTAATACAAACCTGTATAAATATTGAAATGTATCATTTATTCCAGCATATTAAGTTAATTTTTCGGTTCTATTGCAATTCACTATATTTCAAGCAAATTCACAACTGAATCTTTCCTAATATGCATACAGTAAACGAACAATGTTTGTAGAGATGCCACATTGCATAATTTACCAGCAGCAACAACTGCAATGACAATAATACCACTACAGCAAGTGAAAGAATGAAGCGGTTAGTGCATTTCAATCTTTGTTTGTTGACAAAACTTCACGCATATCAATTTCGCCTTTTCCTCTCTCACCACTCCTGCGGTAACTGACAAATGTCAACTTTAAAACTTGATTCCGTTGGTGGTGGTAAAACTTTTGGTGGCTAAAGATAAGAGAAAAAGTTAAAGCGAGATCACTATTTGCTTCTTTGTGTTTTGTTACATTTGTGTCTTGAAGAGAATAGCTCATTTCGTAGTTTTTATTTTTTTTTTTTTGTAATGTACACGTACTGACGGACCTATTTGCAAACATACAAATGTCTATTGCGCAGTGTTTCGAGGTATTCACGCATAGTTTTGGTCTGAAACCAAGTAAATATAGAAGTGTTATAAAATATTATAAATATATAAAAATTAGAGGAGACCTTTCCATTTTTAATATAAATCGTAAAGCTTAAAACTTTTGATAGTATTATTTATGCAGTAACACTGAAGAATCTAACTCATTTTGTGTACTAAAAATCGCATTGCGGATCTCAGAAGCTGGAACGAGTTGCAGCGTTGGTTTCATTCAATTGTGATGGTCTTATGGTGGATCAAGCCAAACCATTAATCCGAAACAGAAAAGTTTTTTTTCTCTGACGGTTAGAGAGCTTTAAAGGTTTGGTTTAGAGTTAGGTGACCATATTTGTCCCAACAAAATTCGGTTTTTTTTTTGTCATTTATTTTTTTATATTATATTTCACTGACATATAATAGGTGAGAGAGTAAAACAATTTTATTTAATTCTTACTTTGTTTTTAATTTCTAAGCCCGGGACGGCCGGGAAGCTTAATTCGGAATCCGGACTGTCCCGGACAAACTGGGATGAATGGTCAGCTAAGTTTAGAGTATCCGACGACCCTGACAGGTTCATTGTGAGAGTAGCTTTACGAATGCATTATATTCTAGATAAGCACATTACATTAGGAACTTATATTGCTTGAATTCAGTTTGGGTTTCATCTATTAATATCTTAATGTGTTGGACTTGTGAACCACTATTCATCATTTAGCGTTCTAACCGTTTGAAATAAAGTCACCTAGATGCAAATGCATATTGCTATCGTTTCACATTAGTTTATCAATTAATTTAAAACTTTCCGTTCTAATTTAAACTGTGCTAAGGACTCCTTATTCAAAATTTCAAGTAGTTAATTGTGTTTACCCCCGTCATATCTCGTTTTATTATAATTATTTTTCCAACAAACTAACTCCAATGCAATTCCAAACACTTATTTTCGAATGTGGAAATTAATTGCAAAAACATTTAAAGTGCTTTTATTGCGAGTTGTTTTAGAAGTGGAAGCGCCGTATAAACTTTTCGCATTTGGCTGCAGCGCCGACAGTAGCAATAAATGCAAAGGAGTGAATACAATAACACACATCCACACAAACCGCACATGCAACCAATTGAAAACACTCCTCGACGACTACTTGCCGAAACTCTGAAGAGAGCGCTTGATGGCAACTAGTTTTATTCACTCACTCATCAACCCAACTCAACTCATCAATGCCGGTTGCACTTCTATCTTCACCATAAATAGTGCACATGCATATCTCGTGCATACTCGCCTCGCTTTTACGAAGCCATAATTATTTTCCACAAACTTTTATTGAAACTAAACTAATTTCGAAACAAGCAGCAGTGACGCAACAACTTGAGATTTTCAGTAATTACAAATTTTGCATAATCTCCTGCCTATGTTGACGGCGTCACCGTCACCGTCAACGTCCCGTTGTCCATGTCCTACATCACTTAGCCGTGTATGCCGTTGTTAGCATGGTTTTACTAGTGTTTATCTCTTATCAGAATGTTTCATTTTGTTATGCAATTATTTTTATTTACAGCAATTCATCAGGTTCAAAGGAGACTGCCACGCCGACAACCACACAATCACGCCCTGCAGGCACTGCAGCAGGTGGCAGTTCGGCCGATGTTGCAGCGGCGGCGGGTGCCGGTACGGGCGGGGTACAGCAGGATGCAGCAGCGAGAGAGGATATGTTGGCGATCCAGAAGTTGGAACGGGAACCTCATGATCCCTTTGATGATTTAATCCGGCTGCTGATGGGCTTAGACAAGACCGACTATTCGCACGTGCTAATCGACGATGATGGGTCTGTGATAACGGAAAATCCAACAATCGCGGAAATGACGGGCTTGAAACCTAGGTGAGTTTTGAAGAAAGTTGACCACTCTTTACTTTTTATATCTGATACCACTTTTTATATCGGAAACGTAAATATATGATAGCCTAGTGCAGGAGCCTTTGGAAATGATTAAAAAGAGAAAGAACATACATATAACATACATGCTATTTCGTAGGAGCAGCAGTAAAAAAAACCGGTTTAAATCGTCTTGTGGTATTTCCTTTTGCATTTTTTGAGAAAACTTACCTTAATAATGCATATATGTTTTATACCATCAGAAAGTAGAGATTTTAGTTAATATAAAGCCGTTTTTAAGAATTAAAAATTTTGACCGTTAAACCGTTTTTGACCTCTACCACGCCCCTCCCCTTCCTTTTCCTGACCTCATATCGCCCGTAAATTATTTTTCCCTTAATGTTTGTTATTTTATCTTTCGTTTCAGATGGGTTTCATCGAACTATGATTTTTTTTTGTCTTCTAAAATTATCTACTCTGATCTAATATATTGATCAGCTCACGAGTTGACTTATTAAATTTAAAATTATATCACCTAGTGTAATTTGCTACCAAAGCTGTACGATTTTCTTCCCGTAAGGCTCATATAACAGTTCTTTGACTTCTGTTCGTATGACTTAAAGGGGGATATCTTAAATAATAATTGGAATAACTTAATGCAAAAATTAGCCAAATTCAGTTTCACAAGACTACCTTTACAGGCCTCGTCTCGACGATATATGTAATTCCCACTCTTTTCATTTTTGCAATTTCCGAGAACATTTAGCGATCGGTTCCTAGCGGACTTGGACGTCGCTACTTGCCTACGTCCCTATATGGTTACCTACACATTTGCAATGTTTCCAGACTGAATACAAGTCCGCACATCTGCTGGTGTGCAACTTATTCGGCATTTCGGCAGCTCTGTAAAAACGCAATTTCGCAAGAACAGGGTACAAGTAACCGAGTGACGTAATCAAATCATATTTATATATAATATGTGCATATAAGTATGATTGTGAGTATCAAAAAGTAATGACATTCATCCGGATTTCTTCACGCATGCAATTTCACATTTCGTGAATGCTCCACAGTGGATTCAGGAGAGTAATATATTTATGTGCATAACGGTATATGAAACTCTTTCCCCGTGTCTCATTGTTTTGTAATTCCCTCGGAAAATGACGACTTGCAGAATATGGATGCTATATAAATGTGTGGTTGTGTGGCTGCGAGTGCCAGCAGCAGCACAGCGGCAATTGTGAAATTGCTGTGTCACTATTAATTCTTATGTGTTGTGCTGCGATAAGTGAGTGGCATCCTACAAGGTTTGGAGGTTCATATTCCGGTTTGTTGCGGTCCTTACTTATATATGTACATATACGTATATACATACATGTATGTATAGTGGCATGTATGTATATACATATGTTGATTTGATGGCTCATTCTACATCAAGCAATGTTGCAAGAAATGCACGGCATTATAATTACATAGATATTATGCCGACCTGAGAAATGTCTAGGTATTTCAGTCATTTTAGTATTTATGTATATACATGGGTTAAGTATGTAAACTACTGCTACCGGGATAATGGCACCACGTCACATTCTTTGGGCTTGGGTGTGTGTGTGGGAATTAAAAACTGTGTGGCATAGTTTGCTGTGGTTTGACATGGCATTGCAAGACACGACTTCACGACATAATAAAGCGAATGACATTGCATTAATTTTTTACTAACACAGCATTTTTAATCTAGCGCATTTTTAAACCCAAAGGCAATGCATTATACATAGCTTTTACTTTGATTCAAAACAACAACACGAGAGCGATGAAAATCCAAATTGTTGAAGGTGTATTACTAATGACGACAGAAAGTACAAATCTTTTATAGTTAGTCTTATAAGAGTGATTTGATATGGCTTAAAGGTTTTAAAAAAAAACTAGTTATGCCGGCCAATACACTCCTAAGAAATGTGAGTAGACCTGAGCAGGGTAGAGTATTTGGGTTAAACTGCAACATCGCTAACCATCCTTAAAACATTGTGCTTTCCTTGTAGTTAGTCAAAGTTCTCCAAATATTCAGTATTCTTCGCACCCCACATTGGATTGGTTTGTCAAGTTTCAGTTTTACTCGAATTTTTCCCCTCCTTACTTTTCTCAACATAAGTAACAAAATATTGGCTTAAGTCCTGAGATAGATAAAAGTAAAAAAATGCTTTCGCGCTTACGGTATAGTTGCGCTAATTTATATTGCAGCAAGGCTTTTAGCCTTATTAAAACTGGTGCGCTCGACCTTAATAATTATTTATATATTTTTAACTTTTAATTATTTCAGCGAGGTAGCACGTCCTTTTTTATCCCTGCCAGCGTTTGCTCGCGAATGTCACTAAGCTTTGGTTTAATACACCATCTTTATTATTCACCACGTCACATAGTTGCCTTGACAGCTTCTATTATTATCCCGTCAAAAACTGTAATATTAAATGTCCCTTACAGTTACGATCGCAGCAGAATCTGCGAAAGCCAAATCGGTGCTTAAATTTTCATGTTGTTGTCGTTGTGGTCGCTGCTTGCGCTGACTACTTATTGCGTAAAGTTTGTCAGCTCCTTTGTTATCATAACAACTCTTTCACGACTTTTTGACTGCCTATATGACGCTCTATTCGAGTAATCTCTATGAGTTTCTGCTCGCTGATTACGAAGCGGAAAGTTTTATGTTGACCATTTTGTAGCTATTTGCATTGTGTTGGTGGCTTAATGCACTTTGTACAGTTAGTTGGGACATCAGCTGTTTAGTAGTTTCTAAAATAAGTAACAACAATTCCTTTGTGAAGGTATTCTTTTGTTCACTCCCTATAAAGTGAAGGGGAGTCTTACTATTGTAGTATGAAAGATGTCGATTTCAGTCTTGTAGCAATAATAATTTGTATATGCAAATAATATGCATTTTAGAGAAACTTTTTTTTCGTGAGATCATATATAGACAAATTCAGTGATGCTCTGCTTACATATAATAAAAAAGAAATAATAAATATCAACGGAACATCTCGAGCCCAGCTGAAATAGGCTATAGCGGCTAAATTCAACAAATCAACATTTTAAGTTTTTAAGTGTCGTAATGAAAATATGAGCCCAGGGATAGAACATTCTCCCCTTAACTGCTTTGAACGCCGAACCGTCCAAGTAGAAACTTACTGTCTTCCTCTTCAAAATTACGTCTTAATCATCCCTCCCTCGCAAGTACAAGGACAGCGAACAAGCTATCAAGGGCCAATATCTAGGACCATCCAAGAATTCAAATAAGCTGTGTCTGATAGCAGCTTTCACAGAGACAAACCTTCCTTATTATTATATATAGATATTATTTAAAGATTTCTAAATATCTTCACACCTTCAGCAGTCCCTATAAAAAAACAATTTAATTCTACATAAAATTTTTGAAAGACTTTGTTTATTTTGCAACACACTAATTTTAATCTGCCAATACTACTGGATTTACAAGTAACTCGCATACAAACTATAACGGTATTTATTACAGCACAAACGCAGGCAACTTTTCCGCTCCCAGCGTCCTAGCGGACACGTAGTTAATGGCGAAAGGCGCTCAGCGGGTTATTTCAAATCGTTTTATACACTAGGCTAATTTGCCTTTCCCCATTTTTGCTTGGCGCGTGCTCTCATCCATCAGCGGCATTGATGCCATCTTGCCTTGTATATATAGACATGTGTGTGTATAGCTATGAGTGTGTTGAGTATTTGTGACATTTGTGTGGGGCGAATTTGTAGTGAAAGTGCAAAAAAAAAAGAGAAACTGAATTTTTATATATTTTTATTTGTGTGTGCGGGTTGGTGAGCGATGCCAACACGAACGCTTCCAACACTTCAGATCTACAAGAATGTTGAACATTTAATTTACGTGACTCAATTACAAAAGGATTTATTTTCCATAGAGTTTTCATGTATAAATTAGAAAAACGTTTACAACGTCAAAGCTTTCGAATTTCTCACGCATTTCGTGCGACCCTTGGCGTACATCAAGTTGATTTACATAAATCAAACTTTTTTAAAGAGCTGTGTGTGCTCAAATAGGTAAAGGAGGAAACAATTAATAAAATTTTATTAAATTAATAATGAATAAATAAAAAATTGGAAAATATCACCTTAAATAGAACGGATTATATTAAATAGTTGAAGACTTCAAAGAAAACAAGAAGAACGCAAACTTCGGCTACAACGAAACTATAATATCCTTCACAGGTGCATTGCTTATGGCATAAAAGGGTATAAAAAGATTTTTTTTGATATTGAACGCTCAGTTTGTATGACACGTATATGCTATAGTGGACCGATCTGAACAATATGCTCGGGTATTACCACGCTGGCGAGTATCGTAATTTACGTAAAATTCCGTGAAGATATCTTCTCAACTAAAAAGTTTTGCATACAAGAACTTGATTATGATCAGTCTGTTTGTATGGCAACTATATGCTATTGTGGAGATATTTTGCCAAATGAGCAGCTTAATGAGAGAATAGGTGTGTAAAATTTCGAATCGATATCTCATAAACTGAAGGACTAGTTCCAGTATATGCAGAAGAACAGACAAACATGATTAAATCGACTGAGCTCATCTTGCTAATATATATCTATATATAATTTATAAGGTCTCTGACGTTTCCACCTGATCGTCACTAACTTTAACTTAATATAGCCTGTTCAGGGTATAAAAATTTGCAAAGACTAAAGAACTGATTTTTATACTCACTCTGCTCTATTGATTACTGTGACTCTCAACATTTCTATTATTGTTCATACTCTCTTCTGTTTCAGTAAGATATATACAACAACTCGTATGGCGTTAATAGGAATAAAGAAAAAGTAAGGGTGAAAGAGGGGCAATAGAAAGTGGTAAAGGACCTCGTTTTCAAATTATTATTGCCATTTCATTGTGTTCACTTCCAAGGCTAACTAATTGTAGAATCTTACCATATTGCTGAAAAAGTTAGAAAAAGAACAATAAGTGCTAAATGTAGTCACTAGAAAATAAGTTTATGCAAATTTGTTATGAAAATACTATTTGCTACTCCTTGTACATCATTTTAGTATTCTTAAAAATCTTACTATTTATCAAAAGTTAATTTTATTCTTCTTCTTTTTTAAATGGATTGTCAACTTGGTGAAGAAGTTTGTTTTAAACTATAGTCGAGCATAAACCACAAACTCCTACAGAGCTTCCTCACAGTGCCTTAGTAGTTGCTCACTTATTTGGCGCAAGCGCAATAAAACAAAGCGAAAATGTAATAAACTTCAAGCCGCAAGTTTTATCTGATTTAGCGATATATGGTATAGGATTTAAGACGAATTTGGTATTTGTCACATTAATTGTACATCAAATGAGCTGCTATGTTTCTTTATTAGCCATAAAATCTGTCACTGCACATAAACGTCTTATAAAAGCCTCAAAAAGGAAAAAATGCGGCTGGTAAATTTGTAAATGCAATTTGAAATCAATCAAAGCACGTTTAATCAATTTCCTCCATCAGCGTATTGAGTTTTACACACATATATAAACACAAATGAACACTGTTAGCCAGTTTTGAGACTCAAAGTGAGCATCACTCATACGCCACGGCGCATCCCTAAGCGCACTAGCGACAAGCAAATGCTAAATGAATGCTGACAAAAGCGCATATGCTACATTGAACAGTTGAGTGGCTGAAATGTGTACTATTCGCATATACATACATACACTAATACATATGAACACTGTAGTTTTTTCCGATTATTACAAGGTACCCACACATGCGCTTGCACGCGTATGCCAATGCAGCACTCATAAGTAAAACCCATGGAGCTCCTTACGACTTCTTGCAACTTATCCAAATTCTTATTTATCCAATTCACTAGCAGCAATCGAAACTTTTTTACGCAAATTTCGAAGAAACTGTAAAAGTTTCGCATGCACCTTCACCCCCTTGTTATCTGGCATTTTGCTGCAACTTAGCAAGCGTCACGTCGAACCGTTCACATTCTTACGAATATTTCCGTATTCATATTTCGACTTGCTATGTTTCGTTCATTTGGATGCGCCTTGTGGCAACGTGGCTGCCACTCCCGCCGTTGTGTTGCCATTGCTGCTGCAGCTGCTTGTTTGCATATCATTAGGGGCAAATTGCAGGAAAACTATGCCAAAATGCATTTGGCTGGAATGCAGCCAACAGCGTAATCTACATACTTGAACATATGATAATCGTTGACCAAGTTAAGAAGAGCCCCAGCAGGAACATTGGTTCGTTTCAGCGATCAGGCAATTTCCTTTTTGGTTTTGCCCCTTCGCAATATCTAAATTGTTTATAGAAGTAAATCTGAAATACTTGTATATGCTTACTCGTTGTGCCACAAAATTCATCAAACGCTTAATTTTTTAATTTTCAACGATTTAATTTTGCTTCGTTGCAATCTTTCGTATCCAGTTACTAAGTTATGTTTTTAGTATCTGTATCATCACAGTGTGGAAGTATGATATCGATTCAAGTAAAAGATTTTCGGAGTGATTGACTGCCAGGATCACTGTGTGGAGTAAAGAAAGAAGCCCTCAATTGCTGGAGTGCATTCTCTAAATAGTTTATAATTCACAATTTGTATTCTTAGACATACATGCCGTTTTATGCCAGTGGTAAATGTCAGATGGTTGTTGTGTTAGCTGAGCGGGATGTCAAAGCTCATCTTGGGCAGCTGCTTTAGCATTTAGAGCCAAAAATTAAAGTTTTTCCTAACCTGTTTCATCATATTCGAAGGTAAACAGCCCGTTGTGAATTATGGGCTTGCAGAGCTCTAATTAACTCTTCGTCTGGAAGTAACACATTTTCCTTTTTATATGGCTATTGTAAACTTTCCAGGAGGCTTACATCAATGACAGTGCTGGTAGCAGAATTTCAGGCGTAACTTGACCACCAAAAGGTGACTGTTCAAAGTATCTATTTCACGAGTAAATTGTGTCCTCTTATAAATATTCTTATTAACACAGATATATGTTTTATGAAAAATGTATCATTTTGCGTCCAAAAAACTATCTTCAGTAAGCATCTCAACAACCCTGGTAGCAAAAGTGAAACTGAAACTTGTTTTTTTTTTCTCATTAGTTGCTGAAAATAGTCCGCCTCCACAAAGAGACAGTTATTTGCAGGCAGAGTGCATTTAAATACTAAAAAGTTCGGGAACATAAATTGTGTAACATTGAACTGCTGAACTGTAGCAGCCGCTCAATGGACGTGGCACAGAAACGAAATTAGAGTTCTATTTACTCTCGCCTTTTTTTGTGAGCACAAAGCTGATTTCACTTATTGCTAAACAACCAAAAAGCGCGTTCCTCGAAATTTTTGCAGAAAAAAGTGAGAAGCAGAACGCACGTTTGTAAAGAAAATAGTTGTAGTTCACAAAAAATGAAGTGCGATAACACACATTTCGGTGGCCGTAGTTCACATGCCAAAATATGCAATTTTCTATTACTGACGCCGGGTTCGGCGGCATGGAAATTTCAAGCTTTTGTATCTGAGTTTTATTTGCGTATTTACTTAAGTGTTCGATATCCAAATTTAATATTTGTTCTATGTTTTTTTATAGCAAAAATGCAACAAATTTGGAACGTTTCCAATGGCACATATCTAAGCGTGAGCTCTACATGGAAAACGACACAATTGTGGACGAAGTGATACATGATATGCTTAAACTGCCGGTGCAACATGTCGGTGAGTAGATATAACAAAACTAAAGAGAAAAGGCTTCGTTTGTAATTCACACAACTTTATACAATAAAAGCATTTTTCAATTTTCTGATTATTTTTTAAGTAAATTTAATACCACTACGTTGACTAATAATGAAAGTTATGTAATATGTCATATTTAACAAACAAAATTCAGGAAATACCATTTTAGCTTAGTTGTGCTAATATACTGCAAAGCTGTACCGTAATAAATTTTTCAATTAGTTGGAAGTGCATAAAACCAGTTTTATTCCATTAGAAACATAAAAAGTTAGTTAAAAAAAGACTTTGTCAAGTATTTTAATAAATATTTTAAACAGAGTCGCTTAAAATAAATTCCAGTGAATTTGTGGAAGTCACAAAGGAAATGGATCTGTTAACAAAGAGTCCTAGAATGCATAGGTATAAGTAAAAAATACATAATTTAATTTTTGCTTGCGAAATCCTCATTTTGGCCACTGAGTTGATAAAAATTCATTTGCAGTTAGTTTTGTGAAATTTGATATTGTATGATTTAATTCATCAACCCTGCTCGTAATCTGTCCGTGAGCCGCAGTCACCTCATTCGCCATATTTGTGTTTGATCTGGCTTCAAAACTCAAATATCCGCTCCTAAACAGGCGAACTATTTTCATTGAGACTTTTGAGCTATATGCGCAGAAAAAAACTGATTCGTCGATGTCGTAAGCCCTAAAAATGTTTTTAAAGCGAGGAGGTGGGGATAAGTTGTTTTTCAAAAAAAAAATTGGTGCTAAATGTTATATTTTAACTGTTTTATTTCATAACATATTTCCTCAAAATATTGGTAGTGGATCTAAACTTCTCTTAAGAGATTTAAAAAAGTATTTAAAAAAAAAAGGAAGAATGGTAGTGCCATAATTTATTACTGTGTTCCGTGTAATTAATTACAAACTTGAAAAAAATTAACAAACAAAAAATAGAAAAAACAAAGGACAAATATTTCGCTATGTTTGTTTGATAAATATATCTAGAAGATTTTCAGTCGAATTTTTCAAACACACTCAATCGCTTATCTCTACCACCGATTTGTGGTCGGGTATTCAACGAACTGCGCGTTGGCGGCAGCAAAGGTATATACATACATATGTATAAAGAGCTTTAAAGCGTAAATTAAATATTAACATGGCTTCAATTTGTACAGTTATTTTAAAATAACACCGGTATTCTACAAATATAGAATGACTGAAATATAAATGAACACTCTTACGTGAGCAGCAATATAAAATGTACAACAATATGTGGACGAAGTCACGCAACTTCAACAATTAGCCAAACAAATTGTGTTTCCGCCTTCACCTGCTTCATTCGACACTACCTTTTTCATATGTGTATATATATGCACATAGAACATTCCATTATACTCGTCCATTACATCACTCCTGTGTAGGAATGATCCCAGCCAGAAGAGCGCTGGCAAGAACTGTAACTTTGGTATGAATGGCATTGCAGATGCAACCTACATAATTGCACTAATTGTGTTGTTATTTCGGTTGCTTGTGTGCGTTGCAACAATTGCTGCTTTTATTTACAGCATAAAGGTGCATTCTGCCCTTTTGTGTGGATGTGTGAGTAAAGTTGAAACAAAGTTGAAGGTAAAACTCGATTCAACTTAACTCAACGCGGCTTGACTGTTGCCACTTAACGTACTAGTTGTTGTAACTACGAGTACATGAATGCCGTTGTTGCATGCTACATGAGGCAACGAAATTGAAATTATCTCTATGAGCTAAGTTAAGCTTTTGCTTAGTGTTTGAGGATTTTAAGAGAATGTCATAATTTTTCTAAAGCAAAATTACAAAATACATACTATTTTGATAAAAAGATTTATGCATGCAAATAATTATTAAGAAATTATAAATCAGTGTATTTTTGTTACAATTATTTTATTCAGTTACAATTGTCAATCATTTAGTGTGCGATATATATTTTCATTTTCATTTTGTTTGTAGAACAAATATTTTTTCAAATATTATTACAACAATTCCCAACTATCAACAATATTTAGGAATTGTGGTACAAAAAAACACAAATAAAATAATAATATGGCAGCACAAAACAACTACGAAAGCAAGTGTTTGAGCAGAACAACTGAAAACTTTTCACCGGCAACGCAACCGAAAAACAACTATGGTTTCTCTCATTTTATTGTCTGTCAGCATGAATGCTGTGGTTAAATTTGTAGCTTCGCACTGTGTTTGTGTTTGCTGTTTGTGTTACAATTTGGTTGTATTTTTTGGTTTCGGTTTCTGTTAACAACTCAGGATCAGAATAATTGCGCATTTCCCCACGAAAAATAACACAAAACGGCCTAGGATGAGAAGTTTCGTGTTCTGATCGCAAACTGCATGCTCACTATATATTATACTTTTGCATACTTCTGTTGCGAGCGAGTTTGCGTGCGTGTGCTTACTGCCGGGCCGACAGTGGAGAGCCGAAAAGAGGAGTCCATTCTGACGACTGACTTTGCGGTGCGGAAACGCAACTTTAGCCTCCAGCCTTTAGTGCGGGTATACTTTATAAATAAAAAAAACCAAAGGAGCACTATTTTCGGTACTCTTTTCTCGTTTTGTTATTGCCACTTTCAAATAACTGCGAATAGCCGAATGCTTACGGCTTACTTGACTGCTGTTTACATTCTTGTGCATCCTGCCAGTTATCAGCGCGTTTTTGCATCGAGTGTGCAGTGAGTAGTCTGAGTGCTGTGCGTTAAGCAAGTTTCTCACTCTCTTTTCTATAATTAACGATTTATCCATTTTCCTATAATTTTCACATTTTTAGTTAGCTTAAACTTTGGGCTCCGGAAGCGGAAGTAGCATATATGTAAATTGTTAGGCTGCTTGGGCTGGAAAACGCTTAATTGCATTAAATTTACGGCTAGATGGTAGTTGCACACTTTTAAGTCGCCCTTACATTGTAATCTGATTTTATTATTATTCATGGTTATTTATGTAAACTGCAGTCAATTTCTACCGATAGCGGTTATTGCGGTTAACTGAACCCCCTTTTGTTTTAGTGTGAGGAGAGGCGAATGCGCAATATTTATAGGTGAAGGCAGTTAGTGAAAATTAAATTTAATAACAAATTCACAATTTTTTATCCAATTACTTCTCGTCGCATTTAAGTTTAAGTAATTGCGATTAGAATTTTTCATTTATCAGGTTTTTTCAAAAATCAACTGCAATTCAAAGCAATTGCTCATAGGACCGCCATGGCGTATGAGTTAGATTTGAAAATACAAATCATTGTGGAATGTTACGTATACGCCCCCTAGGCAGTCATATTGAAAATTACTATTTAAACTTACTTATTTCAACAATTATAATAGGACACAATTAAAATCAACTCTTCCAGTAAAACATGAATTATTGCTTTTTATTTTCTCTTGTGTGTTAAAATCGAAATATTTTTAAAAACCTTAAGGAATGCACTTAGTGTGACAGTCTAAAATTAAGGTGATTTTTAGGAATTAAAAAAAAAAACAATATGAATTATTTTATACTTTAGAGGCATATTTATACTCGGTTTAGGAGTACACAGTAAAATGTTTAAATAATAAGAGTTTAAACCAAAAAAAATGTTTTTTTGTCCAAAAAAATTTTTAACTGGAAATTTACTTTAAAAGTTAGATGTTAAAAAAAAAATTTTTATTCCCAAAATTTTCTTTTTTATAATTTACAAATTTTACCCGCAGGCTAAGCAAAAAAAAAATTTTTTTTTCGATCCACCCTAATATATATATTGTATATGTTAAGCTTATGCATTTCAATGTCACGTGATCCGGTATCACATACATATTTACATTTCAATTACTTTTCTCTCTTTTCAGTGCAAAAGGAGGGCGGCACGCAGTTGAAATTGATTATAGAATTTCCCAGCGACATCAAAGCGCTGATGAAGCCAATGAGGTAATTACACTATTTGCATATGCCACATATGCCGCAATTAAGTAAGTAACAGTTTAAGCGTAGAACGAATTAACATTAACAAGGTTATTAAATGATTTTGCCTTTACTTCAATCAAGAGTCACAAGGAATTCCAATTCAACGGAATTCGCATTAACTGTTGACGACGGCAATGTATGGTGAAATTGCAGGCGATATTTCTGTGAATTCCAATGACCATATTGCAACCATGCACACGTAAGCACCGCTGAAAGCCACATAACATGTGCTATTGCACGTAATCGTACTGCCTGCTGTCATTTACGATTTTCCGCCATTCAACATAAATGCGTATGCAGTCAGTCACATGTATAACCCACACGCCACGCTGGCCACGAGTGACTTCTGTTGTTAATTGTTGTTGTTGTGTGTAATGACAACGACAACAATAAACATTTTTATTCGTGGCTGATAGCAATTTATTGCAACTCCATTTGCCATGCAATTGGCGTAAGTAATAAAAGTCGCAGCGGTTATGGGGCGCATGGCAAAATGCAAATGTAGCAGATTAATACTGCCTTTGATACCGTTATTGGCAATGTCAAGGTGCGTGCAGTAGCCAACAGTGGAAAACGCAATAAATATCAAGCGCTTATACAAGTATACACGTATAACGGTATAGACACGCACAGCAGTGGAAATTGGCTGTGTGATTGATCTTGAGGCTAGGCGTATATCAGTGCATTTTGTCGGTTTTTGTTGAAAATATTATTAAGTGGCTGGAAATATAAACTGAATTTCGTGGTCACTGAAATCGTGTTCATAAACTAGTACTAGAATCAACAAACTAACTAAATTTAATCAACGAAATACCTTTGAATTTCTAGTTCTCTTGTTTAGCTCAGAATTCTATTTCGTAGAGCTTCATCAATAGTTTTATACCTTATATTGAGATCTTGGTTATAAAATGTATCTTAGGAGTCTAGTTTGAAATAGTTATAATTAAAAAAAAAATATTTTTATATGAAAAACTAATTTATTACATATACCTACATAAGGGTGAACAAAAAGAAAGTAAATATCTTGTGCATGGGTTAATAGCAACACATATACAGAGAACTAAATATCACTGCAATTCAAGATTTTAGGTGTCGGTTAGCATGCAAAGTTTGCTACTCAAAGAGCACGTAAAAAGTTCGACTTTCATTAAAAATTTCTTAACGTATGAATCGTTTAAGTAACAAGTTTTCACTTTGCGGATTCTTGTAGAGCATAAATTTTCCAAAATTCTGTCGTGCAGGGATATTGTTCTCTCTATATATAATGGAGCATACAAGTAGAGGTACTTTTTTCTTTAGCTTTTTTTGACAGATCACGCATGAGTCGTGTCAAGCTGGCATGTTATTTTTGTTTATTATTGTTAGGCATTTAAAGAAAAGAAAGACTGACGCTTGAGTAACGTTTACAAAACATTCAATTTGATTACGAAAATTTACGTTCTGTAAAGAATATGTTACGCGCGCTTCGCTCAACTTATGATCAACATTATCGGCCTACTGAGCGGACTATTCGCAACACTATTACCCATCATGAGACCCAGCATTCATTATTGGATAATATTCGACTGAATACACCATGTCCAGCATGCAGTGAAGAAAATTTAGCAACCGTAGCTGAGAGTGAACACGAAGACCGTGGAGAGTCGGTTCGGCGGACTGACGTATGGAACGACTTCTCGCATTTTACGTCGGGATCTTAAATTAAAAGCGTACAAAGTACATTTCGAGCCAAATATTGTTCAGCGCAATTACCGCATTTGGGGCGACGAGCAACCTGAAGAAATTCAAGATCTGCCATTTAATCCAGAAAAAACTACGGTTTGGTGTGGTTTGTGAGCCGGTGGAACCATCGGCCCATATTTCCTCTAAAATGATGCCGATGAGAACTTAACCGACAATGGCGACCGTTATCGCGCCATGCTAACTGAATATTTGATGCCTGAAATTGAAGCCTCTGATCTCGGCGACATTTGGTTCCAACACGACGGCGCCACTTCCCACACATTGCATCAATTAATAGATTTATTAGGAGAACACTTCGGAGAGCAGATAATTTTAGATTTTAAAGATAATTTTTTTTTTGAGCCGGTCGATTGGCCAACAAGTTCGTGTGACAATACACCGTTAGACCTTTCCTGTGAAGATATGTAAAGTCTAAAGTCTAAGTGGTTAATCCCGTTACCAGTCGAAATGCTCGAACGAGTAATCGAAAATTGGACGCAACGGATAGAACATCTGAGACATAGTCGCGGCCAATATTTTAAGCAGATAATCTTAAAAAAATATTAGATTTTAATTTTCTACGTTTGTTTTTTTCTTTAAAAAATAAAGAACCTCAAAATGGATCACCCTTTATGTTCATTTTAACGCATAAATTATATTATAGCTTTTTTTCTTAATTTTGGCTCATTCTAATATATGGTACATTCAAATCATACTTATCAAAATCTTATAATTCTTTACAGATTTCCACGTGAACAGCAAACTTTGCCGAACCACTTCTATTTTACGGACTATGAGCGCCACAATGCGGAAATCGCTGCTTTTCATTTGGATCGGTGAGTGAAAGAACTGATGAAACTGACACGAATTCTACCGCACACCGTTATCCAAGCATAAAAACTCATACCAATAGCACTTTATATGTATTCACAGCATTGAATTGAAATAATCATTAATGAGTATAATTTTCGCCCGTTCATTTCGCACGCACATTCACCCAGCCGGTATTAATTTTACATTCATCTACTTATCTTGGACCTCCTCTCATCCATTCATACATATTATTACTCATTATCTGGCTATAATTAAAAAGATGCGGCTTAAAAGGAAAACGTTTCTCATCCATACAATGTACTCTTTATTTTTGAATTCGATTCGGCGCGTAAGAATTCGTATTTCTGGAAAACTAATGAACTTTAATACTCAAAGGAGAATCTGAATTTTAAAATCCTTATCCATTAACATGAAATCGTGACGCGTGTAGTCTACGCACATTTCTTTGTGTTTTCCTTTGAGACAGCAAACAGTCCCCTTGCCATGGCTCAAAATCCCAAACAGAACATGAATAACGTTTTAATTCCTACAAGTATATATGCTCCAATGGAGTATTAAACTGTGGGGACATGTATGTGCATCTTCACCCAACTTTTTGCCCGGTTTTCTTCTGGACTTTTGTTTTTTCTCTTGTTGCTACAACTAAAAACGCCGCATAGCAGAGAAAGCTACAAGAACAACAAATAACTCCTTTAGACCTCAATTCATCTGATATGCAACTGTAGTATACGGTACGTTCACGTACCGCCTTTGGTGCACCCCCTCTTTGTTATTTTAGCAATTTTTAAGTGTGATGTTTTTGGTTCGACATTTTTTACAAGTGCTCGCATGTAGACAGAGGTATATTCTAAATTTTACAAGCCTCTAGACACTTGCACACATTTAATTCATTTTATTTGTTGCACATTAATTCAGCTCAAGCATTATGGTATGCCATTTTTTAGTTCGTGTTCTCAACAGAAACACATGTAGCCTCTTCTGTTACATCTTTTTTTAATTCCTCCAACAAACAACCATCCATTTGCGATTACAACGATTACAACAAGCGCTTATTCATCGTACATTGCATTTTATTGCCATTACACCGCCGCTTAATGTGTTTCTTGCCATTTTCTTGTGTGTTTCTATTATTTCAAATGTACAGTTATGTGTTTTTTTTTTGTTTTGCAGAATTTTGGGTTTTCGTCGCGCTATGCCCGTCACCGGTCGCCTGCTAAACATTACAACGGAAATTTATCAAGTCGCCGACGACAATTTATTACGGACCTTCTTCGTCTCGCCCTCGTCGAACTTGTGCTTCCACGGCAAGTGCTCCTACTACTGTGACACCGGGCATGCCGTTTGCGGTAACCCGGATATGTTGGAGGGTTCATTCGCCGCTTTCTTGCCCAGTTTCGAGCAGACAGGACGAAAGGTGAGTGTAATTTCGTTTTTGTATGTTTGTACAGTTGTGTATGATGTAAGCATTATGTTTAATATAAAAACTCGAATTAGACGCAAGTCTCTGGTAGAATGAGTAATGTGTAATTAAAAGCGGTCTCGGTAAGAAACAATTAGTCAGCGCTATGTATGTAGCTTTTGAAGAGTGTATGTGTGAGTGCAATTATTATCACTATAGTTTCGAATATTTTTCAACTTGAATAAATTGAACTTTAAAAAAAGTCTATGGTTTGTGATTCTGCATATATAGGAGAGTCTGCACGTGCTCCGTACTAGTAAAATTTGGACATTCTAAGGGTGTTATTAATTCAAATTGAGGTTTTTTTTCGTTAAGAAACTACGTTAAATATATTCAAAATATCACCTTCAACATAAATTTTAAATTAATTAATTTTTTACACATCTCACTTCAGAAATTATGTTATAAATTTAGAAAAAACCCCTTTCATTTTAGAGAATTAGATTACAATATACCAATATAGCATATGGAAATTTATTTTGAAGTTTGTCTGGTAGGATAAGCTTCATTTCTCAGTTTGATATATAACAAAATATATAAAGTCTAGTAAAAAGAGATATTTTTTACATACAATTTGAGGTTTTTTTTAGCATATTAGAATAGACCGATTTATATGAATTGTTGTTATTTTAATAAAAATATGGTAATTTCATAATTCCACTTTCATAGAAACCGTCCCTCAGCAAAAAACTGGGGCAGACGATTTTCACTAGTTTCTCTTCAAGCGAATCTTTCACCAGCAAAATCACTAGCCATGAATAGGTACAGTCGATTTGTTGTGATTCAGCAGCGATTCGCATATGGAAATTCAGTCCATGCTAACTCGTTTTGACGCCCATACATCTTCTTCTCTCTCGCTTTTTACTAGACCTATTAACTTCAAATATCAAATAAAGAGTTATACTCGAGGAATAAAAAAATATCTCTCTAATATTATGATAGAAAATGTTTTAAAAATAACAAGAAAATTTAATTATACTTTTAGATTCTGTTCACACGATCTAGGTATTATGTAAGTTTACCACAAACATGATTATAGTTTACAGTTCCTCAAGCGACTCTACTCCATTTTTAAAGATAATTATTTCAAAAGTTTAGCTCGTGTGGTTCAAACGTTAGTAACTTCTTTGCTTACGTACTTATACCTCTATAAATACGAGTACAACTAATCGGATTCCCACAATTAAAGAAAAAAAATAACAATAAAGGAGAGAAATAAATATCAACTTGCGCCGAAAAGCACATTGAAAGCGAAGACCAACTGCGCATATTTAATGTAAAGCAAAGCTAAGAGTTGGCGAAAACAAAATAATAAAGGAATTTGAATACTTATGCACTTCTGTGAATATATATATTTATATATATTGTATATATTCATAGCTTAGTATTTAAAAAGCACAAAATAAAAACAAGTAAAAAAAATGTGAAAAGAGAAAGGTCGCAGTCCCAGCGCGTTGCCAAACAAAACGCTGGTGTTTTTGTAAACTAAACTAAGTAATGTTCATAACAATAATAATAATCCACAAAGGACCACTTCCGTCAGCGCTAGCTTTACAATGCTCCTCCTTCCGGCGCTTCCCGTTGAGGGGCTGTCGCCGCAGCCGCTTGCTTTACGAGTGCAGGCATTTCCTCCACCAAGGCCTTCCTTGTTACGTGCGTTTGTATGTATATAGGTACACCTCTTCTTTATATGACATGCTCATTTCGCGCTTTGCAATGCGATAAATACAACGGGAATCACAACTAAAAAGTTAAAATTAATCCAACCTGGCCCCGGTTGTGCGCACACAAAACCCTCTCGGTACTGTTTCAGAAATATGTTAACAACAACAAATTTAAAGGCAACTACAAAATAGCTTTAGAGTAAAATTATTTTAGCCTGTGAAGTAAATAAAACAACAAAAATTATCTAGTTACTAAAAAACAAGAAAAAAGAGAATGAAGCAAGAAGGAACTGCAATCAAACTGGTATAATAACTAAACTGAAAAACTTACGCAAAAAGTCGGGGATATTGTTTGCTCGCCTTTTTCAGTTTTCATACGCAATAGCTGACTCACTCTGCTCTTGCGCCTGCCTATACTCTCCACATTCCTTAAATCCTCTATGTTATTTGCATTATTCGCATTCTCCTCCCTTCATTCTGTTTGTATTGTCGTTATTTTTTCCTCGGCTTTCTTAAAAGCAAAAGCTTTCAACTTAAGGTTCTTAAGGGCGTAAAAGCTCAAGCGAATGGTCAAAGGCAAACGGTCGAAATGCATTCGAGCTGCCTCTCAAGTATTACCTAGATTTTTAAACTTTTTTTCAATTTACGTTTTTTACAAAGTTTTCTTTCATCGCGGTGTTTGTTTGTCTGGCTTTTGTTTTCTTTTGTTCGCTTTCAGTTTAAGTGCCATGTAATTGAATTAAAACATTTACGTAAAGTTAATCTTAAATCAAGTCCCTTTGAGGGTAAGCCAACACTTGAATAATTACGTGAGTATAAAGTGATGCTAAATATTTTGGGATAGGGAATTATTTTATTATTTTTAGACCCTGAACAGGGTATATTAAGTTTGTCACGATGTTTTATTATATCCAGAAAGAAATGTCGAAAACCATATAAAATATTATACATACATAAATTATCAGCGTGACGAGCTAAGTCGATTTAGCCATGTCCGTCTCTCTGTCTGTCTGTATATACGCGAACTAGTCCTTCAGTTTTTTAGACATCGATCCGAAATTTTGCACACGTTCTTCTCTCCCCAATAAGCTGCTCTTTGGTAACCAACGTTAATTTGGTTACGAAACTGGGGAGACGGTTGAAGTCCGTTGAAGGTTATGATCACATTCAAATGCATATAACATAAAATATGATTTCAGAGATATTTCTACAGTGGCGATAAAGTATGGCACTATTTGTTCACGTAACTTCTGTACTTCTGAACATTCCCGTAGGTTCCTTCAAAGTCGAAGCTTTGCATTTAGATTTTAAACAAAAATAGAAAAAAATTTTCCATAACATTTTTATAAATTCATGTTCACAAAAGCAACAGGCGCGGGATCTTTAGTTACTATTTTACATACTCTTCAATTTGCGCTTTCCATAAGCAATCCCCGGTGCATTGGACCAACAAGGTGGCATGTTGTATTTGATAAAAGTTCTGTATTCTCTGTTTACATTTGAAATTATTTCGATTGAACTGGAGTTTTGAGCACCGCTGGACTACTACTACCACAACTACTCATTCGCAATTGCAAGAATCGCACGGTGTCTAACTGTTTATTTTCTAGTTGCAGATGGCAAGGCGCGATGCGCTACCGCCTCCCCACCGCAGCGCAGCCAGCATTTAAATTGCAAGAGTGATTTACAATGCGCCAGTCAGCAAAGTTATTTCGCAAAACTCGGCCCGCAGCAGCCAAACAAGTTTTGCGCAGCGTTTTGACCAACTTTGCTGACTACCAGGAAGAGATCCTCTTCCGCTGACTTCCATGACATTTACATTCACAAACATACGTACATGTATACTTATTTAAAAGTGATGTACTCAAATAGCCTGCGATTTCGAATGCGCTTGTGGCACAACTTTTCGGAGATTTAGTGCATCACTGGCTGACTGCTCTTACCTGTCGGCGCTGACGTTGAAAGCAATTCAAGAATTTCTTTTCGTGTTTTCTTTCGACTTGGCTTTGATATTCATACCACGGCATTTCATCTTGACTATAATTTATTTTCATTTTCGTCTGCATTTTAATAATTCTTCTCCGAAGGGTTTCTTTTCTTTCCGGTTATTAAGTAATTTAATATTTTCAACTGATGCCGCCTAATTTATTGTGCGAAACTTTCCTTTGAACTTAAATATTCCCCAATGCACAGCTCATACGCCTTGGCTCTACCCTTCTGCACAAACATATATACACATCATTAAACCAGAAAGAAAGCGAGCACCTTCAGCCACGACTCCTTCTCATGCCTCATTCGCTTTTCTTTTTGCTTAATTTGTGCAAATCCTTTAGCGCCAGTGATGACCGCAACCGTTGCTGCTATAGCGATTCAATTTGTGTTTGTTGCATTTCAACACTAAGCTTTGACATAAGAAAGCTGTTGTCTTTGGGCCGGCGCGCAGCCGCACCAGTGCTGCTTATGGCTTCAACGCCTCATTTCAGATTGCAGATCAGCATTTCGGCTTGGCGCTGCTCAAAGTGCTTGTGCGCTAGTGGATATAATATATATATATATGTATATGTGTGTATTTACATACAATTTTACATAACCGAAATCTTTTACATTTTCTTTTTACCTTTGCTCATTTAAATAACTAATTATTATTTAACTGGTTGAGAAATTGAAACTTCATCTTTACGTTTTGTCTCTTTCTCCTTCTCTTTTACACCTCTTTGCAGGTTTGGCGGCATCCTTGGCGTCGTTCGTACCATAAGCGCAGGAAGGCTCAGTGGGAGACAGATTCCAATTACTGCTCCATTGTAAGTAAAAGAGACTTTCTAAAGTCTCTTGTAAAGTATCATTTGGTAATTATTTTTAAATTTTAAGTATTTGCAAGAAAAGCAGCCAAACGGGTCAAAACTTAACGTCGACGTAATTACAAGTTTTTGCCAAGGGACTGGCTATTAAAGTGAAAATAATATTAAAAAAATATATATTGTTAAATTGATGCTTGCGCAACAGTTTTCAACTGAAAATGCTTGTGTGACTTTCTTTTTCGTTTTTTCTTTTTGTGTTTGATGCATATTACTTCAACGAACTCTTTGTGAATGCTGAAGTGCAAAACTCAAAGAATTTACTCACAAGTAGCAAAAATTGTCTCTTACATTTCCTACTTTCTTATAAGCTTCTATAAAGCGCTAAAAAATCAAAATTATATAAATTCTATTAGAAAACTTGTGTATTTTGAAAATTTCATTTAAATTTTTTATATATTTTTTATCCTGAAGGTTCGCGAAATACCTCCTTATGACGAAGGTCGACGCTTACTGGATCTAATGGATATGGCTATATTTGATTTCCTTACCGGAAATATGGACAGACACCATTATGAAACCTTCAAGTGAGTATATAATAACTGCTGAAAGCCCTATAGATTTATGCATCAATAATTATTGTTTTTATCGTATGGATGATGTGATTACAATCACGTTAAGCTAAATATTCGATAAAACTCTAAAATATATACATTTTTTTAAGAAATTCTAATCATTGCCTCCGAATGGACTTCTAGCATGAAAAATAACTTCGGAATGAGAAAATAAACACTTGTTATCGGCGATTCTACCTACAATTACATATCGATTTTCTAAAAATCTGATTATTATATTATTTTGAAATATAAACGCCGGCTATAAGTAATAATACTTCGAAAAATAATATTTATATATACATTTTTTTAAGTAAAAATACTTCAGGTAATACAATCGATTGTTTGCAACGAAATTGTGTGAAACGAAGCGAACGACAATCGAAATTCGATACAGAGTGCCGCCATATGAACCCTGAATCGATGCAAATATTATATTTCCGCCATTTTAACTCATTCATAGTAATAAGCGTATGATTTTAAAAATCGAATACCTTGGAGTGTTTGGCAAATCTTAGAGTTGAAAACATTTTATGAGGCTGTCAACTATTTAAAAAATGAATTCAATAAGAGAAATCGAGTTTATTTTACAAAGACTAAGCGTTGCTAAAAAATTTGTAATCTAAAATATTATTAGTATATAGTAAAACAAATATTTTCAAAAAACGTATATGAAAAGAGTTTAAGGGCACACCTAAGGCTAAGCGGTAGTTTTGGGAATTTGAACAAAAAAAGAACTACTGCACGAAATATTTAAACATTTTTTGATATATTTTTCATAAATAATAAAAAATAAACAAAACGCAAAGAATTTCAAAAAAAAAACAATTTAGTTCTTAGAGAGTTAACTATTTCCGAAGTTACCAAAACATGTTCTTAAACTACTGTAGTGATTGTAAATTTGTTTAAATATTATGAATCTGTAAAATATTTCCTATGCATGAACTTACAATTGGGCAATTTTTGGCCCGCCAAACTTACATCTTTCAGTCTATTGCAAAACGGTAAGGTCATTGTACGGAGAAATATATAGAAAAACTTAAGCAAAAAATAAAAAGTATACGATTTGTTTTTGAAATTTGAAAAAAAAATGTAGTTTTGAAAAAAAATGTGCTTATCTTTAAGCTGTTTGACTTGACTGAGTCGAGCGGCTCCACTTTTTAAAAAAAACTATTTAAAAAATATTCGGCTATTGGAATCAAAATAGTCATACGGATGCCTAAATATTTAATTTCGATTTGTCTCAAACTCATTTTTTAATGTGTGCACCACACCCAGTGAGATTTACTAATGATTTGAAAAATATTAATTGATATTAAGATTTGCTTTAGCATACATAAAAAACATTAGGTAATTTTATTTCAATATTGACTGCACTCCATCCATTTCGGCATTGCTTCCTTTAGTTTTTGCAAAATATTTTCTTTTTGCCACTTTTTAACACATGAGTGACACTTCAACTAATAAAATTTACAAAAGTTTTATTTGCTTCTTTCTACTGTTTGCGGCTTTTATTTAAAAAGACCCCGTAAGAAATTTTATTATTTGATTATTTGAACTGTGGCAAAATTAACTCGTTAAGGCGTGGTATTGGTCTTACATCTTTTTTTTTCTAATAGTAAGTTGAAGTGCATTTCCAAATGTAGAGTGAAAAGCGTTGTTGGCCTTAAAGCGGTTATCATGTTAATGTTGTTTTACAAAAGTTACGACATACTTTTGGAAAGAATTTTTATAGCTTTATTACTTTGGAATTTCGTTATTGTACAGTGCTGTACCTTCAGTAGACACTCAGTTTCGTTTTGGCCTTCTAGTTCTTGTGGCTATTATATTCAGACTTTCTGCGCGTACATACATACAGTTCAGCTATTTCGATATGCGCTTTGTTGCACCAGCTCCTTTATACCTAACCGCGAGCGCTGCAATATTTGCGGTTGGCTCAATGCTGTTACTCAGATGTCACAATAATTTTAATTAACTTTTAATGAGCTGTGCAGCTCTTCCGCAACTTTCCCGCTTTGCTTTGCCACAGCTCACTTTTCACTCAGCGAACAAATTGAAACGAAAGGATAGTTTAGCGCTACTTTTTTTTTACAAATATTCGCTAAAATCTTGTGTGTGTGTGTGTGGGTGGCAGTAAGTGTGGAGTCGTAAGTTTATTTGTATATTTCTTGGCAAGAAACTGTTGGAAAGTGCCGTTACTTTTCATTGTGCTTTGGTCTACGTCCTTTCCACGTTGTCACGACTGCGCGGCACCAGCAGAGCTCGTCTTTTCGCCGTTCAATTAAATTTGTTAAAAATCGCATTTTCTGATTTTTCTTTTCGACAATTTGACGCATTTTAATTGCAATTTACCGAGCAGCTGAGTCTCCGAATTTGTGACGTGATCTTTTATGGGTTTTTATTCATGCAAATAACTGTTGTTGCTTCTAAGTTTCATTAAGCTGGCTCTAGCACGCATTCGACTTAGTGTGTGTGTATGTATCTGGGTGTGTGTGTGTGTGGGAGAGTTGCAAACTTTTCGAATAGTTTTAGTTACAGTAAATAAATGTTTGTGGCTGCTTAAGAGCGGAAATTTACGAGCCAGATAAGCGAAGTTGTGCCCAACAATGCTGCTCAGCTGCAATCTGCCACTTTGCTCAACTAATTCCTTGACAGGCATAAAAGATTTAGATAGTGAGAGTGCTGCCAGAGTTAGGAAATTTATCCAAAGAAATTTGCGATAATAAAAGAAATAAATTAAAATCAGAAACTTGTCAAAAGTTATTTTAAATTTGGCAGAATAATTTTTAATCATGCCACGCATTTAGTTGTTGTAATTCAATTAGCCTTGCGTTGACAGCGGCGCACTAACACTAACACTCGGTGCATTCATTCGCACTCACACCCAGACATTGCGGTTATCAGGCAGTAACAAGTGCATTTCAGTTCATGTTAACAGCTCTCATTGGCTTATTTAATTCCAATAGGCAACATTCATAGCTTCTATTGAATCCGCCGGCACACGCTTAACATTATTATGCGCATAAATGAACGCGATGCCTGTATTGCTGATGCTACTTAAGTTGTAAGTTGAATGCGTTTGGATTACTGGCACTTAAATGACTAGTAGCTTACTCCGCCTGAGTTGTTTGAGCTGAAATTCCGAATTCCATGATGCACTTTGCGCATTATGAATGCAAACATATTATGATGACTGTTTGCGAATGTAAGTCACAATATTTATCAGCGACTACAAGTTTAATGAGAGGAGATTTCGCTACAATAAAAATATAATTAACCATTATGCTCATCGGCTATAGGCTCGCCATACAGTCACTGAATTCTTCGGAGGTAAGATTTTTATGATGTCTACGAAATTTTAATTACTGAGCACGAACCTAATGTGACAGCCTAAAAAAAATCGAATTTTTGTGAATTAAAAAACCAACTATATTAATTTCTTTAAACTTGTATATTGATACATATTGTAATAATCATTAAAGACGAGCTGGCACAGTGAAGACTCTGGTCATCAAAAATTAAGACATTAAAATTATGGCTGTAAGGAATAGTCTGCTAGTTGTGTGCGTGCACTTTAATCGCTGCTGATAAGATTTTGCAAGCACATAAGCAGTTCTGGAAAATTAGTCGCAATTACAACATTGTATGCACAATACAATTACTAAAGCCGTATTGGTTAGGGAAACATTTGCATTACTTTGAACGACACATGCGAAAATTATTCATAATCCACCGCTCCAACACACCAACACACCAGCGCACCAATACACTTAGGCATGCATATGCATTGAATGAGTTGAACGGGCGCTGAGACCCTCATATGCAGATTGCTGCGGCAATGAAGCGTGCAGCAGATAAAGCATATGTGTGTGTGCGTACATATGTTCATAGAGCCATAGCAAGAGCAAAGGACATGGTGTATGGGAAGGGGTTGTCCTGTGTCAGTTCGCCGCTTCATTTTCGCTTACTGACTTGCTGTGGCACCTCCGCGAGGCAATGCAGTTTTCCTTTATCAGCCCATTTGAGTGGAAAATCCGTTACTGTTTTCAATCACCCACACACAAATAATCGGCCTGCCTTTGAACCTTTGTTGCTGCTGTTGTCTCGATTCAGTATAACGGCACTTCCCCATTGCTCAAGTGCCGTCCTTTGTGTGTGGGCTTATCGAATTGTTTGCTGTGCTAGAAAATTACCTAAAACGCTTAAGGCGTCGCAACGCATTCAACTATTCAGCAATTGTGGCATGCAAATGTGTTATTATATGCCAAAGTTACTCATACGCCACGTGTGGCGCTTTGGCTTAATGCACTGCAAGAGCCGCTAATAATAGCGGCCGCTGCTTTATTGTATTTGTAATGGAGAAACCGGTAGTGGTTATATTAGTGTAATTTTCAGAAATGCTGCAATAAAGTTCAGACTTTTGTGGAGCAAATGAAATAATTCGGTAATTTGCTAAAATAAAAGTCCGATATTAGCGGAAATTATTAACTTAAATAAACTTTGAAGTTGCAACAGTGAGCGAAGTAAAGTTGTGAGCAAAATTAGTTAGCATTTTTGAATAAAAAAGACTTCGGAAGCTATTCATTGCCACCTTTTTTAAGTTATATTTATTGTATTACCATATATAGAACAGTTATTCCAACAAACCATTCCGTTTAGTATACATGTCACTACTTTGATCCTTTTTATACCCTAAACAGGGTATATCAAGCGTGCCAGTTCTGTAACACCCAAAAGGAAACGTCGGAGGCCCTATAAAATATATACATAAATATATATATATACATTTGAGCTGAGTTGATTTAGGCATGTCCGTCTGTCCGTCCGTCCGTCCGTCCGTCCGTATGTCCATCTGCCTGTATATATACGAACTAGTCTCTTAGTTTTTAAGCTATCGATCTGAAATTTTGCACCTGTCCTTTTCGCACCAAGAAGCTCCTCATTTGTCGGAACGGCCGATATCGGATCACTATCGTATAATCAAATGTTTGCATCGAAATCTTTTTTATTTGACGAGATATCTTCACGAAATTTGGAAGGGATCATTATCTAAGACAATGATGAAATCTTCGAAGAACCTTTTTGGATCGGATCACTGTAGTATATAGCTGCCATATAAACTGAATGGTCGGAATCAAGCGCTTGTGTGAAGAACTCCTTCATTTGACGAGGTATCTTGACGAAATAAGGCATGAGTTATTGATGAGGGTATTACAGCCTCAGTGCAACCGAAGTTATCGTTTTTTCTTGTTTGTTTTTATATGATCATATATATTAGCAAAACGGTATAGTATTCTTGATTTTTGACTTACAGATCGTACTCGAATTAAAAATGACCGAATATTTTTACAAAGTATGCAAACCATAATTGCGTCACTTTATTATCTTAACTATTTGAATTATTTTATTACTTTAAGGGTATATTTATATATATTTTCGAACTGCACGCGATATCCGTCAGAGGTTGTCACCCGATTTCACCCATTTTCACACTGTCGGTGCTAAAAACATTTGTTTCCAGTGAGCGGTTTAGGAGATATGCACATTAAACCTATTAAGGGGTGGGAATACGCCCATTTAAAAAAATATTCAAACTGCAGATTCCCCTCCCTAATGTGATCCTGTGTATCAAACAGTCTTGTATCTTATTGTGGAGCTTAGTTATGGCAATTCATTTGTTTTTGATATATGGCATTTTGTGGGCGTGGCAGTACTCCGATTATGCCCATCTACGAGCTCGTTCTTACTTTGTTGCCAAAGAATATGTACCATCAAAATATCTTCATTTTTACTCGAGTTACAGCCATGAAAACTAAACACATCGCAATGATATAAAATATATGTAATTACCAATAACTGTAAGAGCTTTATTATGGTCTAAGTTAAAAAAGTGAGTCTTTTGTAATAACTGCTAAATATAGTTCTTTCTTAAGCTAAGTAAATGTCTCAATTATATTCATTTTTTCGTTCTAGAATATTTGGCAATGACACATTCACATTGCATTTGGATCATGGACGTGGTTTTGGTAAACCCTTTCACGATGAATTAACAATTTTGGCGCCATTACTGCAGTGTTGCATGATACGGACGTCGACGTTGAAACGAATATTGGAGTGAGTAAACATTTTTAGTGTATCAGAAAACAAACACCGCACACGAACAGCAGAGTGGTGAGCTTAACTGTCAGCATCCGTTGTTGTTTTATAGTTTTTAAATAAACAAAATTTTACTATAAAAACTCTTTAACCGTCCGCTGTGTGATGTGGCCTACGCAGGCCATTTCGATTTTCAAAGGTGTATATCTTTTTCTCCATTAACATTTTGAAATTCGGCGACAATATAATACCATACACGTATATTAACTATAGAGATAACAGATTAGGAAAATAACTGGTTTTACACAAAAACTTCATGTGCTAGTGTAAATGGCTTACGCAGGCTACCATAGGATGTCAAAGACGATGCGTGCGTCACTTACGACAATGACAATGTGGATTATGTCCCTGTTGATGACGGAGAGGTACCTGATGTTGATAACAAGCTTGAGGTTGAAGAAGAATTGTCTGAACACGAAGATATTGATGAAGCTGGATGTGATGAAGTAGCTGCACATGAACACAATGCCTCAATGTATGCCAATGGTGTACATCGATTACTAGACGAAAAAAAACATTGTTACGAGTATAAAATTGGCAATACAAGTATGTTCTGGAAATGCACCAATTTTTAATCAATACGACTTCCAATAATGTTCAAATACATCATCATCACACTATTCTTTGCCATCAACATGCTTTCTCGTAGGTGGCCTGGCCAGGCCATTTCAAACAACGAAGCCATACAAAACTTTCACACAACGGATGGTTAAAAAAGTTATACATATTGACATGTTTGTGCGCCACTGTCAGTATTCGTGTTTACATTTTTAGAGTAAGAACTTTAATGTTCAAAGAATTAGTTAATTGCAAACAGTGACAAATAAGTAAATGCTTAAATTTTTAAACATCAACTACACTTCACATCTGTCCTCTATATTATTAGCATTTTTACTTACATATTGTTGCTATTTGCCTACTTGACAGCTTTCATAATGGACCCAAACCACTGTCGGAGCTGATGCGCGAGTCCATGTCCGTCGATCCGATTCGTCCGATTCTATGGGAGCCACACTTGAAGGCGCTCGATCGGCGAGTTACCATCATACTGAGTGGTATACGGGACTGTGTGAAGAAGAATCCACCTGAGGAGGCGCTCGAATCTGAGGATCTGCTGTCATAGCAATTACAGCAACAGGGGCGAATAAAGATACAGGAGGGCAAATTTAAGTTCCTGATTCGCCCAAAAGTTCGCCATACGAAAATGACAGTTTAGCATTAGAACTTAGGATACTTAATGTTGTAGTAAAGTAAGAGCAAAGTCGAATTGTGCTACAATGTGCGGGGAGCCGACATTTGTCAGGATGTGTGACTATACGACTTTTTTTTTTGTTAGTGGTTGACTAGTTGAATTTACATATACTTGTATAACAAAGCATTAAAACTAAAAGAAACTTCTCGGTACAACGCTAAACACGAGTGGGGTGTTACGAGCTCAAGGCTGGGCAGAACTTCGTTGAGGCGGCAGAGCCTTTGAAAAAGGCACAACTCGCCCAACAACCAACCTTTGCCAAACACGAATTAATTGAAGACAAATAATTTGTAGGCTTAAAGTGATAACAGACATAATTTAAAAGTATAAAAGTAAAAAAGTTATTAACAAATTCAAAATGTATAAACTAAATAAATAAGTTCGTAGCTAAAGCAAAATTACAAAATTATGTGCGGGATATATGCAGTAGATACTACGAAATTTTGCGCTGGTTAAATTTTTAAGAGAATTTTTGCGCAAATTGAATATGTACCTTTCATAACTAACTGTAAATATCAATATTATTTACAAAATAAAAGTTGAGATGATCTGAATTAGAATACCAATTGGCAGCTGAAAGTTCGCATAGTTAGGAAAAAATCTTAAAGAGAAGGTTACACAAATAAACGAAAGCAAAAAATCAACTAACACTTCAGAGTACAGTTGGTGCCAAAGTGCGGTCGAAAGTGCGAGCTTTTGCGTAATTCAGTAAAAGGAACGCCGAAGTGTGCGAAACACACTACGATTTAACAGTGTTCGCGTTTCGATGCTGACTCCAACTAGGAAACTAAATGAAAAGACTAAATAACTAACACTTTAACTATAAACTTTATTTATTAAGAATTGAGGAAATTTATTTATTATTTTGTAAAACAAAAACTGTAACTTCAAAATTTTACTTAACTCCTAATTCCTATACTTTTAGCGTGTGGTATTTAGGTTTAATTTTACCCCAATTGAAGTAGTGAACTTTTTTTAAATTAATTTAAAATATCTTTATAGTGAAACGTCGGTTTCGACTAAGTGTGTAATTCTAAATTATTTGATTTAAGTTACTCTTAATTTATTTACGCTAAAATCTAAAACTGCTGATGACATCTTTCCTGGCGCAAGCGTGTTTACTATAATATTTTCGATATCGATATCGCTATATTTTAATTTTCCACTATACATATCTCATTAGTTGGTTAAAAAGTTGTGCGTTCATGTACTTGAGTTGTTTAGAAAACACTTGCATATATACAGCTATGTGCATACTCAACTACGAGTATGTGTATAACGTATGTATGTAAATAGTAATTATATAGGAAACACTATAGTTATATATATATGTATATATGTACGTATGTATAGCTGTTTGTTAATTTAGTTGATTTGCCTTTGAAATGTTATGTAATCAAAACAAATAATGAAACTTGAATTGTTTGTGAGCTCTTTAGTTAGTAAGTACTACAAAACAAAACATAAGAAAAGAAAAAATACCAAAGAATTGTGAAGAAATTCTAACGACATTTTTTTCATCATGCAAGCTTTTATATATATCATATGCGCATATATATATGTTTTGCAGAAAAATCAAAATCTTGTTTGACAATTTTTATGTTGTCTCGATGTCTACAATAAACAATTATTTCCTAGGACAATATTAGCTAATTAAAGCTGTGAAAGATAACTAAATAACTCTTTTGTTCTTCTTGTAAAAGTATCAGATTTTCCCTTTTTTGTTTTGAGAATTTGTGTAAAAAAGTTTATTTGTACAGTTACAGCTGTTGAATACATGTGATTCTCAGTTTAACTTAATTACTACTAAAAATATGAAGGGAAAGAATAGGTCAACACTGTGACTCCAGCATATTGGTCTTAAGTACTGTTTATACATTAGTTTCCATATCTCTCTAGATTTAGTATCGTTTCACTTTTGGTGTATTCAAAACCTATTAAAGCTTTTATCAACATATTTATGTAAAAATATTGTGTATTATACATATATATTTAATGTTATTTAATTGTATTGAAAGTTAAACTAAATTAGTTTAATAAAGTGGGAAAAAATTCGTAAATAAACTGACGGATTATTTGTAGTATGAATACGTATATAACTAAAGAAACTTGTGAAATATTTGAATGAATTTGAATAAAGTACTATAAGATTATATTAGCTGAGTTGTTTTTGTATTTCAATGATGTATGTTTTATGGACATCATTTCGCAACTAATAAGTAAAGTGCTTAAATGCGATATTTCAGAAAAACTGCATCGCAACGCGATTTTGCACAATCATGTGTTCAACCATCTTTCTCCTAGAATTCATATGATTTCAAAACTCGATTGAAATTATATGCAAAACCGGTTCAATCGGAGTCGAGTCTATACGTCAAATACGCAGATTATAGAAATTTACCAAAAAGTAAAAAAAACTGAAAGAGATTTAAGATTTTAAACGTTTTAGTGGAACTAAAAAAATACATACATATAGGGTCTAGCAACAAGAACTTGTGATGTTAAAATGCAACAAAATACTCAAATTTGGTCCAAATGGGTTCTGTTTTTTCGTTATGCAGATAATTTTATGCCATTTATGATTTGAGCAAACTGTCGGCCAAATGGTCACCACGGCTCCGTTTGCATATCTTACCCTGTATACGCCAATTTTGGATGACTCGGTGCAGCATTTCGGCTGGAATTTCGTCTATAGTGCGTTGAATGTTGTCTTCGTATGCCAAATTTCAGATCAGTATTTCAAAAAGCGAGGGACTAGTTCGCGTATATACAGACGGACATACTAACGGACATGTATAGACTTTATGGGTCTGCGACGTTATGCAAGTGTAAATCGTAAAAAATTGTATTAATTGAATTAGTTGCAACGTTGCAAGGAGCTGAATAACATATATAATATCATGAAATTAAAATTAATATATACTGTATGAGCGACAATTTCAAGTTTTGATCGGTTCCTCTTCGCTTCGATCCCTCAAATGAAATGCATACTCAAAAGCAGAATGGCGAGCACTTCATATGATACACTTCATGTATGCATAGTAATTGATTTATTTATAAAGCTTGCAAATACTCAAATCAAAATTATCACCTATCTTTCTCTCACTGCATCTCCCACACTCTCTCTTCCACATTGTCTCTGTATAAGAATAAAGTAGTACTATGTTCTCTAGTAGTACCAGAGAACGTAAAGGAATTACAAATTAGTACACAAAAGAATTTCATTTAACATTTGCTCCTTCTCTATTCATTTACGTTCTCTGGTAGTACTATGTTCTCTGTTGGGTTGTTGAGGCACTAGTGACTATACCATATGTTGTGTTGCCTTCCAATTGGACCACATGTCGAGTGCTGTCTGATCGTGACGATTACAGTTTGTGGATTTTATAATAAATATTTTCTTCATATAAACGAGCGCAGTAATCAATGGATCATTTAGTAGCCAGTGAGTGCCCAAGTCGCGTTGTCAATTGTAAAGCAGAGCGCTGTGAAAAGCCGAACGAAATTCGCCGGTCCGATTCGAGCCATAGTAAAGTTGATTTGTAAGTAAATATTATTTGTGAAAGTGTCATGTGGTAATAAAATGATATATATGATATATTTATAAATATGATTAAATATAAATAAAATCAAATCAACAAGTTCTAAATTACAATATATATGTGATAACTGGATTCCTATTAAATTCCACTCAATCTTGTTAATTACATAAATTTTTCATTCTACTTAAACCACCATGAGTTTTCACGTCTATATATGTAAACATACATATGATTTTGTACTCGCAGCGGCAAATGTGTGACTTGAACAGATAATTTTAAAGAATACATTAGTGTTTATTTGAGTAATATAATAATATAATACGTAATAATATAAATAAACACAAATTGATACATCTCTTTAAAATACAATATAACCATTAATGAACAAAATTTTAAAATATTTATGTGACAGAGACCTTACCCCTCTTTACCTGTGATTATTCAAATTGCTTCGTTCTGGCAGTAAAGCAATAGTGATGAGCTTTGGTAAAAAGTACGTGTATTTATGAATATGTATGTGTGTTTGTCATATTTGTGTACATACGCATAAATAAGGAAACATTTAATTAACATATTATGCTAAACGAATTTAATTATCTCAGCAAATAAAATATGATTTTAAAGTATTTGGATTGAAATCTGCCTATTAATAAAATAAAAGAGGGAAAAAACTTAGGATTCATGATTCATGACTTTCAGCATTCGAACGTAAATACTTGCATTCGCATTGAGCTTAACTCCTTCACGCTTATGACCTAAGCCAACTCAAAACTTTCACTGTTTAGCCACTATTTTGTTGTAATCCTTTGCCTATTGAGATATTGTTCGCGCAACTCACATTAATGTGTTGAAGCCTTTGTCTATTAAAGGTTTATTTAATTATATAAATTCTGGTGTTATTACCAGTAATCCTCATTTTTAATTAAAAATATTATTTGTAAATAAAAATTATAAACTTATTGTAATATCATAGAAATTGTAGACGCATATCTAAATACGCATGGGCATTGATATATGAAAAAATTGTTTGTGTGTATTTTAGAACTCTTTGCATTCAATTAATCGAGTAATCGGATTAACTGGATGGGGTAATATTCGAAAAATAATATTCGATTTGCACTATCCGGATAGTCGTATCCGATTAACTTTTCGTTGTCGACTATTCGAATAGTAAGCGTTCATTCAATTTTATATTTTTATTGAAAAAAGTGAAATTTTCAATAATAAGATTTTGTTCACAAGTTCTGTTGTAAGAGCCCTAGTCTATTCATAGCCTTTTCCCCGTTTCCCTTATTGAGTGGTATATGTTTCTTTTCGAAATGCTATTTTTCGACGTTCCCTGATATTAAAACTCACATTAGTGCTCAAAAATATATTAAATTTTATTAACAATCTCTGACTTGAAGAAACACAACAGACGTTGCTTACTAAAAATTTGCAGCAATCAATGAAAAATTTGTTTCGAAGGAGAATACAAGTTCAGAGTGATGTTCTTAATACAAAAGCATAAAATTAAAGTGCTTTTAAAATTATATTCGTCTTAAACTTGTTCTGAATCCAGTTTCAACTGCAACCTAATCGATTAATAATACCTTTTTATAAAAATAAAAATATTTTGACTGCTTACAAAATAAGCCGATAAACTCGACGACTGAACTGAAATACACATAGTTAGCAGCTACTTAAAATAGCAGACTTAATACATATATTGCTACCTTATCTGCTGTTTAAATGAATCCTCTCAGAAATCTAAATTTCTTTGACTTGTTATATGTAGTTCAGTGAAATGAATTGTGCACCAAGAAGATCTTAGAAGAATAATTTGTGACTAAAATTGAGTCCATATTTAACTATCATTTGTTTGACTTACAAGTATTTCATTTACTGCATGTCAGATCCCACATTTTTGGGTTATAGTATTATATTTATATCTTGTATTAAAAAATAACTGAATTTTCCCAACTGTGTTTATTTTTATGCTCTCAACATCCCATTGAACTTTTCCGACCAATCGAAATTACAAATAAATAAAGTGACTTACAAAACAAAACATTATTTCTATATGATATCAAATCTTCTAAGAATGCGATTTGTTTATTCTCGAGGCAGTGTATAAATAAAATTGCGGAAACATTCCATTTCGATTTCGACCAAGTGAAATATAAAAATATGTCGCATTACGTAATCGATCTTCGTTCGGATACGGTAAGTCTACCGACAGCGGAAATGCGCCAAGCCATGTTTGTTGCTGTCGTGGGCGATGACGTTTATGGAGAGGATCCGACGATAAAGGCATTGGAACAGAAAGCGGCTAAGTTGTTTGAAAAGGAAGCAGGTCTGTTCGTGCCCAGTGGCACCATGGGCAATTTATTGGCTTGTAAGTATACAAACTGTGGTAATCAAACACACATCTGGTGATATACATATAATATGACTCAAATGAAATGTGCATAAAGTTGGAAGAATGCATAACGAAATTACTAAGCATTTAATGAGATAGTTATGTATTTAGGAGAAAAATATTCAAATTGTTGATCAAAGAAAAGCTGGAAAATTTAAGCTCAAATACACTGACACTGATAGGTTCTTCTGGTTCCCAAATGAAGCTTAAGATATACACATTAGTCTCTGCTATCATGGTCCGATACTCGAATAATTTATTAGTATAAAAGAGCCTTAAAATCCCAAGGCAATTTAATTGCTGTGCCACATTTCCCTTGAATCCTTACACTATTGTATTGTACAGGAGCTCCTTTTTCATATATGCCTTTAACAAGTCTGTGGGTAAGTACGTATTCCATTTAAGTCCCAGTAATCATCGATTTGCTTATCATATCATACCTATACTAAAGTCTCTAATGCCAGGAGAACAGATAACAGAAGACGAGTTTTCCGGACAGAGAGATTAATATCATTTTTGACTTGATTACCAAATTGCTTCCTGCTCCAACAACCTAAACTTTCTTAATCTGAGCGAAAAGCCTGCTGCAACCTTGCGAGGGGGAATATCTGTAATCATTTCCTTGGGGTTCCATTATTTTAAAATAATCTGCTTCTTTAGCGTTCACCAAACCAAGTTTTCAAGGTAACTTTCACATAACCTTTTTAACAAGCAATGGGCATTCAAAGTTTTAATGAATAATGAACTACAAAAAAATAGCTGTAATCTCCAATGTTTATCTACCAATATACTGTGATATCTTTGAATGTGTAGCATACTGGAAGTATGTCGTCATTGATGGACTTCAGTTTAAACTGCTGGTCTTTGGCGGGCTCACTGATAAATATTGCTTGTGTATCACAGAATGTTGTATTGCATTTTTTGAACCCAGCATATAACCTGAACATGGCTGCTCGATGCAACTATCGATTCAATGCAAAAAACTTTAGCCCAATCTATATACTAGAATTTCGCAAAAAAAGACTACATGCTACAGTATTCTTTATTGAAAATTTCTTTTTATCTTTACCGTAAGCTAACTTTATTGCTAGCCCTTGATTTATAGGCACATTTATGGTGTCAACTCTGTTTATGTTGGGCATTAAAAATGGCCATAATGCGCGTTAACGCCATTAAAAATTCTGACTTCAGTTAGTATGACCGTATACTGAAGAATAGGAGTGACCCAGGAAATTATTTTCCAAAAATTGCCATAGCGTTCTAATTCCATAAGCACTTAAGACCGCATACCTTATAAATATTTCAAGCATGGAATTTTAACACCTTGCTGTAAGGTGATATATCTTTATGAATTTCATATAAAATTCCCTTAACAGAAGGTAGTCAGCACGACTTCTATTGGAATCGCTGCATAGTTGTTGCTGCTACTGTAGTTGCTGGTGCTGGTGTCAAGGAATGTAATTCACTTTCATGGTTTCTGCACATTTACACTGCGTTTGCGTTCCTGCCACTAAGTGCATACTGTTGCACGCGTCTCACCACACACCCATTGGTGAAGATAACTAGTGCCATATTGAAGGGCTTCTAGTGATTTTTGAACCGCCACTAGTCAAAAGCAATATTTCCATTGATTTTTCGAAATAAGAGGCGTTAAGTTAAGAATGGATACAGACCCTATTAGGTGAAGAATCTTTACTTTTTTTATAGAGATAATCGAAGCCCCATTTACCATGGCTGTCGCTTTTTTAAGTGGCCTGATCACTGTCACAGACTGCTTTACATAGCTACGATTATCTACATATGGTGCACTAGATACTTACACCTTTGCTAGAGCTTTTGTTTCTATTTTTAGGGTGTGCATTTAGGTCCAATGATCCCCGACCGCACCATTCAATTTTACAAAAATCTGTCATTCAACCATCGCCAATCCCATGACACTAGATGTAAATGAAATTTTTGTTCAAAGTTCTATTGGACCATTTGTATGGTTTCGCAAAGCCACAAAGTGTCCTGCAGGATGCGAGCATTCATAGAAAAGCGTGCGCATATGAAATTGTGTGTCAGTGCAAGCTTTCCACTAAAATACTTAGTTCGGCTAAAAATCAACAAATTTATGCTCCCTTCAAGCATTCCGTTATATGCTCACACATACATACTCACACATTTGGTACATACATATATCACATTCTTATCTAGCCATTTTTATACTTTACAGGTATGGTGCACTGTCATCGGCGTGGCACGGAAGCAATTGTGGGTGATTTATCTCATGTCTACCTCTATGAGCAAGGTAAGTTTCATTTCCTAAAAGTACGATAGTTAAAATTATAAGGGAAATTAAAAAAAGCCAAAACGAAGACCACAATGTATAAAAACTTTAAAAGTAAACGAGGAAACAAGGAAACGTAGAAATGCCAAAAATTGGGAAAATGTTCGACTGCGTCCCTAGGCATCCCGCTGATAGAACAGCGCAAGGATAACCAGCGATATCGGGTTAAAAGTGGTGCGATGGTCGCGAATGCGATAGTGTACAGCGAATGTTTGTGTTTGCCGGTGCTGCATGGCATCAGCGCGCCGAGCATACACCGGATGTGCGAGTATAAATGCCGCGCCATGTTCCTGCTTTCGATAGCATCTACCGAAGACAGCGCACATATGGGCACACACACACATGTGCCTGTGTGCTTGCAGTTGCCTGTTTGAGTTGCACATCTAATTGTTACAATTCTCGTTGTTTTTGTTGATATTTCAGCTTTTTTTGCAGTCATTAAAATGCGCACAATAATGCAATTTGCAACACAAAAAACTGCGAAAAGTAATAATAACAGTAAACAGTTAATGACAAAAAAGGAGAGACTTTGTGTAAATACGTAGAAAGCTGAAGCGAAAAATTCACATTTACCGCGCTACAAAAAACGTAAATGTGCCCACACACACTTGCATTAATATATGTATATTTATGTAGTCATGCAAAATGTACGTTTCATGTTTGTAACCCATAAATCATCAAAGGTATGAGGATTAAGTAAATATTTATTCATGAGGAATTCATTTCACTTTTTCTAAAAATTTTTACAAATTCAATAATAACTTCTCAGACATTGCTCCACATTGCTATATTCTTTTAATACATATTTACATCCTATATTTTAAGACAAAATTTTTTTTATACTCTCGCAACATGTTGCTGCAGAGTATAATAGTTTTGTTCACCTAACGATTGTTTGTATCACCTAAAACTTATCGAGTTAGATATAAAGTTTTATATACATATATAAAATATCAGGATAAAGAGACGAGTTGAAATCCGGGTGGGTGAGTGTAAAAATTGAGATATATTTATGAAATTTATTACCTCTAAAAGGTTTAATGTGCATGTGTGAAAATGAATCAAATAACGGTACTGTTAAAAACTACTAAAAGCGCGATAAATCAAGCACTAGACATGCCAGCGACATTAAATTTTATCTCTGGTTATAGTCTTGCAACATGTTGCTACAGAGCATAATAGTTTGGTTTTAATTTAAATTCACACCCAAACTATTTTTCTTAGAGCATACATTTCAAATCAATTGTTTTGGAAATAGTTCGTAACTTAGTTGGCATAGCAAGTTTTATATTTCGAATCAATATTAATTTAAAACTTCGCTTATAGTCCTGTTCCTGTTTGCTTTTAATAACTTTGCGGGTTATAGATATGAAATCCCACCTTTTGTATACAAATACACACATGAGTACGCTACTTTACAAAAATAACAAAAAATTGCATAAGCACTCATGACTGACCATTGCAGCGCGATTTGAAGGAAAAAATTTGGAAAAACAAAAACTTTTTTGATTTACCGCCGTTGACGACCCTCCGACGCATATACTTTTCCTCCTCAATCCCGGCAGATTTGAATGTCGACATTGCTAATGAATGTGATAAAGTGCCGCTGCAATTGTTACGCAAAAAAATAAAGTACTTTGTACTTTAGAGCGAAACCAAACAAAATAATTTCAGCATATAAAGCTGTTAATGGTTTGCGAATTATACTTGACCACACCCCTGTGATTTGGGGAGCTGGTTTTCACGTGTGTTCACAGTGAGCTGTTGATTATTGCATTCAACGCATTGTTAATATTTATTTGGTCATTTAAGTTAATGAACTGCTTTTTCTTGCAGTAAATTATATTATTAATTCATTTAACTTTTTCTCTACATTATATGAAACTCTTATTGAAAATGCTCAATAGGCAAAGCTTGTGCGGCAGTTTAAAGCAAGAAAATCTTAAGCACCCTATTTTGGTCTCTATTGCTGAGACTAATATGTATAGAAAGGTACATATTTTATAAGTGACAGTGGGGAATCATTTATTTCATCTCATATTCAAAGCCCCAGTCGGAACTATTTGCCATTCGCGAAGCTAGCACCCCCTTGCATATTATAAAAAACTCACAACTTTCTCGGGCTCCAATAATTTCAAATTTTTATTACAGGTCACAATCAAGCAAACTTCTTGTTTATAGATCCATCAAAGCTTTATTTCTCGCATAATCAGTCATGTGTTTCAAATCGTTCCAAACATTGGTTTCACATATCGATTGAGAGTCTACAGGACTACTAACATCCGCCACTTTTGCGGGAATAGCACTTAACTTTTGCAAAATTCCTAAATGTCTTCTGATTTTGACCGTAAGGAATGTGCTCTTTTAATATTTAGTTCTTCTGTGCAATTATTCATGCTTAGTCCACATATCGCTTTGCTCGCAGAGCACATCCGCACGGACACATATACACACATATATATTGGCTTAATATTTGGACTCCTTTACTTTTAGGTGGCGCTGCTCACATCGCTGGCATACAATTAGCCACAATACCCAACAAAGCGGACGGCACATTCTGCCTCGAAGCACTGCGTCGTAAGGTGCGCTTGGAGGATGATCACGAGCCAATTACGTCGCTCATAATAGTGGAGAACACACACAACATATGCGGTGGCAAGGTGATACCGCTGGAGTGGCTCGATAAGCTGGCAGCTCTAGTTAATGGCGACAAACAGCTGCAACCCTACGGCAAGCGTGTGGCACTGCACATGGATGGTGCGCGCGTCTTTAATGCGGCCGCAGCGCTGCAGGTGCCTGTGGCGCGAATTGCGCGCGATTTCGATTCGGTTAATTTCTGTTTGAGCAAGGGGCTATCGGCACCTGTGGGCTCAGTGCTGGTGGGATCCGAGGCTTTCATTAGGCAGTGAGTAAAGCATATTAGACGTTAGGCGATAATCAAATAAGAGGCGTGTGTGAGTGTGTTGCGACTTTGTGGCAAGTGTTGCAGCTAAGGCGATTATTATTGCTAGCCGAAAGGCGATTGGTGGGCAATAACAAAGGTACACAGGCAATGCGCTCAAACATTTATTTCAAGGAATTAGAGTTTGAGTATTCGCGTTCGCGTTCGCGTTCGCGTTCGCGTTCGCGCCGAGTGCTTCGCCGTGAGATTAATGTCACAGACTAATTGCTACACTCTCTGCACGTTTTTCTTTTCAATCGCATTTTTAATCTTAGCACTTGTGAAGTTTTTCTTTTACCACTAACTTTTTCTTTGCGTATTCATTTCATTCATTCCGCAGAGCTCGCCGTCTACGCAAGGCTCTTGGAGGTGGCATGCGTCAAGCTGGTATTCTGGCGGCAGCCGGTATTGTGGCCTTGGATACTATTGTGCCGCGTCTGCGAGAGGATCATCAGAAGACTCGACGCATAGCAGAAGGTAATTTTTATTGCAGCCTAATAACAATACATCAATGTGGCAAGATGCGTCAAGTGGCGGTTGATGAGGCGACAAATGACTGCTGCTAAATGCGCTCGAATTAGGTGACTAAGCACTAGGTGGCTCTTACTTGCGTCTAGACAATTGCCTTTCGACTGCTATTATTCTTCTATCGCCATTTGCCACCTCAATTTGCGTTGAAACAATTAATTTCCTTTAATTACGCCTCGATTAATTTCGCCTGCATGCTCTTCTCCTCTCTTTCAGCCATTCACAATGCCAAAAGTCCCAATGTCTCCGTCGATTTGGCGACCGTACAAACGAACATTTTGCTTATTCATCTGCCGAATCCGAAATTCGGTGCTACTGCGTTCAGCGAGCGCTGTAGCGAAGTGACGTCCGAGGAACTTGCCGCCGGCGTGTATGCATCGCACAAGGAGCACGGTATTAAGTTGAAAGTGAGCGCACGCGATTGGCAATTCGCTCGAATTGTGTTGTATCATCAGATCAGCGATGCGGATGTCGATTTGGCAATCAAGAAATTCAATTATATAATACGAAATGTCGACGTCGAATTGGCGGAGTAACTGTCATGTGACATAAAGGTGCAAAAAAAATAATATTTTTTTATTTTTATTAAACGACATAGGTACATAAGCACCTCTTTTTTTTGAGTGGATGGTATTCATATTCACTTCACTAGACGTAACACTTTAATCAAAATAATTCATTTATTTGTCCAGAAAGTCGACTTTTCTTATCTAATTGATTTCGGTTAATAAAGAGGAGGATTGTACATAATAATATTATATTTGCGGGGCTATCATGCACGTTGCATTTGTTTGCAATAAAAATCGTCCTTTTTAAAAATTTGGGTCAAAAATTAATCATGCGACTTAGTCAGAGGCTTCTGTCATCTCTGGTCATTTGACAGTTTCAGTTCTTGATAATGGAAATTTTTCAGTGCTTCAAGTAAACTTCAAAATATTGATCGAGCTTTATAATTTATTCTACATATTCGATTCAGCTATTTGCATTTCATCTGGGTATATTCGTAAGAAATTATAAATCACAATAAAAACATAAAGAAATTTTGGGCATAAATGTATGTAATATAGCCATATGTATAAATATGTACAATATTGATTAAATTTTAAAGTTTTGCCTCAATCATCTCAAAAGGCTTTAAATGCCATGCGTTGCGACATATTGAACGAAGGACTGCCGCCAACCCCACTGCAATATCGCAATTTTTCAATTTGTGGCGCTTATTTAGTCGCCGATGTACTCGCAGCGTCAGAATATACGAAGCGCCTAAAAGTATGTGACACGTTCATACCCGGCAGATTTATAGCAAACTAGTATTTGATTGCCTTACAATTGAGCTAGGCTTGTATTGAGCTCGAAATACATTATTATAAGAACATACGCGTAGCCGAATAGACAATATATTATTCTCTCGCAACATGTTGCAACAGAGTATATTAGTTTCATTCACGTAACGGTTTGTTTGGATCACCTAAAAGTAATCGATATAGATATGGAGCTTTGTATGTATAAATGATCTGGATGAAAGCTTTTGTCGGTATCATTCCTATTATACACTGTAAAAATTCAGTAATCAGAATAAAACTCTGCACAAATAGTGCCCTCAAGCTCTTTCATCCTAAGCCTGAAAATTGTCGAAATCAGACTACAACTTTTCAAGGACCCAAAGCCAAGGGCCCTATGAGGTCTAGTATTGAAATACAGAGCAAATATTTTTGTGATGACAGCATGCGCTTGAACCAAAAATGGGTAAAGTCGAGTCAGTACTTCCCTTAGCCTCCACAAACCTTATATAAATATTTTGAAATTTCCGAACGGTTTTTTTACCGCATCTATCGGTCAATATGTAAGAAATCTTAATGAAGTTTATACTCTCTTTCTAATAAAAGTGTATCCTCTTGCCTAAAACTGATGAAATCAATGCAATACTTCCCCTAGACGCCCTATACTTAATATACAGATTTTCAAATATTTGCTTGACTTAATACATATTATAGCTGTCAATCCGTGAGGTGTCATAAAGAAATTCAGATAGCTTTTATTTCTGGTAATGATCTGGCGTTATACCAAAATCTGTATGAAATTGAATCAAATATACAAGGCCCCATATATAGTAAATCTGATAAAAAGTATATAAGAATTTGCAAACCCCCGGTTGTCTTTATACCGTATATATCGTTCACAATGTAAGATATCTTAGCAAAATTAAGCGAAAGTATAATATTGGATATAATTAATGCTGAAAATGTGTGTTAATGATATTGGGATTCAACATCCTTTGGTTGATATATTTAATTTTGCTTTAACATGCAAAATATAGTAACAAAACTAAGTGAATCTATGATCCACAATATAATAGCAAGTTACTAAGTTTGATTGTAAAACAATCGGTTTCTTCGAATTATGTATATGAATTTATTGGCAACATTTTTTACATACAGTTTTGGAACAACTGAACGTATGTCACCGCCGTTGATTTTTACAAGTTGTGAGAGTATAAAATGTTCGTTTACATCGAACTTAGCCCTGCCTTACTTGTTTTTCTTGAATTTCTTTTGGATAAATATCTGTGCTATGTCCATGCCTTTCGCCTAACGCAGTATTGACCACAAGATTTGTGTAAAATAGATTTGTTCGATATTTCCAAAGCACACACAATCAAAGCTGCTGCAGCAAAAGCGCAAGCAAGTAAATATTTAAGCACTTTCACATCATTTTTAAAATGAGCACGAGCGAATGTATGTTCGTAGCAGTTCGAATAAGTCTACAAACAGGGGCGAGCTGGATATGTATTCTGCCGAATTAGAACGTCAGAAAAAGCTTTGCCGAAAGTTTGAATGGACTATTCAGTTCAGCCAAGCTGCTCTGCCACGTTTGCAGCGCTGCTGTCTATTCTTACTGTATGGCGTTGTGTCCTTCTTTTGCTTTTTGCCATCGATTTGAAAGTACAAATAATAGAATCTCCGGTCCATCGATCAATTTGAATTAATGAAAATTAAAATCGCACTGGCAAATGGAAAATCAATTTACTTAAGTGATGAAGTGCTGCCTCTGCAGCAGCAGCATGCCATAATCTAGAAATGTTTGCAGCCATTTTCACCTCATGGTGGCGTGAATCAAAAATCGCCAACAAACACGCTGATTATTGCAATCGCTCGAGAATCCGTTTCTCAACGCACCGTTGCAGTCGAAGTGTTAGAGAGCGCACTTTTGCTGAAACGCAAGTTTATGCGCGATAATTGTCGAGCGCAAAAATTATGCAAATCTCGTTTCTGACACCGCCACCGCCGTAACGCCAACAGAATTTAGTTGAAATTTAATATAACAAATTTGTGCGCTCGCAGAACTTTCGCACGCTCGAGTGTTGTAATTATGCAAGAGCAATTTGGCGTTTCCCTACTGCAGCATATCATGGCATGCCTGTTTACAACACGCCTACTTGGGGCCTGCTGCCAGCACTTTAGCGGCGAAATTATTTGCATATCAAGAGTCGCTTCAGCGCTTTCGTGTGTTGTTGGCGTAGTTGCCGCAAGCAAACTTCAGCGCTTTCATTTGGTATGCGCCTGCGCAGCTGCTGCGTGCGGAAGTTTTTGTACAACTCGTTACAAACAAAATCCAAAACCGCAAAAACGAAAAAAGCAAAAACAATAATTTTAAATTTATATTTCTTTTTTCAATTTCCTCCAAGACTATTCCTCAAGCCTCAGCGCTGACTCGGTGCTTGCGCAAGCCGATGGTATGGTAAACGGCGGCTGGTGCGAATATTCTTATTTCGCGCCTTAAAATATGCCACTAAGCAACGCATACACGCATACTTCACGAAAGTATGCTCATTTTGTGGCGATGTGTGTGTGTGTGCTTACTGGTGTTCGTTTGTTGCTGCGTATATTTACTTGACATGAAACGACTGTTGATATTACAAATTTGGAGAATTCCTCAACGCTTCCAACTATTTTGCGTATGCATGAGTGCGCGTGTCAGTGTGCGTGCGCATAATTTGTATTCAAAATGGAGCGGCGGCCATAACGATACTTAAGCCGTTCACTTTATAAGCGAGCAGCGCTTCGCCCAAGACACATAATGGCAATATAATAGATTGAGAATTAAGCTGCTTAAGCTTTGTGGAATTATTTTGGCGCTTACTTATTTCAAAATACTTGCTTTTGTTGTGGTATGGCTAAACTACAAATCTGGTGCTATCAATTTCAACTTTTCTCAAAACACATAGGTATAAAGAGCGGGCTATAAAGAATTCTAGTGGGTCACCCTAAATTATTTAGCGCGATAAAAATCGATTTGTAAGGCAATAATTTATAGGAAGAAGCGCAAATTAAGCAAAGATAAATAATATTATTCTGCAATCTCCACAAGTTAAGTGTTCATAACCGAGAAACACATTTTTACTCCATTCATGTACTCCCCATACAATGTGCTTGCATGCTAATTGGCATACCAAAATTCGCAACGCCTGAAAATATGCTTCACGCGTCATTCACATCTTGACGGCGAGCTATTGCTTAGTTTTGCAATTAACTTCGACGCGGAGCAGCGCATGACTCACTAATCTATTTTTATATGTTTATTTATATCATGAGTGTTATTCCACCACTTTAGTTCTATTACTCGTGTTTTTGCTTTGTTCGTTTTCTTGCTGTGCAACATTTGTGCGATGTTTGGGCGCGCAAACTTCGCATGTCAGGATGGCCGAGCGGTCTAAGGCGCCAGACTCAAGAGCGATTCTTACTCACAAAATGTGCTCAAACATGAGCGCATTGGATTTGTGAGTTTCAACTGAGCGTTCTGGTCCTCTCTGAGGGCGTGGGTTCGAATCCCACTTCTGACAAAATTGTTTTTTATAATTTTTATTTTTTTTAATAAAAATTTTTTTTTTGGTGATTTTAATGGCTTATCTATGTATATAAAAATATATTTTCATATATACGATTAACTGCATAAACTTTTAGGGAATTCAATGGATATAACCTATTATTTTCTTTCGTTATTATGTAGTTAAACTAAGGTTTCGTTTTATATAAAGGGCAAAACATGACGATAAGCACGTAAAAAAGATTTTCGCTCTTTATTTAAATGCACATCTTTTAAAAAGTACATATTTATGTAGGTATGACGTATACCATGTGTGAATTGCCGACTATCAAAAGCAATGATATAACTTTGTGTTAAGTTTACGAAAACAATATTGCAACATGTCATTCTGCCCTTAGTAATACTTTGAGGTTATGAAGATTCCAACATAATGACAATGTCAGAAGCGTGTACAAAGAAAATTAAAAGAAAATATTGTGGAAATAAAATTGAAAAGCATGCTTGCAAACGAGTTTTTGAACATACATGATATGTATGTCATCATCTCTGAGGACTCATCTTGACTGGCGCTGAAGTTGATATAACGTTGAAGGGCAAAAAGCGACAGTAACTTTTGATTTCTTGTGGCTGTTTGTTGGTCAATTTGTATATTTTCCGTGTCAGTCAAACAGCTTAGCATGTTGTTATTCGATTTGTTCTTGACATATTTTTCTACTTGCGTACAGGTGCAGCGTTTGACGAGCTTTCATCCTACAATTTAACCACATAAATGCACATGCTCATATTTGTTAGCGTTGCAACATTTTGAGGCTTTGTACTTATAAGCACTACAATCATGTCACTTCCGCTTTGAGGTGATGCTAAAATTATTATTATTATTTTTTTAAATATTGTTTTCAGGCATTAAAGTAGGTGTTCCAGTTTGACTGCGAAACTATTCAGCCCTACCCGGAAATAAACTTTTTGCTATAATCCATCAATAGTTGAATTTGTATACACCGTTTTAAAAAACATTGTACAATCTTAAGACGCTTGTATATGTAACTCGATTTTACTGAAATCCTTAGCTTATATTACACAAATATATAACATATATAGGTAGTGTACATCTACGAACTAAAAATTTTGAGACGATATGAATATGTGGGAATAATTTTTTAACACAAACCCAAATCTGCACATATGCGACCAGATATCATATATCGCGTGCGAGTCATTCGAGGAAAAAGTAAAATATTTATATCACGTTATAAATGGCAACGTGCAATTAAAATTTTTGTAGCGTTTCAGCGGCAGGCTATACAAAAATTCAATTTGCTGCACAGCAAGCACAATCGTACAATGAATGGGTACACCGTCGGTAGAGTGACGAAATGTGGCGCAAGAACGATAAGAAATGCATACGGCCCACGCAGTGCATCCTGGGTCTCACGCAAACAGTCCACAAATTGCGTTTCCTTGCTGCTGGAATTCGGCATTTCAATTTTAATGCATTTGTACATCCACCAATCCCACGGGCGGCGGCCAACGGACGGAAGACTAATACAGAAGAAAATCGTCGACTGAATTCCAACTACCGTGGGGTCGTGTCGTTGGGCATCGAACGGAATATGTTCGTAATGCGGTATTGTAATGATTTCATGCTACCAGAGAAGCATTAAAGGAGCACTACATATGTGTTGCATACTGCCAGCGTTGCTCCCCATTTTGTGTCCCTTCTTAAACATGCGTGAGTATAAATGAGCGCGTAGGCGTGCGTTGTCAACAAAAATTTCGCTTACACTTTCATGTGTTCTGGTAAATGCACTGGGAAACCAACAGATAACAGTTAAAGTGCTTCGAATATAAAAGCGCTTTACTTGCGGTAGGGCCTCCGCCTGCACGAGCACACATGTGCATAAATGTGTTTTTGTTTTTGTTTTTTTTGTTGTATACATAGGTAGGTGTAAACCCTCCAATAATATTGATGACCTGTACTATCAATTATTCCCGATTCACTGTACAATATAGAGCGTACAGCGCATATGTGCTAAATCTCCCCTTGCTCTGATGTGTTTCCTTACGGAACAACCGTTGGGCTTTCCTTCGCATGTTAGGCATTGTATATAATTAAGCTCCCTCATTTTTATTCCCTTATGTGGAAGTCTTAATTTTGTCTTACAGTATCTTGGGACTGCGCTCTCTGTCTTTCAGCAATTTCATCTTCGCGGGGATTTTGCGTATTATACGTTTTGCGCCGCATACTGTATCCCAGGCAAAAGAAAGTAAGCATATGACTCCCAACGTCAGTGGAACGTACTGGTTGAGGTTTCCTTAGTTTCTCGAAGAGTATTCGCCTTTCATTTCGAAACTGACACATTTTACCACGAGGTGATCTGCCGTTTCAATACAATTTTCACAGAACATGCAATATGGTGTTTCAACATGCTTATATTTATAAAGAAGCAGCCGTGGCCAGATAAAAGCTATGCGAGGTAATAATTCACTATTGAATATTGGGTATCAAGGAATAGGTCCACTTTCCCTTAGTTGATGCATTCCACCTTTTCTGCCATTGATCGAAGCAGTTCTCGTCGATTTTTCCAAGTTCTTGAGCATGCTGGTTGAATGTTTTATCGAGATAACACTTATTGCATCATCTGATCACATATAAGAACTATATTTGGTTGCTGATAGGCAAATTGGGGCCGCATACAAAATTATTAAGTTACTGACACATGTCAGTAGCTTTCTCACTTGTTGTGTAGAGCCCCGCGTAGCGGCCATTATCTTAGCGATCGCCGATAAAGACCGCGTCGCTTTGATATGGGTGGCGACTAGGTGCTGTTTGAATGAGAGTTTGTGGTCCATGATGACTCCGAAGTATTTGTGATAAGGGCCCCATTTTATGGTGTGCCCATCAATGCTGATCTCAATGGTCTCAACTTTCTTCTTGCGGTCTCTAGCCAATTTTTGACGTGGCTTATGAATTCACTGCAATTATTTTTCCTATCCTTAAGTGTTTTCGCTACGACTACGAACGCGATATCGTCTGCGTACTCTTTGAACTCTGTTCCACAAGATAGGACGGAGAACTAACCCCTGTGGAACACCGCCAGTAACTTTGTATGTTTAGGGACCATGTTCGGTATCGTAAACCAGAACTCGCTTTCCGCAAATCATCAAAATTTGACATTTTCAACACAATGAAAATATTATATATGTTTGCCAAATGTTATACCAACCAAACAGAAAAATTAAAGCTCGTTCACAACAAATGTTCTCATCATTACTGGTAGCGAATTACGCTGCAAAAATGGCATGTTTATATTGGCTCAGGAGCCTATTTTGAAGGCGAATAAATAATTGTTTTAAAATCAGTCAGTCTGTCAAATTTTATCACATGGCACCTCAAGTTTTACATCAAGCGTATATATTGTTTTCGACTGATACATGAGAATATTTGCGACATATGTATATGAAAAGAAATTTATAACTTTTAGGAAAAATATATTATGGCAAACATGAAAAGCAACTAAAATATATGTACGTATGTATAAGAAATTAACAATGAGAATAAATATATAGTTAAACATCTCATGATTATGCATTTCACTGGGTATATTTGTACACTGTGATTGGCATATTTATTAACAAAAGTTTTCACATTTTAACACTCACAGGGTTGCCACCAAACACGAAAGGATACCACCAAACAAAAGCAAATGCATAAGTCAAGTTGCTTCATTTGCCTATTTATGTATTCAAAATTGCAAACATGCCCATTTACTTATGTATATACTACTGTTTATTAGGGTGGAGCGAAAAAAAATTTTTTTGCTTAGCCTGAAGATAAAATTAGTAGATAAAAAAAAATTTTTTTTTGGTTTTAACTCTTCACATTTATATAAAAATTACCAAATTGGACGGTTTTTGACTCAAAATTTATTTTAACGCTTAAGGAAAGCATGCTGTCGTTTAATACTTTTTTCTTAAAACTCCAATAATAACCACAAACAATTTTTTAATTGGCCAGAAAGAGGATTCTCCACAACTTCTAGAACAATTTTCAAACATTTTTTACGAAATAAAAATTGTAACTCTAAATTTACTTTAAAAGTGAGTGGGCCGCTTCTATATGCAAAAACAAAATTTTATAATCTACAAATTTTACCCTCGGCTAAGCAAAAAAAACGAAAAAAAATTTTTTTCGTTCCACCCTAATGTTTATTGATGTGAGCATGTGTGTAGGTTTGTGAGGTTTGCCGGCCTCGTAACTACACTATCAGCATGTGCAATGCCTACTTCTGTATAATACTTCTATAACTTACAAGAGCAAGTGTAAATTGCCTTTTCCTCTCCATCGGCGGACTCCCCTGCACCTGCCGAGTACTAAATTAGCTCACTGGAGTTCACAACAACACATACACACTTGTTGTGCAGCATAATATTATAATTATGTGCCCGTGCTCTGGCTAAGGAGTGCACTTTCATTGTAGAATTGCAAGTTGCAAACCAAGCGCGCTTCGGCGTGCTTCTTAAGTTCGTCGGTGCCTCTAAATTTGAATGCTAACGGAACATGCAAATGCCGCCGTTGGAGCATATGGCGTGTCGACACACACACCCTCGCTCGCTCTTTTCGCACAAGTACAGTTATATAGCCGTGTAATATATGCATAAGAAAGGATTTATAGCGGAGCTCAAAGTTGTATGAGGGTCTATGGAGGCGCTGGTGCAGTGCAAGCAATGTCTTATTTATTTACTCGCTTTCCACACAACTCTTTATTTCTGCGCACAGTTGCTGCTGTTTCATGTTATTTCGCCATTATGTTGTTGCACCTTTCGGTGTCGACTTTAATGTATTGCTTATTTTATCAGACAGGAAATGCAACCGACACTGAACCGGCCGAAACGGTGCTGAAAATATAAAAATGTGCGCTTGAAGGTGATTATTTAATTCATTGAGACGCTGTTTTAAACTGAAGCGGATTTATTGGAGGTTTTCCTTGGACTATTCGTATGAATATATAAGGTTATTTTAGAGCGTTATACTTACAACGATAGATATGAAACCAGCATTTCTTAATTATTTATGTTCTACAAACATAACCGCACATTTGATTAATTACATTTAAAGACTTACACCGGAATAATGGTTAACGTCAAATCATCATCGGCAATGACACTGATTGCTGGCTGTATGTACCCATTAAACATAATTTCTTAAGGGGGTATTATAGTCTAGAGACATGAATTTTAGGTAATTTTAACAGTGTCGTAAAAATAGGCTATCAATATTTTTCCAATCGAGTTTTAATTAGTTATTTATTAATGTTACAAGAGTACAGAAAAAATTTAAAAAAAGTTAAAAATTTAAAAAACTGGCAGCTAATGAAGTGGGAAATAAAAAAAAATTTAATAATCTGCAATGATGTCGCAACTGTATGAACTAGCGATATGCAAAATATTTTTTTTTGATAAAATGGCGAAATTTTGAAAAAAAACGATTTTTTTTACCATTTTTTTTTTATTTTGTCGTATTTTTAAAAATAGTAAAAATTTAAATTTGGAGATGAGGCTAGTTCATACTCGAGAAAGGTCTATATAGATCTATATATCTGAAAATTTCAAGTAAATCGGTCCAGTAGAACTCGAGATATCGTGGGTATCGTATTGAAAAAGTGTGGTCTAAGAAAAACGCATTTAACATTTCGCGTAAAGTCTTTTGTTCATTTAAACCCAGCCGAACCAGTTTGAAGGCCGTGTCAGTAGAATGTCTATATCTCCGATAATAAATTAAATTTTCAAAAATCCTCTCGTAGACAAATTCTTAAATAGTTTAACTTTGAAAATTTGTATATTTTTGATATTCTACACTAGAATACCACCTCAATATATGCTATACGTTCAGATCTCAATATTTTATTGATAAACCTCAAGGGGCGACTAATTCATTGTTTCTAAACAAAATCTCTGTTTTCTAGACAATATTAATTTTATTTCGACACATGGCTAACTACTGCCCCTTAAAAAACATGTAGGTGGAGTAATTTCATACAAAACTAAAACAATTTTAACCTATTAGGATACAAAAAGTTTTTGTTAAGCTTTGTAAGATATTTTATAACAACTGGTTAGTGCGAGAATATATTTTTTAAAACACAGTTAAACACGCCAGATTGAGCATTTCAGAATGTTGTTGGGCGCGCGGAAAAAGCATATGTGAAATCATCGGGTGACGAGTTTAACTCGCTCGCTTTTCGTCCATTTTTTTGCTTATTACTCATTCGCCTTTGGCTAGCGCTTTTGCAAACCAACTTATCTCATTAGAAGCATATTTTTTGAAACCGCTTTTGTACATGTATGTGTATGTTGTTGTGGCTGTGTGCATTCTACAGCGAACACAACTGAATTAGCACAATTTGTATAAGTGCGCCTGTGGGGAGTGGGCACTTCCCCTTCCGTCACTCTTTCGCCAAATCACCAACACATCTGCGCATTCGCATAAGCACCACATATGTGTACATACATATGTACTTGTATGTACTGCCCAATATGCATATTTGTTGTCATTGCACACTTTCGAGTGGAAACACGCAAACTCATACACTCAACGGTATAAATATGTGTATATGTGTGTGCGTGCATGTGCGATGTTGAGAATTTGGCATTGGCTCACCAAATGTTGCAAATACCATTCATCAGCAAAGAGGACTTAATATCCGTTAGACGGACTTAAATGTGCAGTACGTGTGAATGGCGCTTGGAGGCGCAACCGCTATCACCGCCGCAAACTATCGTTAACGTGCACGCTGCACATCCGCCAATATCGCCAACAGCTGGTCATTATTGAACGAGCAGAGTTGCATGCGACATTAAATATGTGTGTAATGGTTTTGGCAATACTGCTTTGGCTCAGCATGAAGGACACATGGCATTTGTATGGGTGCATGCCACATGTCGCATATAGTTCCGTATATACATATTAGCGAATGTGTATATTTGGAATTTAGGGATATAAAAGGGTTCTTATACAGGGTTGAATAGTGGGCGCATGATAAACACATCATTATCGCCGTTAAGCACCAGCAGCAGGTAGAGTTCGATTCCCAGTGATTTCAGTGAATATATAGGTATGTGGACCGGACACTAAATATGTAATAATTATACTTTTATTTTTTGTGTTTTAAAAAGCTGCTGTTCCTTTAAAATTTTCCCACGACCTTCTTATACACATTTATCAGATAATGATTGTAGATATAACATTTTTGACAATAATTTAAATTTTTTAAGCCACTCTGAAGTGAAAATATTAAAACAAAAACGATTTTTTGGAAAGAATCTTTCAAATTGAATCGCCGATTTTTAAAGTTCATTACATTTTGTAAATGCATATTATTGTAATTAATTTATTAAATAACATGCCTCTTCAAAAACAAAAAAAAAATATCACGAAAAAGATCGTTTTTTTTTTTTGACTAACCAAATGATATAACTCGCTATTTCAATATGCTAAGTACGTGTCAACAAAAACTACCGTACACTTTATTTTACTTAAATCTCGGTTTATTAGAGACAGTGACTTAGTTAAAATAAACAAGTAATGATAAGTAAAAACTATTTAATGTATGTTGTGATAGGGGACCCATCCGCTTACTGATATGTACAGATGCTTCCAGCCCTTCTTTACATTGTTATTGAAAAAGCTGTCGGATTTGCCACAGTGCAACTTTTACTGCTTATCATCACATATTTATATATATGGTATGTATACGTTACAGTGCCAGCCATCATGTCATTTACAATAGTTATGCCAACGTTGTTGTAAATGCATGTTGTTGTAGCCGCTGAATTGCTGCAGTTGTCATTTGAAATTACCGCATGCGAATTTTCGGGGTTCATCTGTAACTTTGTAAAAAGTTACGAACGAAGTGTGTTTCGAGGTTATCCAGAAAATGCAAAATGCGTGCGCTTGTGTGGTTAGTCGAATAATAGAATAGTAAGAGAGTGAACTAGATTTGTTTGAAAATTTATTAATGTCACAAAGTCATTAGGACCGTTATTATAACGAGAGTACCTAGCAACTGCTTAAATATTAAAGTTAATAAAAAAAAAAAAAAATTAGTTGTCTGCCAAAAAAGAGAAGAAGTGTTTTTATAGCAACTTGGGCCTTAAATCGTTTGTTCAAAATATCGGGATGACGCTTATGACATATCTTCAAAAATATTTAGTGCGTGCAAGTAATATGCATCAAGAGTTCGAGTCCCGTTTCTTGGATATACATACATATATAGAAAATGTTACAAAATTACATTGAACAACTTAATTAATCGTATCTTCAACATTCTCCAGGATGGAGAGAGAAAGGACAATTTTCACAATTAAAAATTAGATTGACTTTGTTTTCTATCTGGCCGCATGTTAATAACACTATTTGCACCTTTTTGCTTTCTTTTGTTTCTCTTTTAGGTGTGCTTGCGCTTTTACATTGTGGCAAGTATCCAATTGACACCTGTGCCACTAATGTATGCACTTAAGAATTTCCAACTAACACTTGTGTATATGGGCTTCGTTCCACTTTTCCCACAGCTGACAGAACCGAGCGTTTCTATATGAGAACCCAAAAAATAGAAATAAGCAAAAGTGAACTAAAGAAGGACTGAAAATACCAGCGAAAGAGTTGTGGAAATGTTGCAAGTCTATGGCAAAATAGTGTTAAATGTTGGTAACAAGTTGTTGCGAAGTGTTTAGCCGCGTCAAAGGCATCAAAAACTTCAAAGCTCAAACGGTACTACAAAACGCTTTTAGTACTCGCATTTAAAGCGGTCTTCTGGTCTGCAGAAAAGAACTTGTGTTTCTGCGTACTTTTATAGTTAAGAGTGTGTATGGAAGCCCTGCAGGAAATGTTAACTTATATATCGAGTTGCGAGCTTTGGTGAGTTGTTTCATCACTGTTGATTAGATTTTGAGAGCTTAACGAATGCAAAAAAGTTATTTAGATTCACAACGTTTTTTCGTGCCTGAGACACAAGATCATCCATCAGATTCGCGTCAACTGGTAGCTGTCTAAGAATTTTCCTGCAGCACCTGACAATATTTTACTCCTGAAAATATGAGTACCTTGAGCTCGCACATCTGCAACTATGCACTCAAATAACAAAATAAGTAAGAATACTTGTTTACCTACCTACTTATTTATGCGATATATGCCCACCGCTCTTTCTTGCCAATATCCTACGCTTCTCTATCCCTCTCATGAACCTGAAATTTGTGACTTACATTTCGTATTGTTGACTCCATAATAGCCGCATGCCTTCCTCTTCTGCTTTAACCTCTTTCAGGATTTTTTACTTTCCGTATTTATCATTTACATACGTACATAACTTCATTCGTAATGTGAGTGCATTATGAGTGTATTGCTGTTGTTGCAACCACACCAACACACAAGCATATGCATACCTCTTTGTCTTGGCGCGTTCTGGAATAAGTAGTTCATGTGAGTATTTTTTCTGCTCGATGTTTTCGTTATTACTTTATTCTTTTGTTGAGGTTTCGAAGGAGAAGACTTTGTGGCATGCAAACTCAGAAAAAGGTGTGCAGTTTGAAATGGTGGCATTCATCTTTACATACCATGGCACATGTGTGCTATGGTTGTTGTAAGCAATGCAGTGCAAGTGTAAGTGTGTTCGAGTGTGGTTGTTTTTCATCGATTTTGGGTTTAGAGCAACTTCATTGTGTATTTTCACTTAAGTTGATTACTATTTCGATTATGAGTCTGAGGAAGTAATTTTAGAGAAATTAATCTATGAGAAAGCATATAACCGATATATGTATGTGCATATACTCCTGGATAATGGCATAACTGCATAAATTGAACTAGGAGTAAATTCACAGAAATAGTGTCCTAATAATGTTAAGTGAAAACCGGACTATAAAAGTATCAATTATTCATTTGAAAAAAATAAGTTTTAAAAGAAAGTGTGCTGAATGTCTACAGCTTGGAGTAAGGAGCTGTTTGAAAGGAAATTCATCGAATAACATCAGGCAAATCAAAGATAAAATATAATAAAATATAGAAGTAACAACTTTCGAAACTTTCACTGTTCGAAGGGCAAGCAACAAACAAGTTCCGGAATAACGTCTCAAAAGGCGAACTTACGCATACCAGGATACCGGCAAAAGGGTTTTATAAATGATGCCGTCATACCACAATTCGCAAGAAACGCTCAATTTTTGGGGTTACAATTGTGTTTCCTGAACCACACGAGAATTCGACTCACCACAATAGCGACAATTTTGTTTGTTGACGAATCTATTAAGCCAAAAAGGGGCTTATCTGAGGAAATGATTCTTCGATGCACGTGAATTTCTGAATTTTTCGGAGAACGGAGAAATTTGCGTGATAATCTTGGAGATTTCGAAGCGTTGTACCAAAGTGAAACGTGACGTGATAAAATGGCAAAAGTTACTGAACACACTGACAAAATTTAACACAAGCTGTCAAAATTACGTCATCCCTATTGTTGTTGTTGTTGTAGCTGCAGAATTCTACCGAGTTGACAGTCCTTGGCCGGAATAAATCCGGGTCCGTTCCGGTTACGTAGACCCAACTGTCGTGGGAACGGTCACGTCATCGCTATTGGTAGACGCTGTATATGCTATAGTGATCCGATCTAAAAAATTACTTCGAAGATTACATTATTGCCTTAGATAATAATCATGCCAAATTCGTGTAGATATCTTGCCAAATAAGAAAGTTTTCAAGAACTTAATTTGGATCTATATCTATCTTGCCAAATAAGAAAGTTTTCAAGAACTTAATTTGGATCGGGCAGTTTGCATGGCAGCTATATGCTATTGTGCTCTGATATCGGTGATTCCAACAAATGAGTAGCTTACTGGAGGAAAAAAAATACCAATTCAATGAGGGACTTGTTAGCGAATGTACAGACAGACGGAGAGACGGACATGGCTAAACCAACTCAGAACGTTACGCTGATCATGTATGTGTATGTGATTATATTTATTTCTCACACCGATAGATAGTAGTACCTCTTGGTAGCTTTTAGCTTTTAATTATTCGGATATTTTATTAAAAACCTCCAATACTTCTATTGTACTACTTCCAACACAATACCTTAGCTCCTATTTTGGAAATCATTTGTTTGTAAACACCACTTTCGGAGTACATAGAATATAATGGAAAACAATAGGTGATCTTAAGAACGATTTTTGGCAATTAGAAGCCATCATTATTTACATATGTGTGTGTGTGTGTATGGTAATAAGCAGAAAGATATCAAGTCCGCAGGGACAGGCTTCCAGCCAACCTACTGTAAGTGCCAAAGTAGCTCCTTAATTACTTGAATATGGTATCCTAAATATTCCTATTTGAATGGCTGTTATTGTTGCCTGGTATTGCTGTTAATGTCAAAGCAAGTTATTGCAGCACACACAAGTGGTGAGAAACAATAAACAAACAAAGGCAATGAAGAAATACCCCTTGGCAACTCCCAGGAATGGAATGCATTCAGGCATTGCAAGGCACTAGAAGCAAAGCAAGCTTCAAGCCCATCAAGCGTGCACATAAAACACCTGTCTGATCCTAGCTTATAATTGAGATTTCAAACACATGCTTACATAAGCTGACTTATGAATTTGGTACTTCTCTAGATATGCTTTATTCCAATGAGTGTGTGTAGGTAGGCAATGACTTGCGAAGCAATAAATTTAGGCAATGTGTACGCCCACATTAAGTGGTAAACACAAAGGCAAATGTTTATAACAAAATGGTAGATTACCACGAACACCAATTACAAGTTGGTGAGGGAGAGTAGCCTTTGAATTATAGCATCCAGAACGGTAGGCAAGTGCAATGCAATTGATTGCTTTGCCGACGACATAAGGCAAATGACCAGTAGGCGCTGCCTATCGACCAGGCACACGGACGAAACGGAAATAGCCACCGATTCAATTGCGCTCGCCAACTGCACGCAGTTTCTACGGAGCGTTTGTTGCTTAAAGCATTGCGTGGCTGGCTTGAAATGCCGAATAACGGCGCTTAAAGCGCCAAACTAAACATTATGGCAAAAGTGAAGTTGCGTGAGGAATTTGTGTATAAACACTCATCACTCATAAGGAAATCGGGGGTTATTGTACGCAATAAATTCATTTGAATGACTTTTAGTGTTGCAATTAAAAATTACACTTTTTTCTTGCTTTGTGTGATTTTTGCGTTTCTGCATTCTGTGGTGTATAAGTGGTGTATAAATTAGACTGAACTCTGGGAAAGTCGTGACGAAAACGACGGTGGTTAAGCAATTCGCTCTAAAGCATATTTAATTTATTTTATTGAGCGAAATGGTAGCTCAGACTTCACCAGTTGCTTCGTTGAGAACCCTTTGCTTTGATAATTATTGAAAAACGCTGCAGATAGTAAGCTGTTATCGTTCCCAAAATGACCTAACTCGCGCCGTGTGACTCAGAATTTTCACAATAATAAGGATAATCATTAGCAGACAGCAGCAATGGATTTTCTTTAATAATTTAGTGATATTTACACTGCATAATGGTACAGCCAGGGCAAACCGAAAATTTGCTCATGGAAAAAGTTCACAGCACAATGTAGGCTATGCAATAAAAATAACGGCGAATAATATAAAATAACAATACAAAATACAAGAATAAAGTGCGAATACGTCTCGTTGTAGCTGCAAGACCTAAATAAAGTGTTAACCAAGCAGTAGCTGCTGCAATAAGTCAGCAAAGCCCCAACGATTACCTCCCCAACAATCCTGGCAACCACCAACTTCCGCAACCCCCGTTACGCTCCTTTTTTCCCAACACAATTTCATAACATTTCCACATTATTGTGCCGCTGCTGTGCAGCCTTGCCACCTCGCCAGCCGGCGCCGACAGCAATGCGAAAATCGATCGTGTTCCCAGTTGTGAAGCGGTTTTATTCGGTGCTCTGTTTTTTATTTCCCTCACCACGCTTATAGCTATATATGTAGTTGTTGCATTTGTTGTTTCTGCAGACCTTTGCACAGAGCAACTCCGTGAAATTATGTGCTTGCACTACTTTCCGACGCGTGTGCGGATGTAATGCACTTGCCACACGTCGCCGTACAGTGCAACATTGCAAGTGTGCGCGCTTTTTCTCTTCCATTTTGTGCAAGTTTTGTTGCATTGTCGCACTTTAACCGTACGATTATGTGCAGCTGTCAAATGGATTGTACGTTATGCCCCGCGCTCCGCTTTGTGCGGGCTTGTTTGGCGTTTCCTTTAATTTCAGTGTTGCAATTATGATAGATCGCCGACACACTTGCTACACAAAACCCAACCGAGGCAGCCGTGTCAAGATAATAATTACTATTACTTACTCATAGCAGCTTGTTTTCAGAAAGTTTCCTTCAAACTCCTTCGTTGTTGTTGGAATGGGGTACTTTGATTAGGGCGCTTGAAATCTGAGCTTCTGCTCGTCAATATGTAAAATGTAACTGTATTTCTATTTCTACGTTTGTCACCATGCTGATGACTCAACTAGTTAAAACTCGATACACGTACAATATACCTATATGTTATTGAGGGAGAATGAGGGCGAATATATCGCTGCGCAGTTTGCAACTTAATTAATAGCGGTGTGAAAATCTCGCTTATGTGACTCCAAGTTGATCAATGGCCTTGGTCTTCAACAACATTATTCTAAAACTTGACTAGGAATATCGGAATTATTATTCTGTTGCTATAGAAGCGGCAGAATTATATTTTTAAGTAGCAAAAAGGATACGTTTTTATGCGAAATTAAAATTAATAATATTTGGAAGGGGCTGTGGACTTGCTTCATGATTCGAGCATCATAAATATGCACTCAATATCATAACAAAAGCAGGGCTCATTCGTTCGAAACAATCTTTGACCTTTCAGCCGACATTTGTTCACAACAAAGGGTTATATTTGAGAAATTAATTTAAAAAAATAGTGTTACCGACTTACAACATATTCATGTGTACCAGGCAATGGGCTTTGCGAGTTGATATGGCGCATGGACAAATTAAGAACTAGTACCAACCTTAAAAAACTTCCAGTTTATGAAATTAAAACACATTTTTCGCAGTTTAACACAGACAGTTTTCTCTTTAATTTATTTGAATTGTTTCACACGCAGGCGATTTATAATCACCTGCCAGCTGTACTCATGCTACATCTGTATATTTGTCGCTAATACTTAAATGTTTATGTAAGTGAAATATAAAAATAAAGTAATTATTGAAGTAGTTGCACTAAAAGCGCAGATAATGCGAGTATTACATACATACACACAAATGGAAGCAGCTTATCGCTTAAACACTTAGCTAATACATTATTAAGGAGACTGTACATAATTAAAACGAAATGCATTTACAGTATTTATTTCAACAAAATTGCCAACCAAATTCCATATTAAGACGAAGTAAATGCGCTTTAATGCCAACATAATTACATGGACCAAAGCACTACAAGCCAAAATGAAAACCATGTATGTGTATTTATATATATGTGCAATAAAGCAGTTGGCCAATTTGATTTTATGGTCTGCTGTCGTGCCGCTTTTGTTACTATTCTTTAATGCACACAAATGTATTATTATAAATATTTACTTATATTAATGTTTGCTCTTTGCTTCCAACTTGATATTTTAATTACACATATATATATATATATATATATTGTATTTACAGTCGTCGAATTAGATTACTTCCAATATGATATATTTCCAAAAAAAATTTGTTTTTTTAGATGTAATCCGTAACCCAACTTAATAATTATTTTTTTTTTTCGAGAATGAAAAATGTAGATGTAATGGGGATAGAAAATTTCCGACTATAGGTCGATCTTTAATACTTTTCAAAATCTATTTGAACCTACACTCAAAATCTATTTTGACCAGGACTGAGCCATTTAAACTATGCGCGCAAACTGAATCGATAAAAATAATTTTGCTCGAATGGTATAACTCTTTTTGCATCTCCACATGGGAAGTATTGTGTGTTTGGCAGCTGTTTGTTTATATTGCGAAAGGTTTGTCTGGCGAATTTTCCATGAAAAAAATTTAATAACGAGCTTGCTGGAAATTTTAATTTTTCAATGGAATTACGGCTACGAAATCGTTGAAAATTTTACAGACGTATTCTTCTTCGGGAGTCTTCCAGATCAAGAACACAGGTATATGAGTGGTCATGAAATCATGCGAGTTGTCCAACCACCTCTGTTAATAACGATAATATCGAAAAAGTTAAAGAAACAGTGCTTGAAAATCGACGTGTTAGCTTCAGGCAGATATCAGAGGATCGCTTATGGGTCAATTCAAGACGTTTTAGTTAATGTTTAAGATGTGAAGCGTGGCGACCTGTGACTGACTTGAAGTGGCCAAACACGAAACGAGAGTCATCGCTTAGGTGTTTTAGCTCCCTGTTGCTTTCATCTCTTTTGGAAACTGAAAAGTCTGCTTCGGGAAAAGCGCCATGAGTCTATGGACACAATATATAAAAACCGTCAGATAAGCTTTTAGTAAAAAAGCGATCGAATTTGCCGACCGAGCTTTGAAGGAGAAGGAAGAGCACTTCGTAAGGAAAATATCACGAAAAGACTACAGCCATTGCAGTAGTGTAGTTAATAGAATTTTCATTCTAATTACATATAAATAAAGTTGAATAATTACCAAAGTAAAGCAAAACTAAACTCAATGCACTGAAAAGTGGCTTACTCACATTTCATTTGATTTTATTTTAAAGTTCCTGTTGCTTCTAATATACATAACAATTTTGCTCTGCCGTTTGCTTACGAATATGCCTGTATTGAGTTATACATTATGTAATAACTTTTATGTAATATAGATATATTTACAGTATTTTCAACAACCAAACTTCATCTCATGTGTTTTTCTTAATTTCATGCAATTTCTACTGAACAAATCAATTTATTGCTAGCATAAAGTATCTCACAAACCTTAATTGTAATAAGTTAGCTACAATAGTTCAATGTTGCGTATACGCCGCGCGGACCACAAAGTCAGCACAATACCATAAAACACACTCTGGCATGCATACAACTTACTAGTCAGTTTCTTACACACTTTTATTTCCTTTGCACTAACTTAAGTTTAGTTTGCCTTTGGTTAACATTATTTATACTATTTTGTGTTTTATTGACTTTCGTTATTGTGCACGCTTGCGTATGTGTGTCGATGCAGGTAGGTGTTAGTTGTAGTGTGTGGATAATTTGTTGCGTTTATGCTTCGGTGCTCAATAGTAATTGACATATTATTGTTAGTATTGTGACGGCGGTCAGCAGGCGTAGACTGGAGAGGAAATTTCCCAAAGGATGTAGCCGAGTGGCAGACCCACGTACTGGAAGGAGAAAATTGAAAGAAAAAGAAGAAGAAAATTAATGAAATTTAGTTATAAATATCTCTTACTCTGCTGCTTAAAAAACGATTGCCAGCGGAAGTGCTGTTGCAACGCAAACTATTTGGCTGACTTTCATGCGAGCCACAGAGTTTGGATGCCTGTCTCGCGAAGACAACGTCAGCATTTCAAGTGTTCAGCAATCAACTGCGGATTCAACCAGCTGCTACTAACAAAACTATGAGTCAACAGCATTGGCATTGGCAATAAATGCAGTTTCGGACGCTGCGGTCAACCATAAATACACACGTACGTCTGTAAGGGCGGACAGGATGATTGGCAGTGTACGTGTGTGTGTGTAGAGCGATTGCACCCGGTACTCAGAGATGCCGCACACGTACTGTGCCGTTACTACGGCGATGAGCTTGTAGGACAGAATGTTGGCAGTGACCATAAATGGCGGCAACATTGAAATTCAAGTCAACGCCGCAGCATAAGACAAAGGCAGGGCATTGAATAGCAAGCGGAAAAATTGCACAGATGGTCGTGATGGCAAGCAGCACAGCTCGCGTATTCGTTCAATGCAATTTCATCGCAATTGTGGTGCATTAAATTGAATTTTCCGGGCGCGAAAAAATAATGCAGTTTTTGATTTCGCTCCGAAACGGAATCGAACGACAGAAGATCAATGTATGTTTAAGCGCTTTGGAAAATTACTACGCATAACAAGTGAAAGTCAATTTAAGATGGTTAATTTTGCGGACGCTCCATTTTTTTACAGACAAACTATAAAGAAGTTAGTGCAAGTAAAAGCTGAGGTTGCTCAAAACTCGAATTTTCCACTGGTGTAAAGTACAAGCTTTAAAGCTTTATGTAACTCAGTGCGAAGATGTTTGAACAAAGTCAAAAAGTTTAAATAAAATAATAGTATTTTTCAAGATTCTTAGAAACCTATTAATTTTAAAAAAAAATTAATAAAAATCTATAAATCCATCAAAGAATTCACCTTTATTATTAGACACCTACGGATTTGAGCTTGGTTTGGTAAATGTGGAAGTGGGCTATAAACTCAAAGTGTTTCTCAGTTTTGCAAATCAGCGCCTTGCCAATCAGTTTCCGCTAAACGATTAGTGAACTAAAAACCACTACAAGAAAGCAAATCACTATTTTTAATAAACTATTTGAAATATACAACGAGCACTGGCCATTTAAGATGTGCTACATTGAAAGGCGTTGAATTGTTTTCAAGTTTATTTAAGTTTTTCGCGCTTTTAACTCACCTAGCAGCATTGCCTCTCGATTGTCAATAATGCCACGGCGTCGCTGTAACACGCTCTCCTTGTCGCCGCTCCACAACACCGGCGATATGCTGGCCAGGCATTTCACGCGCATCTCGCCGTCCTGAAAGTGACGTCCATCAACTGTCAACTCAAGGCCGAGCATTGACGTTATGAGGCCATGTTTGTGTACGGTGTCATTGTAGGCTATCAGATAGCTGTCGTCGACCACCTGAAATGCATAGAACAAACATATACACACACATGCATAATTCATATCAAAGCACGAGCGTGGTACCTGGGTGCCCAACATAGCGCCGCTAAAGCGAGCCAAACGATAAATGAACTTGTAAGGAAGGTCTAAGTTCGCGTGTAACCGAACATTTTATACTCTCGCAACTTGCAAGGATGTCATCACAAAAATATTCTCCACGTTCTATACTAGACCTCACAAATTGACTTGTTTTATACTTATATAAAACAGCAATATGCACTGGGGTCCACATATTTGGTGTCTGAGTCCTTGAAAAGTTATAGTCCGATTTCGACAATTGGGGCTTAGAAGCACTATTTGTGCAAAATTTGATTCTGATAAATTCATTTGTCTTTGATTTGTATACTGTAAAGTGAAATAGTCAGATAGAAGTTGTTGTATGGGAAGTGGGTGTGGTCGTTATCCGATTATCACAGCATATAATAGGAATGTTTGGATAATCTCACACACCAAATAGTAGTTCTTTAAAAAAACCTTTGGGCTCACAAGTGCCCCTAGCTATTGGGAACTCCTGTACCAAATTACAGTTTTGTTTCTTAATTTGCGGCTTAGTTTTGGCATTTTATATGTTTTTGATTAATGGTAATGGTCCGATTATGCCCATCTGCAATACCAACCGTCTTACGATACCAAGAAATATTTGTACCAACTTTCATAAAGATATCTTAATTTTTCCTCAAGATATCGCTTGCACAGACAGACGAACGGATAGACAGCCACTTGGAATTCAACTCGCCTTGTCATCCTGACTATTTATTTATATATAACCCTATATCTATCTCGATTATTGTTAGGCGATAAAAATGAGTGTTAGGTGAACAAAACTATTAAACTCTGTAGCAACATGTTGCAAGAGTATAAAAGTGCTGACTTAGCGTTTGCCAATGCGAAGTATAAACTAGTGAAAATCGCTGCTCGTTGAATGGATGAGCTAAACGGCTGTATGTTGCAATGACGCAACACTAGAGATTTTTATTTTTAATTAAACGCTGCTAGCCGACTAATGGTTATGCACAACCCACGATGGCAAAACAGCATTTAAAATTGTGTCATGGCTCAACGGGTGAAAGTGTTCGCAGCTTTGGCAGCTGTCGCCAGTGATTGGCAATTGCGGATGGCAGAGTTTCTACTCGCACTTTATTACAGTATGGGGTTAAACAATCTATGTATATGCAGCTGGGCCTTGCAGCTAAATGCAACGGATAGGTGAAGTATTTTTTAATTTATATATGTTGTTAAGTTGTATAAAATGATAATTTAAATATAATATTTTAAAGTATTTGGCATTAAGAATGGGTGTCTTTTGGCTTTTGACATTCTAAAAGTTTATATGCTAAGAAATTAAATGATATCTGAGTACAAAATATAGTACAAATCATCCATTAATCTGATTTGTCTACAGTAAAATTAGATCTAAGAATATTATGCAATGGGTCGAATATTTTAGAAAGCGGAAAGAATTTGAGTAGGATGAAACCCCTTGGCAAAAGAAAATAAAATAACAAAAATGAATGGAAAACTGATTTACCGGCGCTCTGATGTCGAGAAGAGGATAGAGAGGTGGTGGTCTAATATTTAGGTGTTAAAAACGGTTTATCTCAATTTCCGACAAAACTACGAGTCCTATGAAAAAAAGTAAAATGGCGAAGTTTCAGGTAGTAAAAATATCTACAACTTTTATGTTAATACTTGTACTTTTAAGCCATTGCATAGATTTTATCGCTGGCTTTGAGCGCGGTAACCGAATCAAAAAATTCGATAACGGAAATAAACCTAATACGATCACAAAGTATGCGCAAAATATTTGCATACTCTTAGGCGTATTTAAAATTATAATTAATAAAAATAAATTATTGAATATTCGAAGTCATAATATTACAAGTAGTAACATTATTTTCTTTTTGAAACAGTATCTCGTTTGAATTGAACTATACAATTGAAATTATGTATTTCGATCGGGCTATCAATGGTAATAAATTTCCACTTATCTTGGCTGGCGATTTCAACATCAACTTCGCTGATAAAATCAGAGCGACTGAAAACTTTTCTTACGGAAAAAATTAATTTAAAAATGAATAATAACCCAAGAATCCACAACAAAATATGGTGGTACCATTGACGCGGTATTTACAGAATATCAAGTCTCAAACTTATGCTTCTTATTTCAGTTATCATTAACTGGAATAAACCACATGTATTATAAGGTAATAAAAATATTTTAAACAATATAAACTTCACATTTATTTAATAAAAGAACTATCGGTCATCACGCTCAAAGAGTGTAACTTGAATTAATATCAAAGAAAAAATTAATAAATAAATGCAATTGCATAAGTTGACAAATGCTATGCAATAGCTATACCGCGGCAGTCCCCGAATGCCACACGTATTTTTTCTTCTTTACTTGAGTACATTAATATTGTAAGTTTTCTCAGAAAATGAAAAAAAGACTCCCAAACTATTCGAAGTGGTTGGTTTTTTACTACGAAATAAGAAGTGGATGATCATTTATCCCACTACGGTTTTTTCTTTCTACTTTTTTCAAAGGCTAAATACGTATAATTATTAATTATGATAATTATTTCAAATTTTTTATTTTATATAACAATATGTCGCAAATTACAAAAACAACACACATACATACACATACAGTTTCAGTTTCTTCTTTGTATTACCATTCCTCAAAAAAAAAAAAAGCTCAGCTAAACACGTTCGTTTGTTGCCAACCAAAAAAGTCGTTTGCTTTGTTAACCGAATCAGATTTTATGTTATAACTTTAGGTCAACGCAGCATTGACTCTGACACAACCGCACACCATAGCACATGCGGCAAAAACTCACATGGCCAACCAGCATTTCTGCCATATATCACATATATCATGTAAGTGTAACTATGTACGTAAAAAACAAATGCAGCAGCCGCAAAGCATCATTTTATTAATTTGCCTATTCTGAATAAACTGTTTTTATAATAATATATTTGCTTTTAGATTGCGGGAAGGCATAGGGTTGCCCAACACGAGCTTCGACTGGATGAAAGCTGCGACTTTGTCATATGTACGAGTATACAAGTATACTAGAGTAGTGTTGACAGTTTTGTGAAAGGCTTTGTTCAACTAAAAATATTAAATTTAGTTAAGATCAAACACTTTATCTTCAAAAAACTTTTAAGGTACCAAGAGTAAATTTAAAAACTTGTTGTCTTGAACACTTTCGAAAATAAAATCTGTCGAAAGTAAAACGTTTCTAATCAAATTTCAAGCGTGTGTTTAATTACACAATGAGCACTCAATTTCTCGAGTCCCTGCTTCCAAACTAAACTATACAAAATATCAAACTGGCAAACCCTTTTTGAACGATTATTCCAACATTCCATACAATTTTACTTCTTTAGCATCCATCAATTGTCGAATCGAGGTCACGGTGCACCCCAACAATTTGGCCAAACATCTGTCACGAAGGGCATCTCATTATTATATACGAGTATGTATATTATGTATATAAAAAGTTGTTTACTCTATTTCTGACATATTCTCAAATACATTTTTACTCTTTGTCTCTCCAGAAGTCTAGCGCATTTCGCATATTCCTGCTCGACAAATCTTCCCCTGTCATCAGCATCTGGAAATTGGCTTGAGCGCACACCGCGCCCACAAAGCGCACGCCAGTCTTACCGGCATTGACGCAGAGACAATTTTCTTTCATAAATATTTAAAGAGTAAAGTACCGCAATGGGTTTTCACCAATTTTCCAGACATTTTAGCAGCACAACAAGACGATGGCAGTCTGCACCGTTCAGCACGGTACGGCGGAAGACCGACAACGTCAAACCAAGCAGCGCGGTGATAATCTCCTTGACTAACTTGGTCTCGTTGCTTTCTTGCTTTGGGGCATGTGTTGTTGCTGTGAATGCTAGTAAGCAGCACAACAGTTTTAATTTTTTATTGTTAGAATATAGTGCTCCATTTGCTGAATATATTTGCATTCATGGCAAACTGCTCGCCCAAGCTTCAAGCCTTTCCCGCATTTTCGCACATAACCATCAGCACAATCACATCCATACACACATATATGCTTATATGCTTCATGCAACAAATTAAGCAATGCATAGCCGAAGACTTAGAGAATTAGTGGCATGAAAACAAATCGAGTCCATAAAATACCCACACATAAGGTTTGCAGCGCAGAAAACTCAATGTCTTCCGTGGGCCAGGCGGCGCCATCTCGGGCGCTGAATATCTGCCAAGCAACAAATGTGGCTGCTGCTTTAATGCGAAGTGCAAGTTGCAAGATGCAAAAAAGCACTCAACAAAATGAAATTTGCGCCCATTCACGTTTCTCTCGTCTTAGTGTGTATGTGTGTGTGCGTGCTTGCACTCCCTTATATTCGCAGGCGCACGTGTGTGTCAAGTAAACGACTGGCGGAATGAAAAGGCGATGCGGAAGTATTCATTCCGAGTTGAATGCGATTTTCAGTGCAAATAAAATCTTAGCGAATCGCACTGTGTAAACACTGAAATGTATGCTGACAGTCAAACCGTTGAGTGTTATGGTGTTTGCGGCATGCCACCGTTACTGAAAGGCACTGTGCCACATCAGATGTAATCTCAACGTGTGCAGGTGTTTATATCTATGGTTTTGCTCTCAACCGGTTATTTCAGCGTACTGTTGGACTTTATATTTTATAATCTCAACACTTCCAAATAGAATATGCTCAAAGTGCAGGCTTTGCTTTAAATACACGAAAATTGCATGGTAACAACATAAAAACATTCATATAATATATGCTTGTTGAAAATTTGTTCATTTCAGGTTTGGGGCATTAAAATTCGATTTTTACTGCTAATTTTTGAAAAATTTCAAGAAAGTATTATTTTCTAAGCAGGTTTTTAATACAACAACACCAATATACCCCACTGAATAACCCAGTTCCTCACAACAAGCAACTTTTAGGTGCTTGCTACATGCCCACTTAAATATTCCGTTACCTTCAAATTCGTATGCCTCAGTATTTCCTCACACAACTACCTGTTAAGTTATTACGTGCTGGGCTTGCAAATGAAGCAAAAAGTTTATATATACCTTAGGGTGGAGCGAAAAAAAAGTTTATTTTTGCTTAGCCTGAGGGTAAAATTTGTAGATTACAAAATAAGAAAATTTTTGGAAAAACTTTTTAAGTAAATTTCGAACTAAAATTTTAATTTCGTAAAAACTTTTTGATAAGTGCTCTAAAAGCTGTGGAGAGTCCGCTTTCTGGCCAATTAAAAGTTATCAACTTAAAAAATATTTTTGTGCTCATTATTGGAGTTGTAAAAACGGCCTAAGACGACAACATGCTTTCCTTAACCGTTAAAATAAATTTTGAATCAAAAACCGTCAAATTCGTAAATGTGAAGAGTTAAACCTAAAAAAAAAAATTTTTGGTCCATAAACAAATTTTAAATTTAAATTTCAAAAATTTTCCTATTTTATAATTTACAAATTGTACCCTCACCTCAGGCTAACCAAAAAAAAGTTGTTTTTTCGTACCACCCTAATATACATATAGGTATATAGATCAACGGTTAGCGAACGCTGATTGCACCTATTTTTTGAACATTCAAAGCCATTATAATTAATCACAAAAAATCACAGAAAATTCACGTTCAAAAACTTGCGTGGATATATAATGATTGTGAAAACGTCACGCCTCGTTGCGATCTGCATCTACTAGTATAGCAAAATATGTTGAGTAAAGTCAGCATAGTGTTCAGAAAATTTGTTTTCAGTAAAATTTTGGAGGAAAACAGGCATATTTTATGGGTTAGGTTTGAACTGAGAGGAGTTAATTGTCCATCCCTAAATGTATTAAAAATATATCATACAATGAAGCATTTAACTAATTGCCAAATGAATGAAATCGACAATATAAAGATATAAACGTCGCAATACGGCTATGCTGCTCTGTTTGTTTCTCGAACTTATAATAAATATGTACATTAGTGAAAGAAATGTTATTATTGATCTATAAAAGATGCTAGCATAGCGCTCATTTGCTCAAACAGATTTCAGAAATAAATTTCGATAAAACCAAAAAGCCATTCTGGTAATCTACACATTAACCAGGAGAGTTAAATTGTTCAATTTTTCTGAAACACAACTATTTCTGAATATTTATTACTCATTTCAATAATATTACTGGATGAGTTTCCACCTGAGCTAAGCTCTTCCACACTTTGCTTTAATTTGAATTTTTTAATAAATGCTAAAAGTGTGTGGTTGATAGGGGTCTTCTGGGAATTGTATGCATTCGTGGTTATACTCGTATTTGCATGTTTCTACACATGCACCAGTGCAGTATACATTACACGTGACCATTACATGCAAGCGAAGAAACTACCAATTTGTACTGTTTCCCCATTTTCTATTTTTTTTTTGTTTTTTGTTTTTGTGAGTCATGCAAATAGTTAAATGATGGTTTTGCGCTGAATGGCTGCATGCTTATCTGCATGAATGCCTACCGACTTGTGACTGCAGCCCCAATACACAAGTGAGCAGTAGGGATTGGTCTGGGAAGGAGTGCTTGAACGAATACGAACTAAGCAAATACATTGACTTCAATTTCGGGTTAGTAAATTTAGTTTTCAGACATGCAAATGGGCGGCTATCAGCGGGAATTCAAATGCGAAATCGTGGCTATATTGGTAACAGTGCATATATTCGGGGTAGGCACATGGCAAAATGGGTTAGACTATAAATATGTGATGTGCACATTTGTACACACTTACACACATATGTAGCTGTAAATGGTTACTGAGGCGTAAGTATACACAAGCGACAAAAGTAAACAAACGGGAGAGCGTGCTTAATCGTACACATTGATTTTTTGTTAACATTTAGTACATATTAATCTGTGCTTATACATAGTTGTATAATAAGGTGGAGCGAAAAAAAAAAATTTTTTTTCTGCTTAACCTGAGGGTAAAATGTGTAGATTATAAAAAAAAAATTTTAGAAAAAAAAACCATTTAGAGACCCCACTCACTTTTAAAGCAAATTTCGAGTTTTGTCCAAAAAAAATTTTTTTTTGGTTTAAACTCTTCACATTTATGTAAAAATTACCGAATGTGACGGTTTTTGATTCAAAATTTATTTTAACGCTTAAGGAAAGCAAGTTGTCGTTTAAGACATTTTTTTAAAACTCCAATAATGAGCACAAAAAATTTGTTTAAGTTGATAACTTTTAATTGGCCAGAAACAGAACTCTCCACAGCTTCTAGAACACTTATCAAAAATTTTTTCGTTCAAAAAAAATGTTAACTCGAAATTTACTTTTTTATCTCAAGATGTTAAAAAACTGTTTTTTTATTCCAAAAACTTTTTTTTTTTTTTATAATCGCTCCGCCCTAATGTATAACATTGCATATGTAAGGGAAATTCGCGTGGGACGCATTTAAAGTCTGTAGACTAGACACTACGGTAGGAATTATGCCCCAATCCTATAGGTATGCGGTGGGTTTTTGATGTATGAATAGTTCTACTAAATGTTATTTTTAGAAATTCATAACCGAACAGATTGGCAAATGCTATTGAATCACATTTTTGCCCGCATTCATCCATTGATAGGTACCTATGTGTCTATGTATGCATGTGTTGCGTATAAATTTGGCAAAATTTCATGCATTTTCAGATAGATTGAATGCGGCTGCAGCCATGGAACTCCTATAATACACTAGTGTTGAAGCCATATGCACACATTAGCACACATATACTGCTCAGCAGGCACTGCAGCTTCTGGCGCCATCTACAAAACGGTAACCAGCACACATATGGCTTTATGACGCAGGTGTTGCATGAATGCATTCATAACCATGTTTCGTATACCACTTACAAATCGACACCAGCAGCACCACTAATGTCTGTCGACTACATGCCAGAGATTTGCTTCATTACAACCCATCGCCACAATGTTTCGCATACGACCTGTTGTACCTACATTGACAATCTTTCGTATGTGTGAACTGCTTATGCTGCATTTGACCTCAGTGTTTTTGTTGCACAAACAGACTCCGCCACTAAATACCCATCTAAATTGTAAGCAAACGCTCAGCTGCCTCTTGAAGCAAATTCAATGGCTAAGAAAGGCAACGCAAATGTAAATTTAACTACAAGCACAGACTTGAAGGTGGCTGGCGAAGGTGAGCAAGTGTTGTCGGTGATTTGCATAGAAATTGCTTTTGCGAATGAAGAAAGGGCAGAGCATAACGCTGCGAAAGGATAATTGAATGAGAATCTTGCCACTGATCGCTGTTGAGCAGTCGTACACATTGACATATGGGCACATGCGGCAGTTTGTAAACAAAATATTCATAGTGACGATAGTTAGAAGGCTCTGCGGAAGATTATGCACGTGTCATTAACCTAAGCAAATCTAAGATCTTACATTTTTAAAAACAAGAAAAGAAAATTAAATTTGGCATGGAAACCATAATGCTCTTCACAGGCTCATTTTTGATACCATAAAAGTGCCTAAAAAGAAATTTAACTTGATTTTTATCGGTCATGTTATTATAGCAGTGCCTTGGACAATAATCTATGTGAAATTTGAAGATATATTGTCAAATAAAAAAATTTCCTTACAAGGATATCTTCGACAGACAGATGCACATGGCTAAATGGCCTCACCTTGTTGCTCTGATCATTGATATATTTAAATACCCGTTCAGGGTATAAAAATCAAGTGCTAAACGGGTTTTGTGTTTTTCTTGTACATATTTTTAAACTTTTCATTCCATCGCTAACAGCATCCCAACTCTATTAAAAACTCTAGTTTTTTATTTATTTATATTTGATGAACCTCGATTCAACTCATAATTTTCCGAACAAATTATGAATAATTAAGGGGGTTTTCGTATCAAAATTGGGAGCCCACACTTACACATACCTAGGTGGATATGTGAATGCCAACAAGGAGAGATGTTCATATTGATTATATTTTGCAACTAATATTTTATTGAAGAAAAATGTTTCAGAAAATGCTGGAAATTGTTGGCAAAAGTATTAATTAAATAACTCCTATTCTAAGCCTCTTTGCTGGCTAAGTTTTTGGAAATTCATAATAGTATTTCATATTTTTAAATGCTTTTAATAGCATTTACTGCTAACTGTATTAATTAAAACATATTGAAGTGAACAAGTAATAATAACAATAAAGAATTTACATATACATATCTACATACAACTGAGGTGTAACGGTCATTAGTAAATACAAATATTGGAGTAAATAATTTTATTAAGATGAAGTAAAATCAAATCCAAATGCTTAAATTGGTGAAGGCGCATAAGGCTAAATGAACCAAGGCATTGCAGTATCTGGCTTTATACATACACCACCACATACATACCGTACAACCGATTAATAAGTAACGAATGGCATTCAAGAAAGTGTGATTGTGTATGATATCTGGTACATCAATGTTCATATGTGCTTTAGTCTGTAACTGACAAGTTATTACTCAACAAAATTGCATTTGATTACAAATATTTGCATAAATTCTTGGTGAATGCACAAATAAATCTTTCAATTGCAACCAGCGAGTTGAGAACACGAATATGTTAGTTTTGACGAGGTTAGATGTACGTATGTATGTGTGAAAATGTCTTTATCAGGTTTATCTATGTTTGTATTGTATTCATCACCTGACTAAATAAATTCAACATTACCGTTATTTTGCATTTACAATGATGAAGTGACAATTTAATTAAAAAGCACAACGGTGCAATATTTGCTCGTTCGTTCTGGAAAGCCGGAAAGTGCTGTGCACGAAGGGCATTACCGTTATGCAGTCTGTTTGCTGTTGATTGCTGTCTATTGTCTACAGTCGGTACACTTGAGGCGAGGCACGTCAACACACCTAAGCTTAGTCAGCGATCTACAACTTATATATTTATTACCGTTATGAGTTTATGTGTCAAACAAACGTTTCTAGCGTTACCACAATAAGATTCCAGAATGTCATGCCGTTAATGTCAGCCAATTTGTCGGTAAAGACGCTCATTTAAGTGAAAATAAGGAAAAACATTAACTTCCGTTACGAGGCTATATGTAATACCCTTCACAAGTGTCATTTCTCACAGCAACTTTAAATATGAATCTGAAAATGTAATAGGTCAACGGTTTACCTCCAACGGAAGACGTTTTGCTAGTTCTTTTTAGCCACTTTGTTTGATATAATTATTCTGATTTCGATTCGAAAAACTGAGTGACTAGTTCGCATACATACACGCAAATGGACGGACGGACGGACATAAGGATAGATAGACGGGCATGGTTTAATTGACTCAGCTCGTCAAGTGACCATTTATATAGACTTTATGGGGTCTCCGGGGTTTGCTTTTGGATGCGATAAGAATTTTAAGATGGAGTATAAAATTCTATACTTAGCTTTAATAGTACTAGAGGCCTCCGCACTACGTATAAAGCATGGTAAGGGTTCTCCAGTCTTTACTTCAACATAATTTTTTTCAAGCAAAATACAGGCAATTTTTTTACATTACAACAAATACAGAGAGAATACTCAACGCTTTACTGAAGTGGGTGAGAACAAATGAATGCAAATTGAATAAAGAGCGCTCTGCCAAATATTTAAGCGGCCATGGCGGAAGGCATTCGCTGGCTGTGCGATCACATGCTCACTATTTTAATGACATCACGTTCATCATGTAAATGAATAAATTTAATTAGTCAGCTGCTGCACACAACCACATATGTACATGTGTCACATGCCTGCGCTGCATGTCAGCTTCCTTTGAACTGAAATTTAATGGAATTTGGAAAAATTAAATTGTCTCAACTGCCAGCGGCGTGAGACCCCAAATACTATAGAAGTGCTGCAAATGAGAACAACCAACAACCGGCGACCACCAACAACGGAAATGACTATTATTTATGCAGATACATTGTTGCAAAGCCTTGCAATAGCGCACGAGATAAAGACGAAATTTATCACATTCGCAGACATTGTAGTATACCCTGCGGTGCCGGTACGAACCAATACTCTTACAGCAGCTACATTAATTAACACGTTGCGAGTACTCGTACGTGGCTGTAAGAACGGAAGCGCGTGTTGTTTTATTTCAATAGGAACTCGATTTTTAGAAGAAATGGACAAAATAAAGCCCACCAGTTCTTCCAGAGCATCTCTTATCTGCTACGATACCTTATTGAAGGATGAGACCAGAATGAGCCAAGTAATTCGATTAAAAACATTTTGTTCGACCAGAACTATCGCTATCTAAATCTAGCTTTCAAATGGAAAATATTCGTCAAAAATTATTCATCATGTTTAATTGATTTCTTATAAGTTCACGCACTTCTTATCCAACCATTCTGGAAAGCACGTAAAATATATTCAACCGACACATAGCTGTCACGCCGCTAATAAGACACTGCAAGTCATTGGCCAAACACGCCATTAGTGTTTCCAGTAGCATTACCCCGTCGCAAGACCTCATATACGAAAATATCTTATATATATATAATATGTATGTAGATTACAAATAAGGCTTCTATCTACTTACTTTATGTCTAAGATAAACGATCAAATGTCTTTGCCTCACACTGAAGTGGCTGCAATTCACCTTCTAGGTAATTTGTAATGAATCTAATGTTGGAACTTTGTGCGCTTGAGCCAGCACATGCCAGAGGACCTGATTGTTGTGCAGAAGCTCGTTACATTTGCAATATGTGTTGCGTTGCTGCAACCGCTGCAAGTTAAATGCGTGTTGCATACAAATGGCGCTCATTAATTTTCAGCGGTAATGGCAAGTGAGGCTCCATTTGATGTACATTTATTTATGCGGCTATATTAAGATGTCTAACATGCCCAGGGCGACATGGCGCTCCTGCTTAAGTTACAACAAATTCACATTTACATATACACACACATATGAACAGTTTGTACATCGTATATAGAAGTTACACATTATTGCTGCCGATTTGCAAGACATTAGTTAGCTTTGTTTGCTGTGCGTAAGGGAAATTTGCATTTCAAAAGTCGGAAATTTGGAAATATACGTAATATATTATATTTATTTTTGTTTTGCCACGCTGCACTCAGTTGAGATTCTTCCTTATTTGTTTACGTTTCTTGTCTCATTGATATTTTTCACATCTTTACAGCTCAGTTTTGCAATTTTACTTTGAGTAAGTAATTAGATTTAAGAAATTCTAATAAATCTTGCAGCATTCCAGAGCAAATTCAAAATAGAAATAACAATACTGCAAAAGGAATTACATTTGTATTTATAACTGCACATATTAGCACACACACTAATAATTCTCAAATAATGCTTTTTAATACCAGAAAGTTGTAAATATAATATAGTATACTGGATCAAATTTGACCCGAACTGTTCCCTTTAAACTACGCGCATAGCCAAATCGATAATTTTTTGTTTTAGATTGACACAACCTTTTTTATGTTTTTGCGAAGTTTGTTCTCCATAATTCAATTACGCTAACTCCAAAAAGTTAAAGAAACAGTGCTCGAAAATCGTCGTATTGGCATCAGAAAGATATCAGAGGATCTCGATTATTGGATAGACTCAACACATTTTTGTTAATGATTTTGGTATGAAGCGTGTCAATGCTAGCCTCATACCAAAAGACCTAAATCTTTTGTAAAAACATCGTCGAGTAAAAGTCGCAGAAGAGATGCTTGAAAACGTAGCTAAGGACTCTACATTCATAAAACCCATCATTATTGGTGACGAAATGTGGGCTTATGAACATGACGGCGAAAATGTCCAATAAACCCAATTAATCGAAACCGGAAAACCCAAAATTCGACATGCTCTTAATTAAGCAGCTAAAGATCTATCTTTGAATGATTTATTAAAATAAGAGGGCTTGGAAAGTTTTAAATGCGTTTTATTGAGGTATGTATATACTTTAAATTTCCTTTGTGATCATATAGGTCTTTGTCATGAGTTCAACTATAAGTAATTTTTTTAATAATGATGTGCTTACTAAATTGCAGACAACATTATACTGGTTCTTAAAGTTTTTTCCTTGAACTTTCAAAACAGAAAGCCGTCTTCTATTCGCCCTTTTTCACTATCCTTTATAAAAGAGCTTGTGGAGGTGCTATTTTCAGTGTTACGAGGTTTTTTGTCTTTAAATTGCAAAACACAACTTGTTATTAAACAAGAAGCATTTGTTTATTTAATTTAGTAATTTATGTCTGAATTAAATTATATATTTTTATGGAAAATGTAAAGCATGGAAGCTTCTGTTCGAAGTCAATGGATTACTAAAATGTTGCTTGGCACAGAATGAAGAATTTCTCTACAAATAAATAAGCGCAGATCATATGAAAATATGACAGATGAGCTGGTTAAAGCTTAACTAACAGTTTGTCTGTACAACTGGAGTTTGTTCGATTCACTACTATAAAAATTTTAGAAGACACCTAGAATCTTCCTAATCAATGCAGTTTCTCTAAAATAGTATAGAATAAGACGATTATACTTTCTTATTTATTTGTATCCGGCATCATGTCAGGCAACATTTATTTTTCCAAGCAATATGCAGTTTTGGAAAAAGTTATGCGAAATTAGATTAGAATTAGAGAACAGCTATTGTTTTCGAGCATATTTACATAAAAATATTAGAGGTATTAACAATTACATTCACTTATTGTGATGGGACAATAAATTTAACTTTCTTATGATTTGGTAAATTCAAGCAAACGAGGCAAGGTATAGTGATAAAAAATATTGACAATTGCATGCAGTTATAATGAATGACCAATTCGCAACTCACAACAAAATTGCGCAATTGAATTTAACAATGTAAATGATGGCTGAATACAATAGAATTTCTTGTGAGCGAATAAGAGATGTAAGTATGAGTACAAGTTAAATGCGAAAGAAATAAGAACTTACGCCATCAATTGGCTGAAGGAGGAGAGTAGGTGCAAAGGAGAAAACAAGCTATCGGAATAAAAACGCAATGAAGTATGAAACAAATGAATGTACAACAATTGAACAAAGGAAAAGTGCTGCACATTAATAGGCAAAGTACAGATAAAGGCAAAACAAAGAGCGATACAAAAATACGAAGCATGAGAATGGAGGAAACAACGAGAACCATTACAAAGCATTCAGGTCTCATGTAAAAAGCAAACGAACCGGTGTAGCCACCTGTCGCAATTTAAGTGGAACAATTGTAAAATTGCAAAGCTTGTTTTGTTTGGCTTAAAAATTTGATTGGCCGCCATAAAGTAGACTGCAGAGGCCGTCGCCACATCAATTGTAAATTGAAAAGTGAACAGTATAAAGCCAAAGATAAAAAACCTGACACAAAACCAACTACAAAGGATAAAAATAAAAATTAAATAAAAATTGAAGACAATCAATGAACTTCCGCAGGATTATGAGTAACGAGAGAACTTTTTAAAGCACATCCAGCAGCTAAGAGGAAATTGGTTTATGCGCGCTCGCAGCGCAAGCAGCTGCCTTCGAGAGCTTCGTTGTACGAATAGCCGTGAACAAGTTGAGCAATGACTTAAGCTTAAGGAAGAAAACGGTAAAACAAGTACTTGATTTCCTGGTGAAATCAGTCATGGTGATGAAATTATTGCGATGATAAAGCTATGTCAGTAAAGACTGCCAGCATGAGTAGATCAACTCAACTTAGTGAGGTCTTTTTATTCAATTTATTCACTTTGACACATATATAAAAGGACATATATATAAGGAAAGTCGATAATAATGACTCATTATTATAGGCTGAAAAACTGAGTTAAAGAATCAAAATATTAAGTGTGTATAGAAAACCAAGATCCAGTGGAAAATGATTCTATCTCTTATCAAAATAGTCGTACTTATTCAATGATTACTTACCGGTTGGTCATTGATTAACCACTGCAGACGTGATGCTGGGTGTGATTTTCCCGAAGTGCAGTTCAACGCTAAGGTGTCACCAATTTGATATTGATTTTGTTGGCCTCTGATATGTGGACCATCGCGCGGCAAAACTGCGAGATAAAAATTAAATATTGTATATTGCATATGTTAAATATATTTTTGATTCAAAAAAAGCCATTAGTGGGTTATACGGTATTTTCAAATCAATTGTGTCAAATCTATGTAAATTTAAATCGATTTAAACGTGTATATGGATAAAGACGCAGTTATATATTCTAATAAGAAGGGAAATTTTCAATGTGATTTACCTTTTTTATTAGAAATTATTTTAAATAAGCTTAACTTAACACAACCTATCTTAACTTACCTCAACTTAGCGGAGCTAAACTTTCTTTACTCTTAACTTAGTTTTAGTGAAGTTAACATAGCTTAAGAGAACATATTTTAATATCGATATTTATCCTGAAGAAATCAAAACAATTGCTGAACGCACAGCTTCACTTTACGTATTGACCGATAGTTGCGGCATAAAGTCAACCGAAAGTTCGAAAATATTGTATTTAAATTAGGTATTTGGAGGCTAAGGGAAGTATTGACCCGATTTACCCATTTTTGGCACAGGGGCATGTTGTCTTCATAAAAATATCTAAATTTAGCCCACAGGTCTACCTCGCTACTACAATCCCTAGTACCAAATTACAGTTTTGTATCATATTTTAGTGCTTAGTTATGGCTTTATGTTTCACTTTGGAGGCGTAGCAATGGTCCGCTTCCGCCCATCCGCAATATCGGCCACCCTTGGGCGCCATTGCGTGTTCTAAGTATCATAAAAATTCCTTAATTTTTACTAAAATTATCAATTGCACGCACGTTCAGACAGACATTCACTCCGAATTCAACTCATCTTGTCATCCTGATCATTTTTATATATATAACCCTATATTTATCCCAATTAGTTTTCAGAGATACAAATAACCGTAAGGAGAACAAAACTGTTATGCTCTCTGTCGCAACATGTTGCGATAGTGCAAAACAACTTTGTTACAAATTAGACGCAATGCCGTTTTCACAAGTTGCCTCACTAGTGGACAATTTTTATCATAATTTTCCGAATGAATAGTTTTCCGCTACTCAATTTTACTAGATGCAAATATATTCGCCAAGTCGCTATGTAAATTCTTCTGCAGACACAAGTCAAAATCATTTCCATATGATCTAAAATATTACCAGATTTTAAATCAGTGCACGCAGGTGTCGCAGCAACTAAGCGTGCAACCCCCACCCTCGAATGTTTGGTTCAAATCGCATTTCGCACGCTTCGACACTTTTCTTAACAGTACATAAATTTGATGCTTTGGCGAGAAAAAACTCCGAAGCAACAAATTGAAAATCACATCACGTCTTCGGCGTATGCAGTGAGTGGATTGTATAAAAGTACAGTGGTGGCCAAAATATACTTACAGCGTATGCTTTCTAGCATCCAGGTGTTGACTTCTACAAAAGCATACAAATAGGCTTATCCTATATAGAGTTTAAAGAACAGGAGAACTTTGCCAAACGTAAAGCAAATACTTAAAGTTTTCCATTGACATTCCTTACAAGTAGTTCTTTCTAAACTGTTAGAACAGGCGAACAGTACCAGATAAAGCACTCAAATAGAATGTTAAATGATTTCAACCACTTTTTGCTGGTTGAGTTTTTTAATATTAACAATAATAAAATAATTTTAATTTAACTCTTTTAATCAAATTGAATGTGTTCCTAATAATATAATATGACCACAGTATTTTATATACGAGTATTCACTGTACCACCAACCGAGCTCATGAATGAGTGACTTTCCGTGCATGTTGAATGTAGCACTTCAGTTGTATGAAGAGGTGGACAATTTTCGCATACATGTACATACGTATATGTATATATACTTATATAATATAGGATATTTATATACAAGTAATATTCCAACTTGATAAAATTCACAAAAATACTTAGCATTGACAACGATTCACGGATTCATTCATAAATTGAGCTTGTTCGCACAACTGGTGTGTTGGGGAGCACGTGCAACGAATAGACTCTGAACTACGCGACAAGGCCCCGATACTCGACTGCACTGCGGTAGCGTATGCTAAGCGTTTTGAACCTCACACCTGCCGGCATATGATTGCATATAAATGCGTTTTGATTATATGTTCCTATGTATGTATACATGTTTTTGGGTTAAATTGACAAAGATAACGAGTTTGCAGTAACTAAAGTTGTCAATGAATTATATAAATCATTAGAGATGAGCAGTTTTATAATATATTTAGAAGTGTGGGGCCTATTGAATCTTGAGAAACCCATATATATCTTCAAGTCACTCAAGTGTTTACAATCTGTATTAAATTGAGTTGAGCATCTAGCCATATTACTTTTGTTGTTCAATTTTATAATATTTGCCATCATAGTAATTGAAGTGAATGCTGAAGACATTAAGACGTCAACACTTGACGTATGAAGAATATATGCAGCAACAAAAGCATAAGTATCAAGAGACGTGAGAATAACGAAAACTATATTGCTAAGTCTTAACCGCCTCTCCTTAGCAAGCTGACTTTATACTGTGGAGCTCTCAAATTCCTATTTATTCCAAGCAAACGTGCCAAGCAATTAATTTTCTATACATTCAAACTCATTCCATTCAGGCATTAACCAATAATTATCATTAAGAACATAGCTTCTATTCAAATAATGATATTATCAATAATATTATGACAACATTAAAGTAGTAGAAAATGTTATGCGGCAGTTATTTCCAGATGCACATAAGATTTGCTTACTTTTAATAAGTATATAGTTCAATGGCAATGTATATATGTATTGTATAATTGATTTTGCCAACATTTTGTGAAAATTGTTGAAATTTCAGGTATTCAATAAGAGAAATTTGTAATCGATTTCTACACGCGAGCACAGAAGTCGACTTCAAAAAACTTTGGTCTCACTTTATAAATATTCCCTGCTTGTTTTTGATCTCATCATCTCTAAGCGATGCTATGTCACAAACTTTAATCTTGCACCTAAAAAGTGCTAGTTATTAAATTAAGATCAATATTTATGTAGAATAAATTACCAATGCTACAAAAATTTTCTAGGTTTAAGATAATTCTCTATTTCCAATTACTGCTTTACCCCGCCATATTATCGATATTTTAAGTATTCCTCAGCTACAATTTTCACCGTCGATATTAGCTTCCGCTTTTTAACTTTATTAAGATACCTTAATGGATAGTCTATTACCACAATTATTTTCTCCTACGAAAAACTTACTGTAACAGCAGCCTTTTTTTGTCCGGGACATGGCACTATAACAGCCAACCCTCTTATAAGCCGATTAAATATGCTTAACGTTGAGAATCTATAGTAATACTACAAAGATCGTGTTTTTATAAAATTTTAGCGCGACCCTTTTTTGAGAGACTTAAGGGGGTATTTTAGTCTCGGGGCGTGAATTTTAAATAATTTTTGAAATTTGAAAAAAAAGTAATTAATATATTTATTCACTTATCAACATTAGAAGAATACAGGCAAAAGTCAAAAAAATTAAACAGTTAAAAGTTTCATACATAAGCAGCCTTCCTAAGTCCCCGTAATCGGAATTAAAAAATCTGAATCTAATTTTTATTCCAAAATTTTTTAATTACAAATTCGCTACCCTGGATGGGACAAAACTATGGCATCTGCAGAAATTTGTTAAATTATTACAAAAATTATCTGATAAATAACTTTATTTTATAACGTAACTGTTAATAATGGTACGACTTGTTGCTGTACCTGACTCACGCAAATTATTACACTTTTAATCGGGAATGTTTTCCCGCTTGTCCGCCTACATTTTGCGGCATTAATGGACGTGAAATAAAAAAACATGATCGAAAGAAATACTTGAACGAATGTATAAATTGAACATTACACCTACACATGCGTCCACTTAATGCTTTTAACATCAAAAACCTGTGGCAATTGCACACTCACATTCACAGTCGCATACGAGCTGTTGAGTGCGAAAAATCTCGTCGGATAAAATCTGATAATATTGACTTTTGAAGCACTCGCATATCTGCGCAAAGTGCACTCTTACATTAACCGCAAATCCTTGCGTGATAACACCGCAACCGCACACCGCACGCCGCATCCCCTGCGCTACAGAAGACTTGTCGACCCACTTCCGTGCCGGGGCTTAACAGCCTTGTTGCTGACCGTTAATGGGTCGCGGCGGTTGCCGCCGTTCATCAGTGTGTGTGAAAAGTCACTTGAAAATCGCAGTCTAAAAAATCTGCTTCCGAATAAATGAACTGAATGCAAATAATAATGCGCAAAAAGCAAAAAAGTTAAGCCGAATGCAAATTAAGTGACCGCACCGCATTTGGAAGCGCAATTGCATGTACATATGTATGAGTATGCGACACTGAACATTAAAATCTGCGAAAAGTAGCACAGATTATACAATAAATGTATAGCTGCGAAATTGCGCACGCTGAGTGATTTGAGCGACCCCAGACTGCTTCTGGAGCAAAACAGAAGCTATTTCGCATAATTTTCCTGCAATTCAAACTTAGCCACAATTTGTCAATTTAACTTTGTGTTGGTTTTGATATGATTTTTGAAATAAAAGGATTTTGATGATTGGATAATGCGTTATTTTCTTGCATAATCCAACACTTTGAATCAAGATTTCGAATCTATGATATTGACTTCCAACCCATTAGTCTAGAACCTAAATTGAATAGACTTTCTAGCAGACTTTTAAATATGTGTTTTCAATGCCTTTATAATACTCCTCCACCATATAAAGGCTTCGATAGAATCACATTTTTCTTTCAAGTTGTGAAGAAGAAGAAATTCTGCCCATTTTTCAGACTTTTATCATCGGTATCCAAGGCTTTTCTCTCATTTTCGACCGTCCATCCAGCCGATTGACATCTATCTTGTATCTACAAGTATATATCAATATAGGAAACTATACTTTATACTTCATAGTATCAGGAATATGAGAACTTCTGGAATTCAATATACAACGGATTCTAAATTATTTAGTATACAATGGTTGGTATTTAAATTTAGTATCACTATAGGAAATTGCCGCTAATGGTTAAAACAGCTTTTTTTGTATTTCGCGTATGCAAACGTCACGTGATCCTAACTCACAGGTTTCTTACCGAAAATATATGGAAGGTTTTAAGATTTTACTAAAAATCAAACGAGGAGATATCTAGAATAACAGTCCACAGAGTGTTCTGTTTTACTCAATGAAAATCTCACTTTCGTTTTAAAAAGTAATTCGCATGGACTACTGGGAAACAGTGATGTCGCCAAAAACCCAGATATCGGTGCAGTCTACCAATGGATGTAAATAAGAGGGTGAAATCTCTACAACAAAGTGTTTTTCTCAAAATGAACTCAGCGATTTAGAAGGACGACGCAGAAGGATGTTGTTTGAGTGACATTTGTAAAAATTGTCCGAAATTACTATGGGAAAGGTGAAAGGTGGAATATTTGATGGTTCTCAAATACGGAAATTAATGAAAGATACAAATTATATCAAGGATTAATCCGAAAATTGATGCTTGGAAAAGGTTTGTATTGATAGTCGAAGATTTCCTAGATAAATACCAAATAATGTAGAAATTGTGCAAAATATGCGGAAAAACTGTCGGACTCTAAGAACAAATTTCAATATAAAGTTAGACTATTTCCGTAATAATCTCAATAAATGTTCGGCTAATTTTATTATATGAATCCGAAAATTAAAATTTAATTATAGTGAGAGCCAGGGAGAGCGGTTCAACTAGGATCTAAAAGTGATGGAAGATGTCGATGTTGATGCGATCGTCACATGATGTCAGATTACTGCTAGTTCTTACAAAAATATTGTCGACTTGAAAATTATAAAAGAAAAGCTCTTAAAATACGTTTTATTGAATTATAACATGTGTTTTCGACATTTGTCTCTCTGTTTACTTGGATGGCTCTTTATTTTTCAAAACACAACTGATATAATTTCAGTTATTTTGTTTTATGTTTTCTGATTTTGGTAAAGTAAAAGGAAAATAAAGAATTGTGAGCAGATATAAGTATATCCAAAATCATTCTTATACCTAGGGCAACGAAAACACTGTAGAGCAGTGTTATTTATCACACTTTTATTCGGTTTAAAGAACACAGTTATATATTGTAGAAGGTGGCGAGATTGTGTTGCCTTTTTTAACAGCTTTTAATCAAATAAGAGTCACTCCGTATGAACTTAGAGTTCTACATACGGAATGGATTCTTCTGTCATCGTTATAAAAATAAATAACAGTCAATTCTAGTTTTCTCATTTTAGTTGATGAATCCAACTTCATCATCACTTCATATCTAGCTACGTGCATATCTATATCAGATCCATTAGCTACCAGAACCAATCGTTTGCCGAACAAAAACACGATGCCCTTTGCACCAACACAACCGGGTACGAAAACAGCAAATTTATATGTCGAATTCTAAGTTAGTCGCTATGTGTGTGCATATATAAGTAAACTTTTCATTTACACACACTCAAGCCTTACAGTTATGTACCAGTATGTACAAGCACACATCCATATGTATAAGCAAATGCGAATGTATGGAACAGTGGCTGGTGGCAGCTGCATAAATTTTAAAGTAAACTTTGGCGCAATCAACCAAATGCACCGCTACACAGATTGCCCCAGCATCTTTGCCACCTCTTGCTTTTATTCCTCCTTTTTACATTTTTGTATTTGTCTTGCAAATCGTTTGGCATATTTCTTCTTTGTTGCTTGCTGAAAAATTTCCTAAAATCGCATCGATACTCTCGGTTAGTTGCACTAAATTGTTGTTACTTGAAGTGAATAAACAAATGTACAACACACGCACACACGCGCACACACGTAAGCCATAAACTAATAAATATGTATTTATAAGTGAAGATTGTGCCGAAAACTGCCGGAACCTGCAGTTCAGCTGGGCTTCAATCTGTGCAAAAATATACACTCGAGCCTTTTGATTTCGCTGACACAAACACACATACTCGTATTACTACATTTAAATATATGCACTTGGCTGGTGAATTTCTGCTTTGTGGCCAGCATACGTATGCAAATGAGTGCTGTGGTGTTTAGTCGGTGGCGTTCAGTTTCGTTTTGTTTTGCTGTTATTTAAGTGTGGTAATAACAAGAAATATTTGCAATTCACTTTCTGGATTTCTCGAATAATAAATCTGGAAATTAATTTTAGAAATTCTGAGAGATTGATTGCATTGCTGTGTAAATTCATTTAAAAGGCGGTTATTGGCTTGATTGGTCGGTGTTGGGAAATAAATGTTGATGAAAAGCATTTCCATCAATCGGGTGACTTATGCACAAAGTGCTTTAAATACACATGGCAGTTTGTTAGAGAGGCAACTTTCGTTCATAAAATTAAATTGATTGCACTAAGCGAAGCCGCTTCATGCCCTTGGCTCTTGAAACTTCTCCCAACTTACGTCTGCTACAACAAGCAGCAAGTCACATAGTAGAAGCTCAAAAAATACTTTCAAATTATTTCAATTACACAAAAAAAAATATCCGTTAGAATTTTTTTATAGTGCACTAGTATTACTTAAGGTTATCGTATTCTATCACAGAGGTTTCATCAACATAGATTGCACCAAAATAAAAATATAAAAAAATGAAACACCTCAATTCAATATATAAAATGAAAATGCTGAAGTTAAAATGGCCTTCAACATTCCGTTATGAAATATCAACGTTCGCATTACATCAGTCATTATAGGCACACTTTCTATGTGGTACTTACATACGATGTCCATTCGGCCCTCGCCCTGCACCGAAGAAAAGTTGGGGGCCTCAGCTGAGATTTCGCAACGGTACAAGCCGGATGAGTTGAGCGTTAAACCGCGCAGAAATACGCGCCAACTGTCTGAGTGCTCCTCCTGTGAACAATAAAAAAAAAATGTATTTTAATAAAGAATTTTAAATGCCGACGAGAACAGAGCCACTACAAGCAAATGTGGAGGTGTGACATTTTTACTCACACATCCACATTTCGAGTTTTCCAATTTCCTTTGCCATTAGAGTTTTCCAATTTCGCATGTACTTACACTAACACGTATGCCATCAAAGCGATAACTCGTCTTCTGCGGGTGCGCCTTCGGCACAAAGCGATAGAACTCCTCGTTGTCCTTGTACCACTTTATGGCATACAACGCCTCACCATCCTCATCCTCATCGTCCTCCACTACGTCTTCTTCTTCCTCTTCCTGTTCCGCCTCCTCTCCATCATCGACGCCGTCGCCGAATTTGTAGCGATGTGATGAACCCTCCGCCGTCGCACCGCGCGAGCCGCTAGTGAAGGTGCTGGCGCCAACATGCGCGCCACTGCTGCTGCTGCTGCTGCTCACGCCGCTATTACTGAAGCCGGGTATGCCCAACGCTTGACTGAAAGCCGCGCCGCGATAAACGCTATGCCCGTAGGGAGAGCGCTGCGTTTGATATGGGTAGTGCTGTTGTTCGTCTTCTTCCTTTTGTTGTTGCTGCTGATAATAACTGCCAGCGCCATTTATGTCGCTGCTACTGCTGCTGCTGCTGCTGCTATAACTTTGTGATGGCTGATATGGATAGGTTGGATACTGTTGCTGGTATTGTTGTTGCTGCTGGTGCTCTTGCCGCTGTTGCTGTTGTTGATGCATTTGCAGTCGCTCCGTTTGGTAGGAATATTGACGTTTGTGCCGCCTAAATTTCGGCCTCATGGCCACAAAGTGATGTGCATCGAAAAAATGCATATTGCTGCCATAACGATTGCGTGTGTTGGTGCGTGTGCGCGTTCGTGCGTAGCTGCGATGTCGGGTGCCAGCGTCACTGACTAAAACTTCACTTCCGACGTTGCTCCCGACGCCCCCATAATATGGCGGGCCGCCTGTGCGATTCAACTCATATTGGCATTCGAGCATGGCAGACTCGCCTCGAAATTTGAAAGCTGGTATTGAGACCTTCACCAGACGCAGACCAGCTAAACCTGGAACAGTAGTGGAAAGCAAAGTAATTTATTTTTTCAATAAGAATTTGAGTGTCAATTTAATATGAAGGAGCCAAGCTACTCCAAAACAAAACTACCATTAATTTTAGTTTTTTAGAGTCTCCCTCTGTGGCACAAAAGTTTCCGCTTTAACAAATTATTCTTCGTTTCATATTAGTCATACGCCTAGGCAAATGTAGTACGTTAACAAAATATGACCAGAAAACTTGGCAATTATAGTACCCCAGGTATGCTGCTATCTTTTGCCAGACTTCAGATACCGAAAATATGAATGCCGTTCCTACGATTAAATTTATTGTTGTAACATTGCTAGGTTAGTATGGTCATTTGAAGACAAAAATTATGAAATAACGAATTACAAACTGACCAGTTTATCTAATGAAGCTGCCTGGCGTATTGTATTTCCAATTTCATAACTAGGATCTAGCAGTTATTTTATTTTTCACGATCACGTGATCGTGCTATAATAATTGGGTCGTATATACAAGTATACAGTCAATCCAGGGCAGACTGAATGGTTTTAACTGCGACTGTGGTCGGTTAATGCCACCCAACCATTGTAATTTTAAGATATACGTAAAGAAATGGACAACAGTATCCAACGTATAAAGATGCATGTCTTGTACTAGGAATGCCAAAATATACAATTGGAACAGTATGCTGGCTGCAGCTGCATTAAATTAAAACAAATTCGTTTATTCTTTGCTATAGTACTGATGCCATGTTTGCCGATGCAATGACTGATGATATATTGTATCGACATCGTACAAGGTGCAACGATCTAATATATCATTCAGTGACGCAATATTACAATGAAGAATTGATTACTATTGAGGATCATTGCATTGTCATTGCGAATTAACCAATCAGCCACTTCGGTATGAGTTCACCAAATGATGCACAAAAATTAACTTACGACTGGCAGTTTCGGACGCACAAGGTGGAACTGTAAAAACATGCTTTGTTTCAATCCTCCTTGCTGAGATACGATCGAAAATGACATAGCATTGGCCTTTGCATCATCTGGTGTTGCAGCATTTTGATTAGATGAAAGAAGAACAGCTCATTCAGCATTTAAGCTGTCATTAAACTTTCAAAATAACCCAGATGCAGTGTGCAATAAAAAAAAAACAATCGTTGATGGCCACAGTGCTAAAACAGTATAAAATGATCATTGGTATTTACATGCAAAATGACACACAAACATTCGCTTGGGGCATTGTATCAGATATTGAAAGATATAAAACAACACGACAAATTATTTGGCTTCTTTGATGAGGTGAGGTGATTTCAAGCACTTTCAACGTTCGATGATGATATCAATGCTTGCTTAAAATCAATGCGAATGTGGCGTAATGTTGAGAAATATACAATTCAATCATACAACAGTTGTTGCCAGGGGACTTGGTGTCACAAAAATCTATCGGCGCCAAGGAAGTTGTGAATTGCCCAATTGCCTTTTTTCATTCATTGCATGTGCTGGGCATGAGTTCGATCTGCGGTTATTTTGCTTCATAATTTTAAAGACAGTACCGCCTTGCAATCGCACAAAGTTATTCATTAAAAAATTATTGAAAACATTATCGAAGCTAAACTTTCGAATAGTAAAATTTTAATGCCAATTAAGTCACAAGGCCGCACGTTATCTGTTTGTGGCTTAGATTTGGGTGCAATATGCTTTTATGTGGCAGGTTCTCACGTGTGCAAACCAACTAGTTTGTTTGTATTCGCTAGAGACGCAAAAACAAAAATAGTATACATTCCATTGCGTTTTTAATTGTTATAATTTTTTGTAGAAAAATTAACTAATTTCGTTGTATAAATAGCTAGCAATTATAATTACATCCTAAAAGCTCTTAATTCCTTAAAAAAAATCTTAAACAAATTTTTCTTTACGAAAAATTTCCAAAAAATAACGTACATATGTATATGACAAAACAATGTTTGCCGGGTCAGCAAGTATTCATATATAACTAGTAAATACATATATATGTTAAATAAATAGTAACGAAAGTGGCATTGGAGTTTGCAAATATACGCTCATTCCAATACCAAAATTGGAAACAAAAAGTATGCAACTCGTCTTGCGACCTAGTTCCTTTTTAATCCTTCTATGTTTTCATTGATTGAATAAGCTAAAACACTCTTCGGCTTAATTCAATGAAAGAGGTAATGGAAGAAACTAATATGTTTAAACTAATCTCAAATGATGACACCCAGTTGTATTTTAAAAAAGTTGCTGCTGGTACGGTAGATGATTGTCGGTCGGTGAACCAGCTCTCAAAACTCAAATTTCAGGATAAAAATTCTAAATATGATTGCTGACTTGAATCAAAACCAACTATTTGCCGAATAGTGTAATAGGGATATACATATTGGAAAGGATGGTGCACACTACACCGTTATTGTTACATACTGAAATCAACACCAGCGGCCTTGCGTTTGTACCACGTATGCAAATATACCTTCCCTCCCGTGTTGAAGTTGGCAGCTTTGCTTGGAACATTTAAGTGCGCACAACAACATTGGCTCAAGTGGTCCATTGAAACTTGCTAAAGCGTAAAGTGTAAAGCTCGGCATTACAAGCCAATTGTTAGCAACTTATTTGCTTTTTTTTTGCCTTCAACTTGGTTGAAGAGTTGCGAAAAACGGGTGATTTATTTTCATCAAGCCGTGGAGGCGGAGCGTAATGCTAAAGGAGCATTAAAGCACACACATACATTTGCGTTAATGGAAAGAGTATAATAAAAATGGATATAGGCCTATTGACCTCACTCACAACTTTCCATTGAAGTGGTGTAAAAGTTTAAGTGCCATTCTGTTAATCCTGCTGCTTGCAACTTGCTGCAGCAACGAATTGTGACAACAAATTGATGACTGTCAAGAGTGAAGGCGCAAGCTTCCAGCTGCAGCCGCTGGAGAATGTGGAGAAAACATTTCGAAGTAAGTAGGAAAAAACGGCTTCAAAAGTTGTCGAGCTGTGATTGAAATGATTCGAACGAGCGTAAGGAATATAAAAGCGAAATCTGCCAACAAAAAGCATATGTTAGTGGCACTCTTGGTGCTGCTGCCGGCTAAGGACCAATAAATTACTTAAGTATAATTTGTGCAGCAACAGCAAACCAAGTCGACCAAATGCATGCGGCTGAGGCGTTGCAAAAGTATACAGCAGCAAGCAAAAATTAAGCCAGTGGAGCGTAAGCTAAAGCAAAGTGTTCGAAATGCGAAAGCTTGGCAGCTGTCAGCCAGTGGAAGCTACTTGGAGCACTCTGCACAGCCACTTAAATGAGAGTGTTTTCTCTCGGCAAATTCATGTGTATTTATGCGTTAAAGCGCTTCTAAATCATTGGGAAAAATAGATTGTACATGAAGAGCCGAAAGTTCACTTTGCTAGCGAATAGTTTATCGATGCTAATCGAAAGGAAAGTTTGAAAATTGAATTATGAAAGTTATTTTAGTTCAAATTTTGAATTGACATTTATCTTATCGCCAAATAGACGCAGGAAAATGATGAAGTACTCAATTTTTGATATTGAACGTGATATCAGTGAAAATTATAAATTGTATTCACTTCGAATCAACAAATCCTAGTTAACCACAAGTATGAAGGGATGTTGAAACACTTTATATACTTACTCATGGCACAAAAAATGTTGCATAGACGTTTGAATAAAAATAGTTGGAACAAATTTTTATCCTACTACTTTTGTAATGTTACACAAAAGCATTGGCAACCGATAAATAAGCAATACTAAGTGAATTCAGAATGAACACAACTCATCATAGAACATTAAGCATGCATGTTTAGATTATTCCTGAGAGAAATGAAAACTAGTTAAACGAATTTCTAGTTCTGAATTATAATCATTTTTCTAAATTCACCAGGATCACAGTAGCTTGTTCAGGAATAATTAAAATAAACTGTTTTGATGTTGATGAAAATAGAAAAATAGTAGTGACTATATTTGCAGTACGTCAAAAATTATATTGCATATTGAAGAGACCCATAAAAGTTTCTGTAAAAAATTACATTTTCATTTTTCTTCGACGAAAGTAGAATTTTATACTATCACATATCGAATACTACTACGTCGCATAAGAAGAAAAGCTTGATGAGATTGACAGCAGCCATTTCCTTCTCATAGCAACAGTAAATTAGCTAGATGCTAATGCTATTTGGAAAATAAAGTGAACGTAATAACAAGGCAAATTGCACTAAAATCAAAGAACCGGCGTATTTTCCTACAGAGATGCTATACCTTCTCTCAATGCACATACAAATACAAGGCATTTAACGTACAGAGCATACTTACGTAAGTAATGACATATTTATGTAGACTTACAATCAGTTCGCCTGCAATGTACCAGCGCCATCACAATAGAAATAACTTATCCCATTTCACATTGATATTCCATTTGCTCTGAAAATTTCACTAAAGTGGAGCAGCAAAAAATTGCATTTACATACCGTTGTTGAATGGATCCGCACACCCACACACACCCCCCTGCACAATGACCCACCTTACACATTCCTATTTCACATAACCGAAATGCCGCCGCTAATGCTGATAACTGTACAATACTCGAGGAAAGTATAAATTCACTTCCACGAAAAGTAAAACTCTCTGCTGATGACAACACCGCTTTGTAACGGCTTCTCACTTTCCAACCCCCGCAGGCTGTCGCCGCGCTACAAGCGATTGGTGGCGCTAACGTGGAAAGGATATTTTAACACCGAAGACAATAAGACGAGTATTCAAGTCGATTTTATTGTTGCCCAATATGTTTTGTGTGAATTTCGGCGGCCATTGTGCTCGGAATGGAGTTTTTTTATTTGTTTTTGTTGCGCATTGTTTGTTGTGTACCAGCAACGTGCTATCAAAGGATTTACCTGAGGATTTCAAAGCCCCCACCTTTTCATGCTGCCCACCATCCTTGGAGTATGCAAAGCTGAGCTGCTGAAGTAGAGAGCTTCGCGCCACTTCTATAGCATTATTTACAGTTATAAGTGTGTTTATGTTTACGGTAGTTAAGTTTAGACTGTCGAATATAACTGCATGTATCAAGTACGTACAAGTATATAAGTACAGACAATACCAAAGCGGTTAGACAATGGTGGTCAAACAAAGATTGTCACCAACGCCCAGCTCTACCTAGTGCTAGAGTGTTATATTCGCTTTAAAAACGCTTCACATAAAATCCATTAGTTATTCACCGTCCATTTGATACAACTAGGGCGGCCAATATTTCAGACAATCTTCATCAGACATACGAAGAAGAACTCGTGCAAGTATTTAACAGAGATGTCAGCATTAAAAATATACTTAGTGAACTTGGGAGGACCGTTGTGAGGATGTAAATATAATTTTGTTATTTAGAAAAAGTGAAAAGGAAAAAAAAATTAACTTAAAAAAGTTAACACCGAAGCTAGAATACCCAAAAAGTTTTCATACATGAACTTGATTTAGATCGGTCGATTGTAATCGTTCAGTTTGTATGGCAGATATATGCTACAGTGGTCCGATATCGATCGGTACGAGTTATCAATAGTGAAAACTTTTGTTTGGTGTGAAGTGTATGAGTTTTTTGGTTTTTACCTACGATTGAGTATTTCCCTTTTTTTCAGTTGAATCGCGATACTTTGGTAGCTGCTGTCGTCGTAAACAGAAGTGTTTAACGTGCAACAGCTGTGAGGTGGTGAAATATTGTAAAGCGGATGATTTGTTTTTTCGTACTTTCGTTTGGTTTTCTATTATATAGATAAGACGGTTGCAAAGTTGCTTGCTAGCAGTTCAGAATTTTTAAGCAACTGCATAATTGTTTGAGTCAAAATGTTTAAACTTATATCGACGTCATCGTCAGTATGCAGAACACTCTTAAATAATATAATGAATATGATAATATCATAATTTAAACAATGTAACATTTTACTGCTGGCTAAGCTAGTCGAGCCAAGACTCGAGTCTTTAAACGCATCTTCTCTCAAAACTCCTTTTTTCTCAAGGATAACTTAACCGAAGTTTATTTACCTGTGTTTGTATTAATCTTTTCTATAGATGTATTTGTATTATTTTTTTTAGTTTTCAATATTTTCACATTTTTATATATGAATAAATACTTTATTAAAAAATGCATATTAAAGGAATTTTTTGTTTTTTGTTTACAGCACTTGAAAAAATACCACAAAGTCATGTCTCTTTAGCAGAGTACCCACTTAAGTAGGGGATAAAATACAATTTTCATATTTTCAAATGCTCAAATCTGTCTAGTGGAGTATTTACCAACCTAATTTACACTTTCTAGAAGAGCATTTCAAAGATTGTGGTCTTAGAAAAAAGGCCCCATTAAACCTTCTGATATATTATACATACAAGTAAATGAGGCTAGGTTCCTATATGTAAGGGATCTCAGCCGCTAAGTTCACAAAACTTCCAATATCGAAATTTCGAAACTTCAATCTCCTCCTAATATCCGTTTGTCTACATGTATTACACCAATCTGCGAATCCACCAATAAAGCAGTATTTCGACAAATCTAAAAAGTTGAATGTGTCAGCGGCCACGCACGTAAAGGTCATTAATTCGCTGACGTTTGTAACCACTGTGATGAGAGCTCACTTGCCATTGCTGCTCAACGACGAAGACGCGTGACTTGCCTGCCATTGAAGCGAAATCGATGGGAAATATCTGCAGGAGAATGCAGTTTTGACAGCTGCACATCAAGTCTGCGGTCTGGGGTCTGGGCTTCGGCGCTTTAACACTGTGCAACACTCGCCTCTGTTGCTTGAATGATGACAGCACTTGGAATTTCGATTTGCTGCTTAAAATGTCACGGTGCGTTCGTGTGGATACGCCATCAAATGCCATGAAATAGCTGAGTGACAAGCAAAAAGTTCAAGTTGCAGGTGGAAAAGCCCAACCAGTTGGGCGGCAAGAGATGTGCCTGAGTGCAAATATATTTTTACGCTGCACGTTTGTATATTTTTGGAGCACTTGTATGGGATACTAACCTTCGCTTTGCGAAACGTGCTAGCTGTTGTTGGCATGACAGCGGACGACCACCTTAAAGGATTACTGGGCTCTCTCTTGGAAATACAAAAGGGGGGTGGTTTGAGGATAGCGGATATGTAGATTTTTTTGTTTTCGAGGTTATGTGTAACTCGTAGATGCGCGAGTGTGAACAAGTTACATTAGCGGTATTTAATTTATACCCGAAACGATTGTTGAAAAAAATTGGTTCAATTAAACTTAGTATAATAATTTTCAATGCTGGTTCTTATACAGACTAAACTTCGCGGTCAATAAGATATTATTATAATTTGATATACGAGGTCTGTTAAAAAAATAAAGTTCTTTTCAAATTTCAAGGGCTACGTACATTGGCGTTTCGCTTTTTTTTTGTTGGTACACTCGTCTTGAACATATTTTCACAGTTTCAGCTATATAGCATATATATTTTCTTTGTGAGAGGCATTAAAGTTATACGTGTTTTGTCTGTGTGGCGATTAACTGCTGTCGAAAAAACTTAATAAAAAATTTGCATAAAATTTTGTGTGAAACATGTGAAATGATCAAAAATACTTGAAATGTTGACAGTGGTACACCGTGATAGTCAAGTGGTACCAGCTTTTCAAAGTAGGTCGAGAAGATGTGAAAGACGACGCTCGCCCTCTACACCACAAAACATCAACAACCGATGAAAATGTGGAGAAAGTGAAGAAAATTGTTATGGAGAATCATTTAATCACTGTGAGAAAAGTTGCTGAAGAAGTTGGCTCATGCCATGCCAGTTTTTCGGGAATTTTGAGCATGAAGTGTGTGGCAGCCAAGTTGGTTCCAAAATTGCTGAGGTTTGACCAAAAAACCGTCGCATGAGCATCGAGCAGGAATTGTTCAAGGACGTCAACAGCGTTTCAGATTTACTTAGTGTCGTAACTGGTGACGAATCATGGGTTTATGGTAAATGGAAGAGCTTAAGAGAGCCAAGGACAAAAACAAAATCGCTACGAGAGCTCAAAGATATACTAAAAAGTCTATCAGAACAGCTTCGAGGATTGTAAAAACGTATTATATCTTAGTGGGACTACTTTGAAGGATACAAAATAAAAATTGATGAATAAATTAATATTTTTTGAGAAAAATTAAAATTCACCTTATTTTCGAACAGACCTCATATATTCAGAACTATAAGCCTAAAAAATATACACCTAAGTAGACGACTAGTAGCGTCATGCTTAAAGTGCTCACTAATATTCTCAGCGATGGTAAAGACTTTCTTTATCTTCAGCTGTCGCCATAAACACATGCCTTTCCCTGAAATTGTTGAACAAAGTGTAAAAATGAATCATAGCGAATTCGCAAATGAAACTATAGCATACAAAACAGAAAAAAACATAAAACCGTTGTTTAAAAACTCAACTCAAAAAAATATGACGCTACTGAAACACAGCAATGGCCTAACCTAAACAAGGACAAAAACAAAAAGTAAGCACGATCCCAATCGGGTAACAACCGGATTTTAGATACACTCGCAATTTGTAAAAAGTTAGGGTTAGTGACCTCATTTAATTTTATTGAAAAGTCCTGTTGTCTGGCCGAAGAAAATGCAAGGAGAAAACAAATTATATAGAGAATAATGGTGATATGGTAAGGAATCAATCCATTAATACAATACCGATTTTCTCAACGGACTACAGAGATATATTTTCTCTTCGTCAAGTTCTCAGTCTTATCCACTCACACGGACGAAGAAACGGACAACCGGAAATTAACCAATGTCGTTATTCTGACTTTATTTTATATCTTTACCGATTAGTTTCAGGTTTTACAAGCAACCGTTAGATGAACACAAATTATACACTCTATGCAACATATTGCGAGAGCATAAAATGTCGGTCGTTGCGAAAATCATGGAGAAGGTGAAAGAAGTCGAGTGTATTTCTTTCGTTCTTATGAGAACGGCTTCTCATATGTACACATATATACGTTTGTATGAATGTCTGCATACAATTGTCAACTAAGCTCTGCCGTGGTGGTATCAGTGCCATGGAATGCGATTGCCACGTGTGTGCAAATACTCGTTTGATGGCACTGCATAAACAGCAACCGGCGGCTATGGCAACAACAGCTAAAACGACGACGCAACAGTTTAAACATACAACAGTGCTTACATTTCCAACCATAATAGCTTTGTGAAACCAGCGGGTGTGTCTGATGGTAAATACAAAAGTGAACACGTTTCTGTGAGGATACAGGCGCCCTACAAGTGCTTTAGCTGTAAGAGGACCAGCGGTTTTATGCTATTGACGTATGAATTTCGCCATTTAAAATAGAAATAAAGCTTAAAGTGGTCTTAACAGAGAAATCGAAGGACATTTAGTAGAACTGTAGCACACTCAAGCATTGTTTAAAAACATATTTCAATGTAGATGATTGCTATATTAATATTTTTTTCTAATCAATGCAGCTTTTATATCCACCCGGATTTCCTACAGGGCAATAAGTGAACCATTCGTTAACCAATGCTATCTTCACTTAGCAAAAAACGAACTGCTTCAGCAATATACTAAGCATGCACAAAAAATATGCAAACTAAGCACGTGCAGGGTTGCAAGCTCATACGCCTTTGTCTGTCCACCTGTGGTTTTTCTTGATGCCACTATGTAGCTTGTACAGAGAAAACACTCGGTGAAAAAATTTAAGCCAAGCAAACTTTTGTGCAAACAATAAATAACAAAGCAGAGGAAACCCTAATTGAAATTTGGTGCAAAAAAAGTATGGAAAATTTAAAGTTTTGCCAAAGCACAAAAAAAATTAAACCGATTTCAATAATTACGTAACACAGGGGTTAAATAAATTATGGGCCGAGAGTCTAAAGGCGCTTATAGAACTCTTAAGATATATTACACTTTTCTCACCTCAAAAAAGTATTCTTGGGTTGGGCTCCTGAAATCTTGTTATATATTCGGTTGATATCAGATATTGAAACTCTCTAAGGTCTTGAACACATTTCACAAATCAGATACTTTTGAAGGGTTATATCCACTTGCGAAAACATTTCACATATACCATATTTATATTGAACTTGCATGTATTTGAGAATACTCTACGTTAATTTTAAGTTGATCCGACAAATAGTTTCTGAGATATGAGCGTATTTTTAAGAACTTTTTAGCTTAATGTAATCAGCTACCAAGACATTAAGCTCGTTTTTCTTAAAACACTGTTTTAGAGTTGGTGAGAAATATTCCTCCGAAGTGGTTGGACGGAATGACCGACATTTTATGCTTTCACAAATTTCACAATGTCTTATCACATAAATTTGTTAAATAGTGATCGAAGAAATAAGATTTTTTATAATAATTTCAATTTTTGAAGCCATTGAAAATTTTAAAACAAAAAACATTTTTTTTGAAAGCCGCCATTTTTGCTATATTCATCTATAGTAAAAAAAAATTTTCCAAACATCAAGTATTTGAATTAATTTTAAGCATAAAAATTTTGCTCAGGACAATGCTCTTCTCCGCTGATTATTGAAATACATTAAATTCTGTAAGTTCACTTTATTATAATTTATTTATTAATAAACTGCTTCTTAAATAAACGTAAAAACCGCGCTTTTTCTGACTTGGAAGTTGATTTAACATCTTAAACTCAGAGTCATCCTAAACATAGGGCGATCCTCTTTCTGGTATAGAATTAATAATATTATTAAATAATACATTTAAAGCGCACCAAACGGTTATACGGCGATTTGAGCAAAATTAACCGCTATTTAATTGAGCACATACAATATTTGTGTGCAGAAATGTGCATAAGTATGCGTATACGATAGCGTGTATGCAAGGGCACAAACTCAGTCATGCTCGCAGCCTAACAGGTTGGTAAGCTGGCAGTGAGCTTGCTCAGGAATGTCACTCAAGTGTCTGTCACATCAGATTCGTCGACGCCCGTTTGATATGTGCATATACTCGTAATATTATTGAAAATGTGCTCCGTCATGCCACATGCGCTACAAGCACATATAATACATACGTACTCATGAATATAAACATACTTGCAACGTGTTTAAAGTAGACTGACGTGTGCATGTCGCAGTTGATTTGTTTGCTGTTGAATACGTGGTGTGTCGGTAGTAAATCTGCACCGTTTTATGAGCGCGTTTTTGCTACAATGCAAAAGTGACAACCGTAAGCTGGTGGTACACTTTCTTTCAAGCACTTTCTTTTAGTAGGTAACGCGAGATATGAAAATTTTAATTACCGCCTGCCAGGCATTATGCGCAAGGCCACAAAAAAGCACAAGCAAGCGCTCTTGATTTACATAAAATTAATATGAGTGTACTTTATACTTTATGCTTCTTATGTTGGCTTCATTTTAAACACTTACTTTCGTTTAATGAAATGCGGTACTAATTAATACAAATATGTGGCTAAATTGCACTTTCGGGTAGTAACTCGAGTCAACGATCTCGGTGATAGTTTCTTTTAGTTTTGTTGAATTTCGTCACATATCTTGTAGCTGCATGCGTTCCGGCTTGTATAGGGTATTTTTAAAATGTCTTAGATATATTGATTTTTTTCAAAATGAGTTATGGGAAAATTGTCATATACGAACGCGAACAGTCTCCAAGTTCTCTTGCTTTTAGGAAAAAGGAAAAGTCTATTTGATGGAGACCCCATTATCACCGCTACTTTGTCAATATCAATCGTCTGAGTGCGAAATAGCGTGTGAAACCATGTATCTTTTTTTGTTTTGTTAAAATATTTGGTGAACGAATTATATTTTGACCTTTTAGATATGTCAAGTTAGTTATATATGATGTGCTAGCGACTTCTGACCAGTTGTCAATGAGCATTCGGCTCGTAATTGGCGAAATAAACCACGAGGGCCATCAAAATATTTTATAAACCTAAATTCGACAAAGTTTACGAACTAAGAAAGCCATATTTGAAAATTCTGATGATGGTGTTAAAAAAGTGCTCACAACGTTCAACGTTACGTGAGTGGCGAATACTCTTATAAATCTCTATACTATTTTGGGCTGGCTATAGTTCTTATAAGAATAATATTATATATATTTTTAAGCTATTCCAACTCACCATCCAATAAACTAACGCTGAGTAAAAAAATTCGGGCCTCTAATGCGAATTTCATTTTTTATTTCCTTTACTAGTAACACATGTACATACGTCTACAGCGTTCTTCATTCAATAGTATCCTTAATCTTGAACGTATAGTACACAAAATGACTTAGGTCGTACTCCTCGCGTCGATATATCTGAAAGAATAAAAAAGAATTATTACATTAAGCAACAAATAAAACGTATTTTTAACAATTTTTGCTCATGCAACCATTTAAAAGTGTTCAATCACAATATCGGACCGTAATAATTCGACACCGGCGACACCAGCAGACAGTTTTGTAAGCATGTTTCTCTCGCCAGTATGTTTTTGTCAGATATGATCTTAATTAGATCACAAATACGGATTGTGGTAATATAAAATTTGACTCTGATGACAGCTTTTGGGATTTGATTATGCCCAAAGCTCTTTACAAAGTGAACACAGTAAGTTCATAAAGTTTAATGGAAATGGTAATGATTATCCTTCACATACGATGCATACTAAATTAGAATTTGTTCATCTTCAAATTCACCGTTATGTTAACAGTACGCAAACTATGTGACGATGCTAAATAAAAATGCAAAGTGAATGGACTTCGTCTGCCGTTGGGTGTAAAAAATATTAATGCATAAATATCAAGCATTAAATTTTAAGTTCTGAAAAAATAAAAATGCAAAATATGCAGCAAATTCAGTAAACTCGAAAAATTTGTCTTTAGCTGGGCAAGTTGCTGAGGCGAGAGACGATGAATAACACGACAGGCTTCGAGGCGTAGCGCAGGAAAGAGAGTAAGCGGGAAGGAGGCAGTTGCGAAATTACAGGAAATGCCAAACATGGTGGAGCCATACGGCGTGCGCTCCGTTATAAATTATGCATATGTATATGCATAAATGCATAAGCTACTAGCAGTTACTTATACGGCATCGTGTGACATTATTATCATCATAAAAAAGACATAAATCATATGCGCTCATTTTTCTTCATAAGCGCGAGCGATGCACGAACATACTGGAAGCAGCGGTGATGACAAACGTGTTAAGCGAAATTGCGATGCTTTTGGCGCTTAAGGACCATAAAACATAGGCGAGCGCTGTCAGTGGATAGAAAATCACGAGCGCCGAAATAACCTCAAAACAATGTACGAGGCAGTAAAACGAAAGCAACGCACAGTGTTTCTTCCAGGCAAATGCTGGAATTTGGCAGCATTGTCTAGCTCAAGTGACATAAAAATCACGAGGGTGAAGTCTCGATCTTCCTTTGTTCTTTCAGTATAGATTCAACTATTTCAATCACTTTGTATACATATCTACTTCCTTATTTCAGGTTTTAAAATTTTTAATTTGTTGTCACTGTCGTGCACTGTGCCCTACACATGTTCATACAAAAAAAAAAAACGAAATAGCGGTTAACAGTCTCTTGTATAGTTGCCTTTGCTTTTGTTTAATTTTTTCTATACGCGCGCTTGTACTTGTTGCCAACAGCTTGAAATATATACCTTTCTAGTTGCTTTTGGGTAATGATTGCAGTTATTCATGCGAATTGTAAGTATGCTAAGGCCTTTTCTATTTTTGCGAAGTCGGAATTGTAACGCGAACCTGTCAGCGCCTCTCAAAGTGATGAATGTCTTGACGAACCATTGCGTTTGCTTGTCTTTCTCGTTTGGTGAGCGAGTGTTATGGATCACTTAGTGTCAGCTGAGGAAAAGTTCACTTCTAATGCAATAAGATTGAAGCAGCTGAGTTTTTGGATAAATGTGAACTTTGTGAGTGACTAAATGAGCCATATGCTCTTGTTTTTATAACGGTTATCAAAACAGTAACATATTATTATTTAGCTCTCATTTTCCTTTACTATATATAGAGAATCAAATGTGCCCAAATATATTATATTATAAATTATTTGGTAGGCATTAATGAGACGTAAGTTACCTGTAATACCAACTTTCCAAACTTCACTCTGATGACTGAAATATTAATTTGCATAAAACACAAAGTATTACAGACATTGTGAAGCTACAAATATATTCCAGCTTTCTCCATTTGTTCTAACCCTTTGCACCATTAGTATCTCTTCTTCTTTGCCGGTGTGTATGGAGTCTTTGTTGGTCAGTTTTGCCACAAAAACAATTTGAAGCTTTTGTATAAGTTACACACGATAATTTTAGCCTACATTTTCTACATATACAGTGGTCGTTCATACATGTATGTATATGCGAATTATAGTGAAGCAAACCGTCGTCACCCCATTTTTCACTGCTTTGAAATTGTAATTTCATTAAATCATACATTACTCAACCTCCAGTTGCATTACTATAATTTGGTTACGAATAATAACAACTCCGAAGGGGTAGAATAAATTAAATAAATTTATTGGCCCGTAAAATGTTGGTGCACCTTTATTAGGGGTATGACATTTCAAAAATAATTTTAATTTTTTAAATGATAAATTGATGTAGTAATTTGTTTTGCTTTTTCGACAATCTTTTGAATTTACGTTTCAATACTTCTTGTTATAAATGTAATATTGTTAGGTTTTAACGTCAGTCAAAGTGCTGTCTATCGTTTTTATCTTCAGCTCTATCGGTTTTAATTGTACTACTTATTGGAAAATCGAAAATATTAATGAGGCTCCTCTTAATATTAATATTAAGAGCTCAAACTTTTTACGAATTTTTTTTTTCATAATTTCGGATAAGATTTTAGTGGTAATTAAAAAAAAAAAATTTTAATTTGTTTGGCCCACCCGAATGCTCATAATTATAACATCCATATTTATGAGCGATCTACAGTACAACATAATACAATGTGAAGTTCCAATAGTTCTGTATATATGTCTGTGAATTTATTATTATCTGATCACTCGTTTCAATACAAAATATATTTAAAGCGACTTTTCGACTGTTCTAACATATACCTATGTGGAGAGTGACGAACGTAACAATTTTATTTTATTTTCAATGCACACCCCTAATCAACAAGCACACACGCGACAAGCAATAAAAATAATTATAATATGGCCCTAGCTGGCTCGTATAGGTTTTACGGTGCACATTCCGGTTATCTAGGCAACATATAAGGTGTCGAATTGGGATACTTAACATATGTTTAATTCATCCACTGATACACAATTTCCACGATGAAAGATCCCTTTTAATAGTTGCTAGTGTAGTTAAAAGAAATCTATTATTTATCCAATAGATGGCTCAAACTCGAAAGGCTTATGTTGGCCGGGAAATATATATTAAACAATAAACATACACACAGCTCCAATCAGCCCATGCCCTTAGAATAAACTTGGCCCCAAGTTGGGTGAAAACATCCTTAACATCTCAGAAACGCGCTAGCTGCCCTTAGATTCCTTCAGGCATAATTGTCTACCATACACAAATATCTGTTAATACTTGTATTGTAAATAAGGTTATATAATTAATTTAAATGCAAATTTTGGAAATTTCAATTGACCTAGTAAACCCATTGTGTCCGAATCCGGCGAAATGTGTGCATGTCGGTATAAATTATTCAGGTGAGAGATCGGCACTTACAAACAAATGTATATTAATAAAATTGAAATGAAATTTATTTTCACTATATAAATTGAAATGAAATTATATTTTAATATGTGTTTTTCTTCATGTCAATATGCTATAATTAGAGTTCGGTGAAGAGTGAGAAATGTTATATATTTTTTTTTTGTTTTTAATTAAAGTAGTCGAGTGGAGAGTACTTTTTCGGAACAGAAACAAAAGTACCAAATTTATGCATATATATTGGATGTATTGCTGTATATTTGTAATATCTGTTAAAAATTCTTTATTTTTAATCAAATGTGATCTTTCATCAAAAATTAAAAGTTGAAACACAAACGGGAATCTCCTAAGCTTTTCTGCTTACAAATACCTTCATATGTATGTTCATGCGTAGAGTAATCTCGTACACCGCCATTCAACAGCCTGCGGTCAGCTATCGAATGACTGCTTTCGTATTCCTTTTCTGTCCACCAAAGCATTTTGTAGTGCACATGTCTTTTTGAATATATATATTTTTTTTTGTGAACTAACTCATCATCCACGCTGTAACTTCTGTACACGTAATAGCAATAAATCTCTCTTTGCTTTTCCGCAGCAATGATCCCGCTGTGAGTCAGTGGGAGTTGGCTGCATACAAGCTCACGTACACACCTGCCATATATGTGCAGCAGCAAAGCTTTGCAGTTAAGTTTTCACGCCAACCCGCATTTTCACGAAAAATTCGAATGCCTTTTCTGTTTGTAGTGACCAGCAGGTTTTTCATTTATAATCTCAGAGAATTTTGTTTTTTTGAATAAAATCAATCAGGAATTCCTTTAAGCTTTTTGATTAGACCTTAACAAAGAAATTTGTACCATATAAATACCAATGTTTTGGACGGAAAATCCAAAATTAAAAACGATTAATTTCAGCAAACATTTTGGGACTTATGTTAGATCTTTCGACTTTCACTTAAATTGCACAACTTTCGAACTATTAAATCCGCTTGAACTTATTGTAATACTCCCGTGATGTTTCCATATATAAGCACGGACTGTAGCAAATGTGTTACGCTGCGTATAAGTAACATAAAAGTGTCCTCAATTTGGTTCAATTATCTGTGAAAACATTTATGGTACTTCTAAATATATTGTACAGGAACTTCACTTAACTAATTTTGGTCACATTGTCTTTCTCTCAATTAAAATAATAAACTCATATTATAAACATTAGGAGGCTAAGATTTTAACAGCGGTCATCCTGATATAATACAAGTATATTTATACCACTAAATTTATGCACTAAATTTGAAATTGAAACGGCGGACACCCTATAAAGTATATATGTATATAGATGCTCAGTATGATACAACTTGAGTCTATTTGATCACGTCCGGTAGAAACCCGACTAAGTCGCTCAGTTTTTGAGATGTTGAACTGAAATTTCGCACATGTCCTTTTCTCTCCCAGAAACTGTCTGTATGTCGGAACAGACGACATTGATTCGCTATAGGATATAGCAGTCGTGCAAGCTGACGGATCAAAACCTAGTTCTTGCATGGAAAACTTCTCTTGCTTGATAAGATATCTTTATATAACAACTCTACAAACTCAAAAAATCGTATAACAACCGAAATTCTACACATCTGACTGCCGGTTCTGGCATGGCAGAATATTCGGTTTTCCAAAAGTGACATATTCCGATACAGACATATTTAATTGACTCCTTACACAAGTAATAAGAGACAAGCAGTTGGTCAAATGGCGAATCAAATCGTGCCAACTAGACAAATTCTTTTATTAATTTTTTACTCAGTTTATTTGTTGGTCTAACAGAACTTTATTACTAATCATTCTACATCAATTTCGTTATTGAAGCGATGAGTTTGGTGAATGAGAAGACGATGGCCGTCGCGGCTTCTTGAATAAAGTGATTATTGATGGGAGCGACTAGACAGCTAATGGCCAACTATAAACACCGTATAACACACTCACATGCACACACACTCTGAAGCAACCGCAAATGAAACGTCATTGCGTCATTCGAATGCCAACACAATTGAAATATCACCTAATAAAAAATGAATTGCCGCGCCAAGAGGAAATAAAAACAAACTGCTTCTACTTCTTTGGCTTTTCTTCTAATGTCGAACGTTGGCACGTACACCACCACATAAATGACACTCACACAACGGCCATTGTGTGCATTCGTCGACTGGCGTGAAACTTGTGTGTGTCTGTCTATTCGGTAAATAAGGAATAAGGAAGAGCGCGCTGTTGCAAATAAAGCGAATTGTACCGACAAGTATGCTGATGAAAACAAATGTGTATATGTGGGAATGTGTGTGTGTGTGAAGTGCTTCTAAGCATATGCCATAGCGCCTTTTTGTATGCTAAAGACTGTTTTCCAAGTATCGTCTGCGAACGCATGCGGGTACGCGATTCTTCTTCGTTTTTCGGTAATTTTTAATGCTTTCCTGTTCTTGTTTGTTGTTATTTCATGCGATTTATTGCTGAGGATTCGCGTTCTGTGCGCTTGACAAATACTCATGTGTCACATCAATTTTCAAATTAAAGCAGTAAATTTGTAAAGTTATTTATTCTGAGAAATGCATTCAAAGTTCGAGTTCGCCTGGAAATTTAACAACAATAATAGAATGTTGTATGGGATGACATTTGTGTGTGTTTTCAAATGTTTACTCAACGAGAACGGCGACAGCTAAACTTAGTCATTTGTAGTTTCATAACTTGAAGCAGGTTTGGAGCTAATATCACTCCATTTCATTTGAAAGTGATTTCTATTCTCGAGGGAAATCTGTGAATTGACTTAATCATAATTCAATGGAGTTTAATTACATATACATCAGGGTGGGTCAAAAATCCGAATGTTTTTTTCGCTTCTTACTCTGAAAAATTTAGGTGTTAACGAGATATTCTTTATCAAACATCAATGCCTATCAAAGAAAGAAAACTTCCTATAAAGCAATGAACTTTACAATTTAAAAGGATGTTTTTATTGAGTTATAAAATTCTAAAGAAAAAAAAAACAATTTTGTCTTAAAATAGTCAAACTTCAACCGTTAATATTTTCTTCAGTTTAGGTTTACGAAAAAATTATGAGGAACTGTTTTGTAGAGCATTCGATTTCCTACAAAATTTTTGGAACGAGGTATTTTTCAAGTAATTGGAAGCGAGATTTGAATTTTTCTATCTGATAATAGGAAAAAAATGGAAAACTGTAAGGCGGAGGTAATTCGCGTAACAATTAAGAGCTCATACCTTGAGAGACTTTCTTAGAGGTGTCTAAGAACCTATTTTTCAGGGTACGAAGCAAAAAAATTTATATACATATTAGTTTCTGTTACTCCTGAAAAAGTATAGTTTGATACAAAACAACAAAAAACATTAACTTCGGTTGCACCGAAGCTATAATACCCTTCGCAAAGGTTCCTTACAAGAACTTGATTCCTATTGTTCAATTTATATGGCAGCAATATGATATAGTGATGTGATCTGAACAATTTCTTCGGAGCATATATTGTTGCCTTAAACAATACCTCGTGCCTAATTTCGTGAAAATACGTCGTCAGTTTTCCATGCAAGCATCGTTCAGTTAATATATCAGCTATATGCTATAGTAGTCCAATATCGACAATTCCCAATTCCGACAAATGAGCAGCACCTTAAAGAGGAAAGGACAGGTGCAGGAAAGGGCAGGTGCTGTAAAACTTAGGGACTACTTCACGTATATACAGACAGACGAACAGACGGGCGGACAGACGAACAAAGCTAAATAAACTCAATTCATCATGCTGATCATATATTTATATATACAATGTATATTATAGGGTCTCCGATGTTTCCTTCTGGGTGGCAAGACCGTTGGGACAATAGTCCTAACTGTCGGGTGACTTATGAGTACATCCGGGACGTTAGGTTTGTTTAGGGTAACCCAGACTTCAGATTTTGTCTGAGTCTGGGTTTTTTGTTAACTGGGCATGGGCCTATGAAAGCATTTTTGCATTAGAGGCACCTTTCTGATAGGTCGGGGTGTTTGTGTGGGGCGCGATGTGAAGACTGGGTTCACTTGATCGCGGACACATTAGGGATCTCGGAGGTTTGGGGATTAACTGGACTGATGGACGGTTAAGAACTGTCGTTTTTTCAGTTGAATGTGGAGTTGCATTGCAACCGGGTGCCGGACCCAAAGTACGACAGAGGTTTTACATAGGCCTCGAACCCCACCAAGGTGTGTAGTGTGTCTATTCCGCACTACCAATCGGTACTGAAAAATGCAGGCGTTTTCGGGGCGCTGATCAACGCATTGTATTAATACGCTATGCTTTTTCGCACCGTAAGAAAAGGCCGTCGACGGCTGGTACTCACGTTAAACACACAGGAAGTTGTTTCCTTATCTCATCTTACGTCTCATCTTACGTCCAAAAATTTTCGAAATTTAACCACAACTCGTGCAAAAATGGTTAAAATTGGGCAAAAACTTCCCTTAGCGCCTATGTACCTAACATAAATATTTTCGAACTCCCGGTTCACTTTATATCGCCTCTATCGGTCAACAAAAAAAACATCTTAATGCAATTGAGAAAAGATCTCTTTCTGGTAACGGTGTATCCTCTTGTCTTAAATGGATGAAAGCACGGTGATACTTTAACTAGTTTAGTACAAAGTTTTGCTAACACCTCTAGGTGTTTCACAGGTTTGGATCCTTGCAAGTTGCGAGAGTATAAAATGTTCGACTACAGCCGAACTTAGTTTTCCCTTACTTGTGTTTGTTACTAACTACCAGGGTTGCAAATAATGTTTTGAAAAGTAATCAAATTAAACTTTCTTTAGTTTGTAATCCCAAATACTACGGGTTTATAAAAAAATTAATCCCACATACTGGATTGAAAAATAAAAAAAATGTTCATCTCAAGCATATATTCAAGAATTAAAGAAAGAATTTGTTTTTAAGCATTTTTTCGGGTTCATTTAAATCAAAAAATTATATTTTCAACTTTCAAATTTTAATCCCAAACACTAAAAAATAAAAAAGAAATTTATGATTATAAAATAATTAAATAAAGGAAAAAATTGCATCAGGCACCAAACAAACGATCAAGTTCTAAACAGTAAAAGATGTAAACATATTTTCCTAAGCCCTTTGACAATATGGAACAAAATCTTCCTGAATCTTGTTGCTTGATTATCAAAACCAATATATTATTTAAACTATTACACTAGACAACCACAAACAAAGTTAAATAAGAGTTTTACAAATTTGTTTGCAATGAACTCACATACACGCATCCAGCTGCATACAGCCGCATTGCAATAAAAGCAAAAGTTCTGTCCAAAGAATTGCGCACAATCTCCATATTTATCGGCTGCTTTTGCACGCACTTATGCTCGCCGCATGCAACCCCGACGATATGGGTTATGCATACTTTATACTTAAAACGCCGCTCAAACGATAAACGGTGCCACTGCACTTTCATACATATGAGCATATATGCTATGCTCTCATTATGTTATGGTGCGCTTGGACAACTTTTCTATGACTTCAAACATTTACTCTTACTTGCAAAGCAATTGTAGTAAGTAGAACGAAACGGTTTAGAACTTTTATTCATATCGCGTTGTCAGTGACTTGAAAATGTCATATTTATACGGCAAATGCAATAATCCTTAGCGCTATCAATGACACTGACATAAAAATGCTTTTGATTTGTCATGAAGTAAACAAAATAATAATAAATGGATAAATAATATATGTAGTATATACAAAAGGACACTCTATATATGAGTTCTACACAGTTACTACTCAAAATGTATCGTATTTAAAAAAAAAAGTTGAACCCAAAATTATTAATGCCATAAACACATAGAAGACTGCGCTTCACAACGTAGCCACAGCGAAATTTTCTTGTCTGCAAATGGCGTCTTGAAGCCAGCTTCCTGAATATTTTATGGACGGCAGCGCCATATCAAACAGCTGATGTACACAATTTCGTTGTTGCCGTACTAAAAACTTTCGCTTCAATGAAATATAAATATTTTATTCAAAGTGAAATTTTGTGTGCAAAAGATAAATAAATAGGCCGCTCTTGGTAAAATATCGTTAGACTTGTTAGAGCTTTGCATAATTTTACATTTTACATATAAGTGGCACCACTACAGCTACGCATTTTCGTCGGCAAAATTTGAGAGCGATAACTGCAAGCCTGCAGCTGTGAAGTCGTGCTGTTGTCTAAATAACTGTGCCCATAAGAACGTGTGTATTTTAATATTTGACAGATGCTGTCGCCTGCTGTCTTCAATGTGCTTAGTGCATAAGTACATAAAATTTATCTGACTTGAAGAAATGCCAAAGACTTTTAGCGAACTTAATATTACCTGCAAATTTCTACAACCATTTATTTTAGTTAGTAAGGCGGTAAAAGTTATTAGCACAAAAAGGGTGACCCAGTTACCTTGAAATTATATATCCGCAACAACAATTGATGTGCCTAATTTTTTGTGAACTTTTTATGATTCGAAACTATTTTAAACTGTTATTTTCACAAGTTTTTAATACTTCCATATATGAGTTATCCGCGTAGTACGTACCATATACGGAAGTCAGCCATTATTAAACTGCTAAGCGGTCACGATCATTCTTGGAGCATTAGCATGTTGATCTTACCAAATTTTTTCCAAAATGATATACCTCACTTTTTACAATGTGACCATTTGATTTTATACACATCAATACTAAGGAGACTTTTAATATATGGAATTATTTGATCTGATATTTATACACATAATATTGAATTTTTTAAGATACATTATTTTTTTATTTTGAATTTTTGGCTTCCTTATTCAATTATGTATAGATGTCATCCATATCACTTCGCTAGAAAACTTTTATGCACAATGCATAATTTTTTTTTTGTAATAATATTTATTCATTTTTCATCACTTATTTCCGTGTTGTTTTTCAACGAAATTTCAAAATCTCACATTACTTTCCATTTCCCTGCTAAATTACTGACTTCAATGAAAAATCATCACGAATCAAACATGAATTTATCACGCTTTCCCATATAATATTCCGCAATCCTTTATATATCTTTCGACTCGAAACACCACACATATCCTTTCACGAACGTGCATTCGCTTTCAACGCCAAACAAGAACTGCCGCCGTCAGCACACTGTTTGGGACTGAACGCCACGCAGTTTATTTACAAACCTTTGTCCACCGCACACAAGAAACTCGCTCTTTGGCTCAATGCAGCACAGAGTGCCAACAGCCGTAAGGAGTGAGAGACTGAGTGAGTGAGTAAGCAGGGAATCCTTGAGTGGCAACAAGTTCAGTCGCCGGCACAGACACACTCACCCCTTCAATACTTTTATTGTTACACTTAGGCACATGCGTTCTTGTTTGTTTACTTTTGTCGAGCTTGTTTATATACTTGTACACGCCAGTAATTATGTATGTGTATATATGTAGGAATGGCTTTAACTGACTGACTTTTCTATATACTGATTGATGTCATTATAAACCCCATAACTTTGTCATTGCTCTGCCGACTCGAAACAAGTGTGAATTTCTGTATGAATGTCCGTGCGCGCTCCCGCAACTCCCGTTTGTGTGCCGGTGTGTGAGTGGGTGGAAATCATGCAGTATCGCACATTTTGGCGGGAAAGTTTGGTTGTGCGCGCATTGCAGCTTTGGCTTCGGCTGGTGTCATTTCGTGCCCGCTTTTTCTAAGTAACTCACGAACATTTCACTTATTACATTACATTTGCGGCTTTTTATTTTGCTTACACATAGACACACACACACCAACAAATGCGCGCACTGCCATTAATGTGCGATGTTTTTTCTAACTGGTGACACACGAGACATGCTCATTACAGCGAGTTAATTTATGTGTGCCACGAAGCACTGGCGGACACATGCACGTCGTGACAGTCATAAAGCCGAAAATGACGGCGGAAACTGTCTCCGCCAGCTAAGTCATTAAATTTTATTAACAATTTTGTGTAGTGACAAAAGAAAGATCCTGAAAGAGCGGAAATTAGAAACAATGGAAAGTAGAGTTATGGCTGAGGGAAAAGAATACCCGCGGGAGTTAGCCATGTGTGAGCGTATTTTTATATGAGCAATGAGCATAACATCGTAAACATTAGGCAGTCTAGTTATTTTTATAATCAAATACTTTCTTCGTTTACGCAAATGTTTAAAGGTACTTTTTTCGAGCGTTGAAATTTTGAAAATTCATAACTCGAAATGTCATATTGAGTCGAAGTAAAAAATACGTGTCCAACAATTTGCCTCAAAGAACACAAAAAAATGTTTTGTACGAAAAAAATGTTTAGTGTTTGTTTTGTCCTTGGCCGAGTGCAAACTGTTTGTGCGCGAGCTCTTTTCATTTTATGTTGAATGCAAATACAGTGAGTGCAATCATGTTTTTGTGAAAATTTCTTTCTTTAAAAGAAAAATGGGAAATTGTTTAACAAATCGGAAAATGTATTATTGTTTCCTCCTTGGTAAAAACATATGGAGTAGCTAAATCAACATTTTCGATAATAAACAAAAAGAGCCGTAAAGTATAAAATATAATATTATATAACAGGTTTGTAAAACAACGAAAAAAAATGTCCAGTCAGTGGGGAGTTACTAAAGAAAAAGGCGATAAATTCTGATATTTAAGAAACAAAAATAAATTCCTGATAGTTATCTGGATTTAAGTCCCGCTTCGGAATTCGACTGCTAAAACTATCCGGGAACAAACTGTCATCCGACACACGAGCTATTGAACCATTTAAGAATAAGCTCAGCAATATTATTTATGAGCTTATGTCAATTTTGAAAAAGACGCCGATAATATGAAAGAATCTGATGATGACAAACAAGAAGATATACCCTCCTAAAATTATGTCAAAGCTTTAAAGCTATTGAAAGTTTCGATAAAACTATCGATTGGACGCTATATTAGTGATTATACTAGTTTACTAGTGCTGTGGTGAACAGGCCTTGCAATAATTAGTTCACTATATCCAGACACGACTGTATATATATGTGTATAACTCCATATGTATCTATCGCAATAAGTTCAAGGTGTTACCAACAACTGTTAGGTGTACAAACCTGTGTATTTATTAACCCATTAATTGCTTTACTTTTATTTCGATCAAAGGAATAAGTATGACAATTAGTCTTATTTTGGTGAGTATTTAAAATACTGTTTTAAATTAAAATCATCTGCCACCAAAACCTTCATCACAAAAATATTGCACCCTTGCCCTCTATCAAAATTTGGTAGTTCAAGAGTGATATGCCTTAAATGCTTACCCATCTGTATTTTCTTTCCGCCTCTTTATGTATATCAGATAACTATTACTTCATTGTTGAGGTAGGACCATCTAATTAAATATCAAACAAACTAAAATTAACTCACTCGAATTGAGTAATTGAGCATACCCAAACATATACAAATATCTCCATTGGGGACATGCGCAATATAGAGAGTAATATTAGCTCAAGAGAAAACTGTGAGAAGAATACTCTATCACTCAATGAGATCTTAGAGTAGACGTTATTTTTAAAATGGCAAAAGTTTACTGATACTGTTGTTTTACTGCAATAAGAAGTGGTGGACTCTACAATTTCTGGAAACGCCGATACAAAATCAGGACCTTCAGTTTTAAAGACAGATAGGCCAAATATTCCAATGTTGATGCAACAGATCATCAATGTTGAAAGCTTTTCCCGACAATCAGGTATACCTAACCAGTAGAACCTCGGCAGTATTATTAAAAATAAATTTTACATTGACAACAACAGCGCAATTAATATGTTAATATAATCAGTCCAGACCTGCCTGTAGCCCCAATAATCCTGATATAGTGATTAACAATTTTCCACCTGACTTTCAACTGTTTATAACCGTCCATCTGTGTAATACTTTTATAAAATTAAGTGGAAATATTTTTTTAAACATAATGAGATTTCATTTATTCCGCATGACTAATATAATGTTTTCGTTTCTCTGGTTCTCTGAATGAAATCCATGCATAACTTCATCGAATAATGAATGTCGAATTTTTACGTAACAGTTTTTTAAATAAACTTTGGCTCACACCTAAAGGTATTTCCACCGTTTTGATTACTTATTTCGTATATTTATACCCTGAACAGGGTATATTAAGTTTGCCACGAAGTTTTGTAACACCCAGAAGGAAACGTCGGAAACCCTATAATATGATTTGGCCATGTCCGTCTCTCCGTCTGTCTGTACATATGCTAACTAGTCCCTCAGTTTTTAAGCAATCGATCTGAAATTTTGCACCCTCAGAAACGGCTCATTTGTCGGATCTGCCGATATCGGACCACTATAGCATATAGATGGCATACTAACTGAACGATCGGAATACAGTGCTTTCATGAAAAACTTTTTTTATTTGACGAGGTATCTTCACGAAATTAGGCACGAGTTATTGTTGAAGGCTACAATGTATTCTCCGAAGAAATTGTTCAGATCAGATCACTATATATACTCATATAGCTGCCACACAAATTGAACAATCGGAATCAAGTTCTTGTAAGGAGCCTTTGTATTTGTGAAGGGTATTATAGCTTCAGTGCAACCGAAGTTAACGTTTTTTGCCTGTTTTACATCAAATAAATAATTAAATCTTATTGGATCTCTATAGTATATGTTCCAAAAACTATTTGGTACTAAGAGGTCTGATCTCAAGTCGCCTCGCTTTAATTGGAGCAAGTGGTATTATAGCAGATGCAGACTGGGAAAATACAAAGTTTTTAAAACTTAAATTGCTGGCCTGGGTCGCTCCCAGATATCTAAGTTGAAATTAATTTGAAGAAAAAATCGGCGAATATATTACGAAAAATTTAACTAAAAAGGATGGTAAAAGTGGAAAAGGGCGTGTTTACATTTACATCACAAAATGATTTTCTTATTTATGAGACGCAATCCTTATAGTCCCTCCCATACAAAGTGGGAAGCATTTTTTCAGACGAAATTTCTTTGAAGGAACCCTACATGTAAACGTAATTAAAATGTATGCCAATTTTTTCCGACACTAAAAGCACATGAACAAATAGTTGACAAATTATACACATGTTTTCAAATCAGCCGCCTCGAAATTGAATTAATAATTGCAATATGTAATATTTATTGCATACCCCAGGGTGTTTCCAACTCATTTCATCGCCTAGAGTACCTCACCGCACACCACAAGCAGTCAACGCTGTCAAGGATAAGACTTAGCACACTTTCGCCGCTTTAATTGTACAAATCACTTAAATGCTACTCGGCTTGTGCTGGTGAAATGGGTCGTAAAAGAGCACAAAGGCCACGTTAAACGGCGCAATCCCCCCGTATGGAGCAGGCGTGGAAATGCAATTTATTTAATGTTCATAAGTGTTTATTCAATACATATTTAAATATGTTTAGAAATATGTAAACGTGATTTATTTACTCACGCAAAACATTAGTATTTTGTTGCAAATGCGTTTTAATCAAGCGACTACAAGTATTAATGAGCGGAAGTCACTTAAACCGCTGCACAAAAAATCCAATAAAACTAAATAGAATATAGTGTTTTAATTTGCGAAGCGTTGACATATTTTAGTCAACATAATTATTATTTTGTGCATACGCTTGATTGAGTAATTATAATGAAATGAGCATGTAGAAAATAAACGTGCAATTTACAAAATTAGAAATTATTGTACAATTGTAATTAAAATATGTCACAAGATGGAGAGACCTGCACCATAAAAGCATTCGAAAGAAATCATTTAAGTGATTATTTATATATTAGGTAGTATTTTACATATAATACGAGTACATATACATCGTCGTATTTCTCTACACTTTCGTGAGTTCGAAATAATGCAATGTTATCCATATTATCTAAAACACTTTACAATTTCGTGCTGCACACATGCTCATACACAAATCGTACTTTTAATATTGCATATATACATAATACAGTTATTGGCAGCTAAGAAACACGCACAATGTGCCTTCAATCAACTCGTTAATCGTGCTAACAACACCTAGTGGCACGACAATAATCTGCACAAAGTAGTATATACAGCACAATTTATATTAAGTTTATTCGAAGGTAGACAAGTCCTCAGATGAAAATGATAAAAACTTACCCTTTTATTTAGCCCACTTCTAAATTTCACACCAGGTGAAAGTATGTGTTTCGAGTAATGACACATGAAGGATGTTGGAAAAATATCGGTGATTTATTTAATATTCATTCAGAATTATCGCCGGTTCAAACTAATTATATATTGATATATTTGTATGTAATAATATTTTTTTGTTGCACATGTATTTCCTTCAAGAGTGATATAAATATGGAATTAGATAATCGTAGTAAACTTATATGAAAGGGATCATTTTACATATCATTCACTATTTCTAATATCTGCTCTGAGTGTCAATAAGGTAATAGTGAGTATTTTGTATAAGATCTGAGCATACAAGTAGTCCAAACTCTCAGCACAACTTGGCGTAGGCGGATATCGCTACAACTGACGGTGCAGTTGACACTGATGAACTTGTAAAACCAATAGCGGCAAAAAATCAAAAATATAATAAATATTCTACCGAATTATCGAATTTAAGAATAAAATGATAACTCAACAATTTCAAAAAAATTAAAAATTGATACTGGTGTTGTTGTGAGATATGGCACAAACCATCCCACGCTTTTCAGCGTATGAAAAAGTGCTAAAACGACTTCCAAGTTAATTAATTATATCGGGGGGCTTGAAAAGGTATGATCCGAAGAGGACAATTTTTGCTCGTGAGATGGCAAACCATAAAGGAACTAGGTATTTGTGAATTGTGATATCTAAAATCTATCGCCATTAAACAACTCTGGAATACTCTGTAACAACATGTTGCAATAATATAAAAATAGAAAAAGAGCTTGATTCCGTAAAGAAACAGCGGAGTACCGTTCCATTTGATGAAATTGGGATAAGGATGCCCTCTCTAGCAAGCTCATTGGCTTTAAAGTTTTCAATGATTCTGCTTTCAAGCATGACGGATAACAAATAGCTTAATGCTACTGGTAAGAAGCTCAAACACTCCTTGACTAATTCGGAGCGCACTTTCAGCGAGCCTGAACCCCAAACCCTCCAAATACCGCCTTTAATAACCACCTCCGGCCGTACGGTATTAAAGGCCCCTCGAAAGTCACCTAACGTTTTTAAGATACTTAGATATGGTTCACTTTATACATTACTCAATCGACACTTAAACAATTTCTACGGGCCCTATTGTTCAGTTTTCTGCTTGAAGAAGTTCATCAAATTCAACAACATAAGTCATACACAAAATCCGTGTCAAATTGGAAGTCCGAGACCCGTTAAGGTTGTTTTCGAGATGTGGACAGCGCAGGAGGTTACCTAGACCTACTTTACATCTCCAACAGAAAAAAAATTACTGAAAAGACTTAAAGAAAAAAAAATTGTCATTTTACAAAAAATAAGGAACTTAAAATATTAGAAATAAAAATAAGGACTATCTTTATTAAGAACAACTCGTAATAAGTGTAAATTTTTTAACACGATTGAAGAATCTTGAAATTACAATTATGGACTACCAATTTTTTATATATATTAAAAATATAAAAGAAAATCTTAATCAATCTTTCAATCTTAAAATATAGAGATTTTCTTAATGTTAAGAAAAAAATTAGCTATATTAATAGGACCATGGATCAACTACCTACAGATATCTTAAGAATAATTGAAATCATATTAAAAGCTATTCATTAAATCAAACTTGTTATATTTCCCTTTTTAAACTCCGCAATTTAAAAGTCGCGCATTTATTCCAACAACTCCTTCAAATTCTGCCCAATGCCCATGTTGCTCATAAATGTGTACAATGTAAAACCAAATTTCACAATCTAAAACGAACTGAAAACTCAAAATTTGTTGTTCCTTGCAAAACTTTACTCACCGACAAGTTAGTTGTCAGATTGATTTTGAATAGTTTGAGTGCCACGAAGGTTATGTCCACTTGCGCACGATGCAAGAAATAGATGATGAGCTTGCGGGAGTGCTTGTCCATGGCCAACCAATTGCAATGGAAAATGGCGTCAGGCAACTTGGCGCTATCGTCTTCTATCATCGATGCTTGATAGCATGTAGGCATGATCTGCAATATAACGCCTAAATAATATATTAATGTGACCGCTTGTTGAACCGAATCGGCAAATACGAAAAAATTTAGCAAAGAAATGCAGAGAGCTATGGCAACAACAATGAATTGAATAAATATTGTTATCGAGCAGACGGATCCTATGATATTTTTTGCCCTTAAAATCAAGAAAGCTTAATTAGAAATCAATTTTTTTTAATCAAAAGCAGTAAGTTGGTCTTACTCTAACAATTGCTGATGGGTAACAATACAATCCACCAATTCGTCATAGTTCTGTTTTTCAGTAAATTCTGGATTCTCGCCCAAATGACTAACGCGTTCCGTCAACAGAATTAAGTGTGTGCGTAAGTTTCGTATATAAATTGCCGGGAATGAATCCAATGTGATTTGCACTGTCAGTATGAAGACTATGTGAAAAACTTCGAAAATAAAATGCGTCCAATATCTTATGGTTGGCTGAGATATAGAATCGATGAATGGCAACCATGTATGCAGTGGATAACTATTTGTGAAAAACGCTTGAAGATATGTGATGCTGCCATAAAAATGAAATACAAATCCGACGGTGGTGAATATACGTGTGCTGAGAACAACACATTTTTTTATCTGCTGACGACTGGAGACGCTCTGGTAGCGTTCGTCCAAACGAACAAAGATCTGTTCGACTTTGCGAAAATGCGTTCTCATTATTACAATGGCAATGGTCTTGACGGGCACGCCTATGGCATTGAATGCTGTTTGCAAAAGACTTAGTTGGAGCGCTATAGGCTCAGTTTTTAAAGTCTGCAGGTAACCCATGGAGAAGGTAAGCGGACACAGGAGAAGTAAAAACCAGCAGACGCCGATGTGCAGCAAACGACCAAATCGATACGGTTTTAACGGCTTAACACCAACAAGTGACCAACATTTAAATAAAAGCTGGAATGATTCATTGGTCTCATACTTCATAGCGCCACGTCCATATAACAAATCGATGAGTTTGCCCATATTCCTGATGTCCTCGTGATATGAACCTAAAACATATATATAATATAAATATATCATCTTAGGAAATCGCTTTCAAAATTTAGTTTGTTATGAAAAACAATACTTTGAGCATAAAACTTGAAATCTTTACTCGTTACTTATTCCGGTTTCACAATATTTTACAATACTTCAGCCGCTCAAAATATTTAATTTAGTCGAACTTTGATTATGTGCTTGATTACGCGACACGACTATTCTTTTGAAGTTAAGCCAGATTCTGTTCACATTTTCGCAACTAATGCCCTTATAAATGTCAGAGACGTGTACATGACCTGACTTCTACGGATTCTATGTGTGTATTAGCGATATGGCATTCAGAGAAATAATTATAGGTTGCGATAATTGGACGACAACTTCGATCTTTTACAGTGAACACCCCAAGTGATGATAATCATAATTACGGGTAATATTTACATTTTTTAACTCTCAAAATTTTCCATGAGTAAACTCGAAATGCTTGTTCAAATCTATAAGTTAGCTGTTGCGATGTACGTAGGTACTATCTGCGATTTATGAGGTCTACAGGAGTTAACTGTTATAGACAATGGCGAAGGAATGGTGGGATAGAAGATTGGCTATAGGATTTGAAGATGATAATCTTTTGATTGATAGCAGATTTAAGAAAAGGACAAATACCACGTTTTTGAAGGACCTTCAACTGAACAGTTGATTCTTATTGAGTTGACCTATTCATAATTCAAAGACATTTTTGGATGTAAGTCTTGTAGTGAGGTAGTTCTCGATAATTTTTATTGAGCAATTATAACTGTAAACTTGGCATAAACAGGATAAGTTTGAAAATAATTTTGTAGTAAACAAATAATTACTGGAGCTTTCATTGCTGTGCGTGGGAAAGTGGGCATATAATTACCTACATGAATGGCAAACGATTTTCTTTCTCATGACTTTGCAAATTTTGACACACGCAAAGCAATTTTTTTCTTACACAGCCTATACTTAAAATTATAAATGTGGTTTCCTTGTTAAGCCTTCTTTTTATTCCGGCCAAGTCCAGTCCTTATTCACTGTCTCCAGACCAATACAAGTCTTGCGACCATGGCGAAATTTGTCTAACCGATATTTTGGATATCTCTTGCGATACGATTACATCTACATATCTTCCTTTTCCTCTTCATGCTACTTTTCTGTAACACTCTAGAATTTATGAATTTTTTTTTTTAACTTGGTTCATTTTCGAAAGCCGGCAACTCTTGAAAACTATTTTGTATGTGGCATTTACTAATAACGAGCTGTGACAGCAGTGGTGTACATAATTTACTTTTGATTTTACTGCGCCTCATTTACAGATTTATTGGAATTACCAATTATTCACACTAATTAAGAAATTTTTCATATATATCCATATAAAGGTGACTAAGAGCTAGTTACGCGGAATATTTTTACACGGCTGATCAGTTGAATAACAGGCTAACAAAATGAACCTTTTGAAGTTGCTAATAAATTTTGGGATATTATCATTTAGGCTAGTGCTAGCCTGTTTTTTAAGCTTTATGCCTTCTACGGACTACATGCAAGTGAATTATCAAATGGATTACAGCTACAGCGACAATTATCAAGCGGAATATATATCAGATTGGACCAGTGAATACTTTATAGAACCCATAAAGGATTTCTGTTTGAGTGGAATGTGTGGAAGCGAATTGACTACGGGGTGGTCAAAGGACTTATGGCAAGCTTTTGTTAATTACTTCCATGGAGGGTATGCAGCTGACAATAGTATAGAGTATACAACCGACTTCACTGCGGATTATGGAGAGTGCACAGACTATAGTGAATGTTCAAATGAGTATAGTATAGAGCAAACAAATGACCACCACGATTCACAATTTATTAAGGACTACATTGCAGGATTTACAAAATACTTCAAGTTAGGTAATATACTGAAGTACTTAAGTAATCTAGTTATAGGCGTTTCTTCCCAAAGCAAAAAGAAAAAAACAGAAACAGAAAGTTATTCGTGCTCAGAGGGCATCAGCGAGTCTTGTTCAGGAAGTGCAGCATCAGAAAGTTCGGAATATTCCTGTCCAGATGAGTGTAACGAGTCCTGTTCATGTGATCCGGCATCATAATCAGCACGTTAGCATTATTCAGGGAAGACAGAAGAGAGTTGTTGAATTGGTTCTTCTTCAAACAATTAATTAATTTAATAAAGTTTGTAATCTGTTGAGAGGTAGAACAGTAAAAGTATCGAGCCCAACCGAACTTCATAACGACACAACACCGTTTAACTATAAACTAAGTTAGTAATAAATACTTTGTAAGCTTGACTGCAGTTCGCGATAGATGTCCCAAAAGCAATTTTTTAGATTTTCTGCGGTCAAAAACAATTTCAACGTATTTGTTTATATAATTCAAAATCTAGTAATGTCAGTAGTAATCTAGTGCTTGATTTAATGAATTTTCTTCACTCCATCTTCAACTTTTTAAAAAAGGTGCCCTTTATGAGTATATATCTTTCGATATCAAATACGTATATATCATACTTTCCCATCTCGTATTCTGAATTAACAAATGTTGACCAGGCGATGTTGACTAGTTTTAGATTTTAAGAAACTCTATAAATAACTGTATTTAATGAAAAATTCAATGAAATAAAAAAATAAGGTAATATAGAAACCAGCTTAAACTTATACAAGGCTTTTACATTATAAATCTTACCTACTTTTTGGTTCTACTCGCTGGTTTTCAGCAATCAATTTCCTAAAGGTTCTATACAAGTACCTTGGAGCAACAAAAGCTAGCAGTAGCTATTTCTCACAGCCCTGACAACAAAAAAGGGAGAAATTCAACACTCGATCATTTTGTCAAAATATTATAAAATCACGCGCCTCCGTTCAATCTAGAAACGACAATGCCAAGAAATAGCTGTTTTTAAACAAAGTCGTATTCTAGGAGAATTGAAATATGCAATACTTAAAGAGCCATCGGGAAGATTGAAATGTTAAGCTTTAAGATATTATTTTGTGGTACATCTTCTAAAAGAACTCAAACTCTTTTCTGTCAGAGTTATTTGCAATAAAAGAGCACGATTCAAAATAATGTAAAATTGTTCCACTATTTTCATCTACGCAGAGTAAAACAGCCTCCAGGCCTTTGAACGAATACTAATTATTTCAAAATTAGCAAAGGTGCTACACCGTGCAGTGTAAACAAAGTTGTTGACTTTTTACTTACTTCACACTAGACTCGAGTTGCTACAGAAAAGTGTACAAACATTATGCAGTTGAGATATGAGAGTAAACACCTTCTAATTCCACATTTGCCCCTGCAACAGATTATCTGCAGAGAAACAGTTGAGCACGGGTGACAGAAAAAGGAGAGAAGTTTGGTGAAATATAGCGTCAACCGGCAACTTGCAATTTTTTTAAAATTTCTTAGTATTTGCATATATGTTTATGCTGCTTAAATATAATTGTGCTTGTTGGAGAGGGGGACAAGCGAAAGAATATTTTACAAATACGGAACACTAAAATCTGTGCAGTAGTGAGCGAGGCATAAAATTCTACATTTTTCGAGCTGAACTCAAAAGAAACTTAATATTATACTACCGATGTTCGTATTTGTGTGTACATATAAGCAGCAATAAAAAGGCCCGACTGGTAGGTCTTTTGGCAAACGTTACTGTGCCGCTGAATGCTGGCGAAGCATAAATTAAGACAGCAAAAATGTTGAGCATTTTCTCTTTCCATATAGGCTCTTACCATTATATGTATTGATGTTATAGATAAAGAACAGTTATGCCTGCTATATTACCGTTGTATTGCAGACACCTAAACTGAGCTTGATGCAATGCGAAAAAATCAGTTAGTAAGTTCAGAGATTGTAAATATTTATTTCCCCAAATAATTTCATTATTTCACTTATTTAAGGGGGAAAATAGGTTTTTAACATTTTTTTCCAATTTTTTAATTTTTATTTTGAATGTATGTAAACATCTCGAGAATGTTGTGCCTAAATTGCAAGTCAATCGGAGCAAAATTGACGAAGTTATGACTATTTTTATAAGGAAACGTCGAAGACCTAATAAAATATATACATAAATGATCAGCATGATGAGCTGAGTTGATTTAGCCATTTCCGTCTGTCGGTCCGTCCGTATGTCCTTCTGTCTGTATATATACGAACTAGTCCCTCAGTTTTTAAGCTATCGATCTGAAATTTTGCACATGTTCTTTTTTCACTAAGAAGCTGCTCATTTAAAGGGCTCGCATGGAAAACTTTTTTATTTGACGAGGTATCTTCACGAAATTAGAATAGGGAAATCAAGTTCTTGTAAAGAACCTTTGTATTTGGGAGAGGTATTATAGCTGCGATGCAACCGAAGTTAACGTTTTTTCTTCTATTTATACCTGCATTATGAATGTTTCACATCAGATTTCAAAACTTTCAAGCGTTTTCCCCATAACGGTTTCTTAATCAGTGTCCCTCATAACTTTAAAACTACTGCAACAGTCGCTTTGAAAATTTGAATTTGAATATTTTTGTGTATAGCTTACGAGGTAACGCCGGAGAGTTATTTTCAAACTAGTTAATAATTTTTACTCTACAATAACAAATAAACCGATTTTTTCGCAAACAAATCACGTTTTTTTTCTTCAAAGTTTTCCAAAAAAAAAAAAATGGAAATTTTAAAAAATTCTCTAGGTGTTACCCGGGAAAATCTATTATGTAACAAGCGAATCTTGATTTCGGGGACACTTTCGAATAATTACTAGCATTGCCGAGTTTTTTAATATTCCTTTATAACATTTTTATATAATATTTTTTAGATGTCATACTATAAAGTACCATTTATTTTAATAAAAAATTTCAACTGTATCATAAAAAAATCACAAAAAATTTCCTTTTTTCATACGTATTAAACCTATTCCCTCCTTAACAAATAAGGCAAAATATTCGAACTAGAAGCCTATCCGATAGAAGCCGCTAGGTTTTAAATATTTGTTAAAATTATTTTTATGAAATTCCCATTTTATTCACAAACTGATTTCAACAAAAAATATTCAGATCAGTAACGTCCCCTAAACATATGTATATCAGTTTTAGTCAGGCAACCGTTTTTGTTACCTTGATCATGACTGTCATTGAATTTGAGTTAATTGAGATTAGAAATTTTACTAGACCAAAGCACTGCTATTTGGTTTATAAAATAAAAGTTTTTGCACTTAGTAGTTAAGATTCTTTCGTAGAGTGGATGTATGTATATAGTTGAGTTTTTTTTACAAACACCGTCTGAATGTCATCATGATCTGATATAAAATGTTTCACTCTAGAAATAAGGCCTTAATGACAGATATACATCACCTTTCACTTTTTTATTAAAAGTAGTTTTATTATTGTATTATAATTTTTTTTTTTGAGAGCGAGAATTTTGTATTCGAATAACATTTTTTCAAACTTTTAGGTTTCGGAGATAAAAAAATGTATATCAAGAGAACGAAAAGTCTTTATAAATTTGTTGGCAAATGAAATAAGTAACAAAGTCAGCTCCAAATGGGGCTTACTGTATTTTGTGCGCTATCTTTCTTGCAGCAATTCACTGACAAATAGAGGAATATCGCTTAAGCAGCATTCCTTTGCCGTTGCCATTTACACTTTATGTCTTTCATATATCAAATGAACTTCCGATTATGTATTTCCTTGCTGTTACTCACTCGTATTCGCTTTCGAACACACATCAAAAGTCATATTTGCTTTGACTGCGTGAAGCCTGTTCCTTCCTAGACACCATTGTTGAATATTAAAAAACTCAAGCGCTTTCAGCCAATTTGGGCGAAGAACATGATTAACCCAAGCACGATTTTGTAAAACTCTAAATAAATGCATTTCTATACTAATTTCCGAAACCTTTTGACGAAACATGTTTGAGCATAGCTTGCTTTTGGCAGTGGCCGGGTGGCTTAGTGTTGGAGAGAAGAAGCAATTCATAGATTAATTTTGGTTTTTCAATTCTGGTAGGTCTCCTGCCAGCCGTGTTAGAGGCCATACATACTCAATCGTTTCTAATCGAATTCAAGTCGTACTTAACCATCCAAACAAATGCGGTAACATTAATAATTTTCAAACATTATGGAGTAATTTAAAAGACCAGCGGTTTGTGGCTCGACATGTGCATATGCACAACTGTTCACGAGGGCTTTGTTTATGTCGTTGTTGCACATTGCCGCATTTAACTCAAAGTAATGCCTTTTTATGCTTAGGCACACATGGAAGCCTGGCCAGTTCACGCGGTCATATGACCGGGAATATGTGCAAATGCTCGTTTTATGCCTTATTATTTGCATATACATACAAGTGTCCCTTACAACCATACAAAGCTGCAGCTCACACACACACATGCAAACACGCTTCACCGTTATGTGCACGTATATCACAGTATGCAGCACTAGTTCATTAATTATAACAAATAGCTCCCCACAGTAGTGCCGCCAGGCAAGTTAAATTGGAGTAAAATTATTAACGTGTGCTCGTGTGTGTGTATCTGTGTGTGTAAAAAACAAAGAATTTGCTGTTGTTTCGTATATGTAATTTATAATTTTCAGTGAGTCGTTGCGACACACATATGCATAAGTACATTAGTTAAGTGCTGAAAAGTAGCTTTTTCTTCTATTTGTCTATCTATGGCTGTTGCAGTTGTATATAAGGAAGTCAGCACTGCGTATGAGTGTCGCTAATGCAAAATAATTTTGACAAGACTGCAAAAAAATGCGAGAAGTCCGGAATGAGTTCATGATTAGTCGCAAAGTGTATTTTTATATTTAACGAAATATTCCCCTTTGCTTGAGCATGTTCTATAAAGTGACTAATTGTAGCATTTCAAACTCATATATAAATCCATATACAACTAATATCCAGCTACACCTAACTAACTAACCCTAATACGTGGTATCCTAAAGATATGGAGAGACTTATTCTTCCCAATTGTACCTTATAGAGAGTAATCTAAGGACGATCATTAAATACATTTTGTAATTTAATGGGTGATATTATGTTGAGTGTGGTGGTGTCGTCATGTGTGTGTGTGTCAAGTGTGGTGTGTTTTATAGGGATTCGCCAGTTTTCCACAGGTGGAGTGGTGTGTATGTCTACTAAAGCTTAGCTAAAAATATATATGATATATAACAATAAGAGACTAATATTGTTGTATATTTTCATACAACATTAAAGGCATTGCAAGAGTTCTAAGTACTTCGATTTATCGGCTCTAATAAATTAGTAAGCTTTTTAATGTAGTAAAATGTTTTTATCAAAATTAATAATTATAATTTTTTGAACTTTTTGCTGTCTATATAGCTCGATTACCGAGCCAGTTATCATGTAAGTAGTTATTTTTTGCGTCTGGGAAAATAAGGCCAACTGAATAATTTTGTCCGTGTACAATAGTGCTGAAATTGTCTGGCATTTGTGGCATTGCGTATTTGGCTGCAAAAAATTTTAATTTTCCGATTGCCACCAAACTTTACAGTATCACATGCTGGGCCATCTTGAGATTGTCCGAAAATTTCATTGAAATCGGTCTAGCCATTTCGAAGTTTATAATATATTGGAATACTCCTGTATATTAGTAAATTTTTATTATATCATCATTACTGTACTTAGACCTCATAAGTCATACGTGTCAGGTGGCGAGTTACGTCAATGATAGGATAGGATAGCATAATCGTCTTCTTCATGAAAAAATACATGTACATACTAATTTTCGTAACAATCGGTTGAACTACACAGAAGTAGGTACATTGCAGCGCCACCTGGTGACGAGTTACGCCAATGTGGATTGCATAAAACCTTCTCCGCAAAAAAATACATATACATACCAATTTTCATAATGATCATTGAAATATTTTCAGAGTCTATCGATTTCATAGTATATACATCCTTCTTTATGTATATAGATTAGGTTAATCCTTTTTCAAACTGACAGATCCTATAATTAAGTAACAAGATCTCTCTGAAATCTCGATCCACAAAAGCAAATATAAAATCACTTTAAATATTCAAATATATGGTTCAAATATTAATAGGAGGCCACATTACGCTAAAGAAAATCTGTTGGTTGTCTCTTGGCTATATATTAATTTGCTTCTACAAGCATGATCACTCAACATAAATATTTTAAAAGTGTGCAGAGGCACATGTGTAAAAGTATTACCAAACAAACTTCAATAGTAAATTCTCCACCCCTCAATTTATTTTGATGACGAATTCAAACCCGAAACAACTCACCACCGGCATTTGACTTTGAGTTGCAGAAAATCAAAACTTTAACTCATGCAAGCGCCATTCACCATTAACTCTTCTCTAATATGAAATAATTTTGTGTCAAACTAATCGCAATGAAATATGCGGAAAATTAGAGTAAAAAACTTTTTAAGAAGCTAAGAAGGGAAGGAATTCGTTAGGCTAAAGTGAGCGCAGTAGTAAGTGATAGCAAACTAAAAAGGAAGCAAGGAAGGAAGCAATGTGAACTTTCGAAACTCCTGCAAACGAACATGCCGTTTGGGTAAGCAAAATTTACACGTTTAAATAAAAACATTTTTGCATAGCTAAGAACGATCAAACGTATTGTGGACAGCTGTATTATTATTTTAATATGTGTTACAGGAAAATAAATTTTCAAAGAATTAAAATTACAGTTATAACAATTTAAATTAATGAGGAAGATAGTATTACTAAGTAGAAATTGTACTTACTCGAGCTAAGCCGGTAGCAAGTTTTTTAGAATGAAAGCATTTTTTTAGAAAAATATATTTTATTTGTTTATAGCGATTTTTCAGTGCTATTTATTGTCGTTTGTCATTACAATGTTAATAGTCTTTTATAAAAAAATTAGAATTCTACAGTTTCTAAACTGTCCACTATTATTGCAAATAATTCTATCGTCTCTGATCTCTCTCAGATTCCGATTCATATTAGATTCGAAATAAACTTCTGATTCAAAAAAGTAGTTCGAACTGTATAGAATGGAAAACACGGTCTGCATGCGTTCTTTTTGTCTTTATATTGAATATTCTGTGATGTTTATTTAGATTTTTCATTATGTGTAAATGTAAATCAGCTGATTTGGTTTTTGACTCGAAATTGGCATAATATTAGATAAATATTATTTGATAGCTTTTGCAACATTTCGATTTGATTTTTGAATTTTTTTGAATATATACCATATACATATGTATATAATAAGACAACCACTTAACGAGGTATTCTAATCTAGAGACATGAATTTTACGTAATTTTTCAAGTGTCATAAAAAAAAGGCAATCAATATTTTTCCATCGATTTTTTATCAGTTATTTAATATCGTCACAAGAGTTAAGAAAAAATGTTAAAAAAAAGTTAAACATTTAAAAAACTGGCAGCTGATGAAGTGGGGGCACATGAGCATACTCATGATTTCAACCCTGCTAGTCATAATAAATGAAAACAAAAATAATATAATCAATCTGCAATGATGTCGTAATTGAATGAACTACCGATAAGTAAAAAAAAAATTTTTGGAAAAAATGTCGACTGTTTGAAATAAAACGATTTTTTTACCATTTTTCTCATTTTCTCGTATTTTTTAAAAATAGTAAAAATTTAAGTTTTTTTGAAGCTAGTTCATACAAGAAAAAGATCTATAAAAAAGATTATCTGAAAATTTCAAGTAAATCAAAAAAGTTTGGTCTGAGAAAAACGCATTTGAAGTTTCGATAATAATTTAAATTTTCAAAAATCCTCTCTTAGACATATTCCTAAATAGGTAAACTTTGAAAATATGAAAAACAAAGAAAATCGATTTTTTTGAAATTCTACACTAGAATACCCCATTAACTTTTAAGAACCAAAAATATTGAACTGCAATCGCAGAAAGCATTAATGGTCCACTTTCAGTAGTTTCAGAGTTTTATGGTACAGTCATGCTCTTTGCTTCTAATATCTATATATTTATATATAAAATTTACGTGTTACGTTGTTTGTCCGCGATGAACCATTAAATTCCTAAGCCGATTTTAGTAAAATTAACTACACTGTGTCCAGTTTAAATAAACTTAAAAGATAGGGTAGCTTATGTAAAAATTAATATTTTTAAAATTAAAAATTACAGTTTTGAGTTAAATGTCAAATACTGAGGATAAAATCAAACCCTAACAATCACTCAAAGCATTGCTTAGAACAATGCAAGATTTAAATAGCAAGAATAAACTTTTTGGTGGTGCTGGTAAAAAAGCATTTTATTACCAAAAAGATCACCGAAAATATTCTTGAAGCACCCAGCTTGACGGAATAGATTAATTGAGAAGTGATCCTGTAACAACAGACCAGTCTTCAGAAAGCGGCAGTTCCCCATTGCTTTAACTTTCGCTATGTCTATAAATAAGTCTTGATGCCAATTTTCACTTTTGATTTTATAATATCATTATTTTTTCATTTAAAAAAAGGGAAATCAATCATTTTCAAAATTAAACCTTAAGCACAATTTCTTGGATTCTTATACCGGCAATTTATTCGTAAATAATATTTTCAATATATTAACTAGTTTATTCAAATAGTAGTTAATGTATATCATAGCCATATTTATACCCAGAACAGGGTATATTAAGTTTGCCACGAAGTTTGTAACACCCAAAAGGAAACGTCGGAGACCCTATAAAATATATACAATGATTAACATGATGAGGTGAATTGATTTAGCCATGTCGGTCTGTCTGTGAAATTTTGCACCTGTACTTTTCTCACTAAAAAGCTGCTCATTTGTCGGAACGGCCGATATCGGACCACTATAGCATATAGCTGGTATACTAACTGAACGATCAGAATCAAGTGCTTGTATGGAAAACACTTTCATTTGACAAGGTATCTTCACGAAATTTGGAATGGAATATTATTTAATTCAGTAATCCAATTTCCGAAGAAATTGTATAGATCGAATGACTATATCATATAGCTGCCAGACAGATTGAACGATCAGAATCAAGTTCTTGTAAGGAGCCGTTGTATTTGTGAAGCGATATAATGAAGCTATAATAAGCTTCGGTGCAACCGAAGTTAACGTTTTTTCTTGTTTTAATTTAAATGTGTCAATAACCAACCCTCTTTCTTTACCCGTTGAGGACGCATGTAAGTCAATTTTCTATTGGTTACTAATGAGCTTATTGATATATTGTATGATATAATGAAAATAATTGAGTGTAGAATTGTTTAAGCAGTTTTAACGGCCTAATTAGAGTCTATTTGCACAAAGTTCCTCAAAAATGAGAGTCCATTTATACGTAGTTCCTCAAAAAATTATGAGAGTTAATGTAACAAAATGTACTTAAAAGAAAAGGTCGCCACAATTCGTCCTCTCTTTTAGCCCTTTGTGCTTTTTCCTTGCTTCTCGCAAACCAAACTATTTGCAAAAGGCAATCCGTCAAACAAATCGCCTAAGCACTCTTTTGCGACGGCTATCCGAGCGCACGAAAAGTACACATCAATCTATAAGTTTATTCTCAACTGCATATGTGTGTGTGTGCGAAGGTTTTCCTGTTTTGTCAGAGTTGACCAACTGCAATGAAGTACGATTTATTTAGTACATTTTTCAACACAATTGCAACAACATCAACCATTCAATGCATATATGAAGAGCAGCCTGCTGCTCCTGCCGGCATTCGGCATCCTGCTAGGCAAATTCAGCTCACCACATATTACCTCTCGCTGCTCCGTACACAATAAATTTGATTTATGAAACAACATCGGATAACGGGGAAAAATTAAATAAAAAATGAAAAATAAAAAGTAAAAAATAACAACAAAACAGTTCAACTTGCACCAATCTGTTGTCTGTCCAATCCTTTTGTGCTTCAACGCCCGGCTCTTTGTTGCCGGCACGTTTTTTAGTTATTCATAGCCACCGCAGCGCGATGATGTCGATGGCGTGGGAAGCCGCGCCCATATGTACGCTCACCAGGGTAACGAATTGCACATACATACACACACCTGCACACATGCGGCATGCTTGTGTTGCGGCAGCAATAATTTTTAATCACATCAATGATGGTTGCCACAAGTTTGTTGCATGCAACATCGTTATGATGTAACAATAACGAACACGAGCACAGCAATGCATGCAAACACAACACCCGAGGCACAACGAAGGCACCGGGAAGCCATTAAACTGGGTATAAAAAAGGAAAATTAAAGCAATTTGTAAGTGTCATAAATCATTCAGCAGCGCTAACATAAAGCCAACGCAAGACACACAATATTTATTTGCCACTAAATTCACTTTCTCACAAGCATACACATACACATGTGCGTATTCGTATGCATATGTGCCCAAATGTGAAGCATAGCAAATTGAAAATTACAGGCGCAGGGTAAAATTGCTCAATTATTTATGAGAAATCATCATACAGTTACTTTAGAATATTTCTCAGTAGGGCACTAAGCGTTCAAGCCATGCGAAAGTACAGTATGCAGTATATACCAATAAGTAACTGTTTGGCATGCTTTTCGATTAAATAAATACATTACACTTATTTTAAAATGAGACTCTTTGTCTATCGTCCCAAATATTTTCGTCCATTTGTCGCGTGTCGCATGTCAGATGTCGCATTTCAGCCTTGTTGTTGCTGTTGCTTCTACTGGATATGTCTGCCTACTCTAGCTATTACAACATCAACAGCAATTCAATAATTTTTCTAAAGACTACCTAAGCCAGCCCAGATTGGAACTCGGTCCATAACAAGCGTTTCGGGTTTGCGTACTTACAGTATCTACATTAGGGTGGAGCGAAAAAAAAATTCCTTTTTGTTGCTCACCCTAAGGGTAAAATTTGAAAATTATAAAAAAAGAAGAAAAAAAAGCGGCTCACTTTTAAAGTAAATTTCGAGTTAAAATTTTTATTTCGTAAAAAATTTTTAAAAGTTATTAAATTACAAAAAACATGTTGTGGTCATTATCGGAGTTGTAAAAAAAGTCTTAAACGACAACATGCTTTTCTTAAGCGTTAAAATAAATTTTCAGTCAGAAACCGTCAAATTTGGTAATTTTTAAACCAAAAAAAAAAAAATTTTTTAATTCGAAATTTAATTTAAAAGTGAGTGGGTTAAAATAATTTTTTTTTATTTCCAAAAATTTTCTTTTTTTTATAATCTACAAGTTTTATCCTCAGGTTAAGCACAAAAAAGAAATTACGCTCAATCCTAATATACATATGTAAAAATATAAATATATCCTTGCTTACACGCACCACACGCATAGTATAACCAGTTGGTGTGAAACAATGATTAACATTGGTCTACCATCATAATTAAATACTTCAATTACAATTACAATAGAGATGAAATACGAATATGACTTAAAATTTGGTTTGTTGATGATAATTTTTTACCATGAATATTAGATGCCAGCACGTCGTTTTTTCTAAAGGTTAGTTAAAATAAATTTTTTTTATTCCGTAATTTAATACGAAGGGTAAAATATAATTTATAGCTGGATAACTTGTGTACTTTATCATTTCGCTTATAAATTTTTAAGTTAATTTGAAAGTCGCGATTTTATAAAAGTCGAATAATTATCCGAAAATGTGTTTATCAATGGCGTCACTGGGTGCCCTACACAAACTCGAGGCTAACATTATTAATTATCTGACTTTGACTATCGGGTAAACTTCAGTTACAAAATTGAGAACCAGCCGACAACCTGTGAGAAATATTTTCAAATATGGAAAAACCCGACTATTCACCATTACAGCCATCAACTTTTGTGATACAAATTTCGCCATTAAAAAGTATGTAGGCCAATAGGAGCATAAAATAAATTGCTCACTCAGTTAAATTGAGTTACTGAACTTTGTCGGAGCTGCATTTTTAAGTTAAGCATAATTAGGTTTTTATAAATGAGCACAGTTTATGACTTATGTACATATGCACACTTTTAGTATAGGTATATATTTGCAAAAAGCCACTAACGCTCATTTCAAATTTAAAAATTACACTTACTCTCATTTCATTGTATTAAATGAGTCTTACGTCAAATTTTTTATTACTGCTCACTTTCCCTTATATTCATATGCTAATTATATAACATTTATTATCTGAAGACTTTTTTATTATATTATTATATTATGATTTCTGATCATAACTTTTACTTGTGTTAAATAATTACAATGAGTAATCAAATTCAATTTCAAATCTTTATTTCGTTTGTAAGCGAGAGGTACTTTTTAAACTATTGAGCAGACTTAGACTTTTATGTAAAAATTACTGTTAGATCAAAGATCAAAGTACAAAGTAAAGCATGACAAAACACAAACAAATAAGAACGCTATTGATCTAAAACCACTACTAGTTGGAAGAAAATGAAGCTCTGCTAAATACAGTAAAATAAAATCGGTCAGGGTAGGACGACCCAATTCTCATAAGTGCCGGGTGCATAACTCCTGAAATGTACACCATCAAAACTGAGTGCGAGTGTATGTGTGCGAAACACCTTAAAGCTTATCACTAAAGCTATGCACTACGTAATTACAGCTACACTAAATAATTGAAGCATTGTATATGCTAAGCTAGCGCTAAGCGGAGACGGCCGCTTCTGTATAAAATAGAAGCGCGAGAATACCTGAGTCAACAGTTGCCAAGCGAATGTGCGCAAATCTACCGAGCTTCTCAGCTGAAAAAATGTTACCGAAGCATGTAACCGTCTGCACTATATTCTTTGCGTTGCTGTGGGCAGATGTGAAAGCACAGGTGAGTACCGATTTTACTTCTACCTTAAAACCAAATTAAAAAATATACACAAATAGGATATCGACAAAGATTTGGATAAAATTAATACCGATTTGGACGCAATTATCAATAAGAAAATTGGATTCGCGTCTACACCGGATGAAATAGAATACAATAAGGAAATAGATAATGTACAGATCGCCAGGAATAATAACGATAGAACACTAAACTCGCTCAATGAAAAGACTGAAGCCAAAAAGCGGTTTGAGTATTACGAAAGCCGCAGAGATGACTTAAAGCAAACGATTAATAAACTTTTATCACTAGCTGAGAACTTAAACGACACTCCGATTGTTAACAGCTTAAAAAACGCCCTGACCCAGCAAAATAATTATAAAGAATTCGCAATAGCCAATGCTTTGGAGCAATTGGTTGCCGACAAAAATAACACTGAAATGCCAAATAATTTGATTGGTAACCCAATTCAGCCAAATGATCCGAGTGACTTGAGTAATTTTCTTGACGTTTTATCAAAATTCGTACGCGCTGGCGGCCATTTGTTTTCACCTACCGTGTATAATCAAATAAGTCCTTATGATTCGTCGATCTCCCAACCCGACAATAATTTAAACAAACAACTGAGGGAATTGTTAAAAACGTTGAACAAAAAGCTTGATACCTTAAACAAGGAGGACTATGATGAATGGTTAGAGTGGTTTGAATGGTTTTAACGGTTCATAATACAATAGTTTTTGGTAAATGCACGAGTAACGGTAACGCTCTTTTTGAAGAACGCTTGCACCTTCATTAGTACATATGTAAGCTTTTTCGGTTTATTTTCAACTATTCTATCAACTATATGTAAATATATATATGCATATATAATTTTCGTCTTCAATAAATATTGAAAGCATTTTATTTTTCCTGTAAGTTGACTTTTTTGAAATGGACGCACAAATGCAGCAAAAGTATTTAGATGTGCCTTTTAGTTGAATAGTTAGTCGAAACTAATAAAATATACCACATAATTTCACATTCACAACAGAAACCAATTTGCACTACTAGCGCTGAGAATAAGAAGTAGAAATGAAGAAAAAATAAAGCCGCTTAAGCGTCTGCATACACCTGGGAGCGAGAGCCTAGGCCAACACTCAGAAGTATAAAAGGCGCGAAAGAGATAAGATACAAGTATATACTAAGAGTATATATACACAACGAGCCAATTTCTGCTTAAGAGCTTAGAATCACCTGGTGTAATAAATGCCGTCCAAAAATACTAAGCAAAAAAAAGAAAACTGAGAATACAACAAATGTCAAAATTCAGCCCTCGAAATCATCCGTGTGAACAGCATAGTATAGGAGCGACCAACAACAAATACCGTTGAACAGACTAACATCAGAGACTAAGCGAACACACGCGTACTTTTACAGCGTCATTCCTTTGAGCTTTGCAGCTTCAAGACCTTTTAACGCAAAATTTGGATATTCAAGTCTTTCTACGAATTCAGCAGTGTAAATAAGATTGAAGCACATACTTACTTTTAGCCTTAACTTAACTTTATCTTATTTTATCTACTAGCACCCCCACACCCTCACGCTTATAATTTATGCTTTGAATCTATATGTTACAGTTTTAACAATTGGAATTTTTTAGCGCGATAGGAAAGAAGCAAAAATAATAAAAATAAAATGAAAACTGAAAATTATGCAAATGTTAGTATTAGCATTACAAAGCAGTTACCAAAATTATATACCCAGTAACTGAAGAAACATAAAAAAGCGAAAAGCATCATTAGAAATTTTTAAATTCGTCTTACTTTTGGTATTCACTTACCATTCAAGAGCTCAAGTTCAGATGGATTCTTGTTTCCGGTCTTTGAGCACAAATTATCACGGTTTTAAAAACAATCGGCTGGGAAAACAAGCATCTGATCAAACTTTCCCAAGAACTGAAAATAAACATTTCTGTCTTCCTTATAGGTGGCTCTACTGCAATAGGTTCTCTACACCTATTTAATGACACACTAAATGTAGATAACCGTTTTGGTAGTTTTAGACAGCTATATGGCATATACCATAGTTATAAATGTACATTAGGGTGGAGAGAAAAAAAAAATTTTTTTTGCTTAGCCTGAGGGCTAAATCTGTAAATTAAAAAAATGAAAATTTTTGATAAAAAAAAATTTTACATCTAGTGGCGGCTCACTTTTGAAGTAAAGTTTCGAGTTAAAATTTTTATTTCGTAAAAAATTTTTGATAAGTGTAAGTGATAAGAAACTGTGGAGAGTCCTCCTTATGCCCAATTAAAAGTTATCAACTTAAACAAATTTTTTGTGGTCATTATTGGAGTTTAAAAAAAGACCTAAACGACAACATGCTTTCATCAAGCGTTAAAATAAATTTTGAGTCAAAAACCGTCAAATTCTATAGTGTTCATATAAATGTGAAGAGTATAAACCAAAAAAAATTTGTTTTTGTCCAATAAAAACTTTAACTCGAAATTTTTTTATCAGAAAATCGTTTAACTCCGTATCCAATTAATCGTCAGGCTTAAATTTTACATGATGTAGCAGAGAGGTATCAGGTGCCTGTGGCTTGAACCGTTGCTCAATAATGTATCTATATCCATAACACTATAATATAAGATATTAAAAAAAAAAAATAATTTTTGATCCCAAAAACTGGATTAAATATTAAAAATCACCGAATTAAGAAAACAACCATTTTTTTTTTAATTTCAAGCTTATAAATAAGATTTAAAAAAAAAATTGTTTTAGAATTAACATTTTTTCGCGTTCATTCGAATATTTTCAATTTTTTATCCCCAACAACTTGGATTAAAAAATTAAAATTTAATTACATTAATTTATTTATATTAATTAAATTTTAATTTTTAAATCCCAACATCAAGTTTAAAAATGAAAATCTAACTTTTAATTTAGAAATAAAAAATTTACAACCTGGCTTGCTACCAATAATAAACAAAGTCAACGCCCTTTCTTCTCATTTTAAACGGAATATATAGTTTCATAAAGATTTTACAAATCCTACTGAAGAGACACTGTAACATTTCAAACTCTGAATGCGAAGAGTACTTAATGTTCTGGAACAATCAAATGAGAAAAGGAATATTTGGTTGCACATGAAATAAATGCTTATGCTGCGGCAAGATAATAAAACATTGTTGTTTGACCGTTGTTGTTGCCGTATCATTCATCACTTTTAATTGGAAAACGATACGTAAGTGTGTACATGTGTGTGCTGCGGAACAATGACATATTGCAAAGTATAAATATTGATTCCAGAGATGGCAGTTCGTTTTCGCACAAAGCCAATCAATTCTTCGCACAATTATTACAAGAGCCTTCTTGCTTCATGCAGTCGTATTTTATTGCCAAATCAAACCCAAACCGACAAATAAGCAATATAATTTTTTATCTTTTCAGAAAAAAGGCAAACGCTGCCAGTATCTAACAAACGTTCTCATTTACTACGCAATTCCGAAAGGCACAAAATCTGTGCGTCGCACGCACCCTCACGCACACGTACGTACCCAAGAAGAGAGCCCTTGAAAATTAGCAAAATTATTTGCCCTGACTTTGATTTATTGCGTTTGGGCTTACTTCGAGCATGCAATAAAAGGAAACTCAACACCCGAAATCGTCCACCTAACTTTGACTTGATATGAATATCGGATTTTGATTGATGTCGCGCCAAAGAAGGTTTTCAATTTGGTGCTTATTATTAAGACGAAATTGCTCATGGCCTTGTATCGTATTGCCTAAAATACAAGTTAATTGTGTATATGTAAATATACACTTAGCCCGTAGTTTGCAACCTGTTCTCGATTGTCGTATTGTCAATACCTGCCAAGTTTCCCATGTTCATATATTTTGCATTCAAACTTAATTCTTAACGATTCGAACTAAAATTTACACTATTCAAACCTTTTAATTGGTAATCAACTTCGTTAACATGATCGAATTAATCTTGCAATCTTATATCGAGTGTGCCTGATCTTAAAGAAGTTCCGACTGTATATCTCTGCATCTGATTTTGAAAACCTTCTTTAATTCAGATATTCAAATTAGTTGAATGTATTATGAATTGCCGAGCTACGTACGAATAGCGGGGTGGAATTTAAATTCCCGACCGCATCCCGGTTATTAAATTCCGTTACAAAGAAGTAAAAATCTACAACAACAAAACTACAACTCATACCATTCATGTGGTATTAGTAATACAAATGTTCACTGGCAAAATTAGAGGCAACAAAAACAATATCCTTCATTTAAATCAATCGACCGAAAAAGAATGGTTCCAAACGTAGGTAAAAGAATCGTCTACATCAGTAGGCGGCTTCAACTAGATAGGCGCCACCAGCGGGTGGATGGGAAAATAATGCGAACAAGAAGCAATTGCACAGCACAACAGCAAATTGAAGGGGTGTGACGCAGGTGTGGTGAAAAGCAGTCTGGCCGAGTAGGCTGGCAAACTAGGCAGTCACATTTTAATTTATGCGAATTAGTTAATTCAGAAACGGGTACGCGCCGAGCAGGGCAACGTACAGTTGGTCGTTGTTGGCTACAGTACAAATATTTGATAGGTAAATTATTTGGTAAGCAACGTGTGCTGAAATTAGCAGCCACAAGGAGAGCGTTCACCGAGCGCGGGGTTGCTGAGAGCGCATCCGCCACTTTTCAGCAGAGAACTTGGCATTTAACGCTTAAATTAAAGAGCATGGACGCAAAAGTCAGATTGTTAAAAACAATTTTCTCATACAAAATAAATTGAATAGAACTAAAAATTAGAAGAAAAATGCGAATTCATGTACTTGTTTCACTTTGTCAGCGGTAAAAAAGCCAATATTTTGCGCGTAACTAACTAAATTCTAAGCCGTAGATTTACACATTTATCTGAATTTACTTTTTCTATTTGTATTTGTTTATATTCAGTTTTTGTTGGCAGCTCCAAAACTTTTGTACTGCAGAATTGTTAACATGTGGAGTTTTTTGTGCTCCTAACCACAGGAGGATCAACTGTTGAGCGGCTAAAGTGTTGACTCTTGTGCTGCTTTTAATCTGTACTGCATGTACATACATATGTATGCCTAATGTAATACATTTGTTACTCGTATGTGAGTGCGCATAGTGGCTTTGTGGTTGCGGACAACTTTGTGCCTCCAGCTCTTCTATTCTCTTTTATTGCTACATAAACACGCTGATCAATAGTCGGGTAGTTGGGCATTAAATAGCAATGGAACTTTAATAGAATAAAATCACTGCGCTTCTAACAAAGTTAGGCGCCCATAACTACTAGTTGCCGGAAAATAAATATGAACTACTTTTACTAAAATTCTGCCGTTCATTACTGCAATTCATACCAATGTTATTTAAAGGCATCGGCAGTATTCATTTGTGAACATTCAGCCGCATATGGATGGCTTCTTGAAATCTAACTTGAGCGCAGCCTTCTGCAGCCATTTAATAATTTCAGTTATCTTTTTGCGAATAATCTAAAATAAAAAAAAGCTCGCTTCGAAAAGCTTTCACTGCTCAGCCTTTAGAATGTCAAAATAATGTAAGATTTTAATGATGTCAAATTTTATGACAGTCAAAATCAAGCCAATATAAATTCCAGTCAGTTCATTTGAAAACCAAATCAAGGTAATGCAATAAGGTCTCATATCGAACTCACGAAAGTGCTTTCAAAAAACATATCTTGAAATTCGATCAGTTTGGATAGCATGATCTGTTGCTTTCTAGCACTGCTTTAGTAAAAGTATTGAATTATATGTTTAAAAGACACCAATTATTTAACAAACATTAAAACTCATAGACTTAGGATAAATAAATAGTTCAATTTATTAACATTTAAGTATTTTATTCAAAAACTACTTGATACTGTATAACATCAGCCCTGTGGCTTTTAAACAATTTCCACCCTTACATAACTTCTGGTGAAGGCGAGTATGACTCAATGCTACGGCAGATATTTATGCTAAGTAATTTACATAAATACTAATTGAATATGTAAATACAACTAGTTAGTAACACCCCCAAGCGAATAAACACGCATAACCCATTTGCTAAAATCATTTTAATATAATCAAAAGCCAATTATGAACAAGTAAGAAGGGGGTTTTATACTCTTGCAACTTGCAAGGAACAAAGACGGTGTTTCGCCGTTCAGGTTTTGGCAAAACTTTATATCAAATTAAGGAAAGTATCATTGTGATTTCATCCATTTAAGGAAAGAGGATACACCGTTACTAGAAATAGAACTTTTTTGAATTACATTAAGATGTTTTTATATTGACCGATAGATGCGATATAAAGTGAACCGGGAGTTCGAAAATATTTATGTTAGGTATATGGGGGCTAAGGGAAGAGTTGACCTGCTTTTATCCATTTTTGGCACAAGAGCGAGCGATTTCGACAATTTTTGGACGTAAGATGAAATATCTTGTGGGCACTATTTGTGCAAAGTTTTAAACCGATAACTTTAATGATGTTTAATTTATGTACTGTAAATTGAAAAACTCAGACGGAATTTAAGAGTTCGCTATATGGAAATGGGGCGTGGTTGTCATACGATTTCACCTACCCCACATACCAAATTTGGTTGAATTCGGTCAAGTAGTTCCTGAGATATAAGATTTCACCTACCAGATCCTAAAAAGCCCTTCCCTACCATCCTGGTTGTGAATTTATTGCTTTTGGCTCATTTATTCAGTGAGTTATAGTACTCTTAGTAGTTTTCAACATAACCGTTATATGTGGAGTGGGTGTGGTTATTATACGATTTTACCAATTTTCACAAAGTTTGAAGAGGTTATAAAATTACTTATTCTCAGCAAGTTAGGTTGACTATCCTAAGCGGTTTGGAATATATGTATATATAAAATATGACAGACGAATGTAAGGACAGCCAGATAGTCACCCGGATTTCAACTCGTCTCCTTATCCTGATCATTTATAAATATATATATATATATATACATAACTAGATTAGTTTTAGGTGATACAAACAACCGTTAGGTGAACAAAACTATTATACTCACCATCAACATGTTGCAAGAGTACGATAAGCTCTCCTTTTGCAAAAATAATCAAAATTATAAAACACGAAAAATGTAAAATTCAAAAACAATTTAATTTTAAATTATATATGAAAATTTTATTTTTTAATGCGAATTTCTTTATCAAAAATTTGTTTTTAACATGTGATGTAAATGCCCTAGAATTCCATTTGACACTAAACTATCCTTCAATATGACAGCGATTATATTTTTCGGAAAGTGTATTAAGTTTTTCCTATAAAATATTTACTATTGTGCCTTTTGATTTACACCCTTGTTTATCAGCACTATCGGCATCGGAACACCCTGTATACGTCGATGATTATGCCACAACTTAATTAGTCTACATATTATGTATTAATGGACGTAAGGACCAAATATTTCATTAAAATGTATAACAGCAGCAGCAATAACGCAATAACTGAAGGACTTAAGTCAAAGGAGCGTCGAGAAGTAACATGCGCACGCAGTTACATGCGTGTGTCGTCGAGAAATATACGTTAATACTTGTATGTCCATACTAGGTGTTTACTCAGGCATTTAGATTCAAGTACATAAAGGCACAATAATAATGACCTCAAATACAGTGCTGTTACATATAATTGAATTTAAACCCGCACGCACTTTCAGCTGCGTCAACTACAGTGTAGTTGTTAGTTTTTGTTTATGTATTTGGGGCGAGTTTAATTAGTTGTTGGCTCCCAGAAGACAATGGCGACACATGAATGCTAACATATACTCATAAATCTGTAGTAATGTAGTGGTCAACGAGTTGGATGCAGTAATTGACTTTAAGTCGGCATTTAAGCGTGTAATGAACAAACTATAGTGTATGAGATGTGTGTGTTTAACGCCCTGTCATTGCACATATTTTCGTAAGGGATAGGAAAACCTGTTTTTCGACGTAATCGAGTGCGATACAGCTGTTTTGAAATCTGCTTTCATTTATTATCACGTATACGCGATGGTGAACATTTTCAACTTCTGCTCATTTATGATGAACAATTGAATTACAATCGATTTTATAGAAATTAAATAATAACCAGCTTGTAATTTCACTGAGGTCAAAACGGTTATTTGTAACAGCAGTTCATTTAGACTGGTGCAGTTCCCTAGTGAACTTGGAAGCACCAAACCACAGTTATTTTTTGCTTATATAGATGATTACATACACATATGAGTGAAAAGGTGCAATCAAGTTTTTGTTCACAACTATCATATAACATACATATTCAACAAAAACGGATTTCTTCGAGTCACAACATTTCATGAAAATAGAAAGTTTTCAATAGGCCCGTGTAGTGCCATGCTCCAAGAAGTTCCCACGACCATCATTTACAATGCGCGTTCTTACTCTCTTTTATAACTGAAATTCATTTTGCGAATACTTTCGCTCGGTCTACGCCTTATCGCAATCCTTCCAAGCATTTTGAGGAGCTCATTTCGTTGTTTATTGTCACATTGCAGGCAGCGCGAAAGACAACAGCTTGTTGTACCGATGTAAGCCTTTTTGTTTTTGCTTTGCCACTGTGCCACATAAATACATACGAAGCATATGAAATGTTTTGCCGCCACAATGTGAGCGGTTCGCAATAAGTGTCAGTTTGACTGTTGACTCGTTGTATTGTGGCCACAAAAATTCCGCTAAAATCTAACACTTACATGCACATATGCATACATGCACATATGCAAACATACTTATCTACGTGGTATTCAAAGCATTGTGCGCGCATTCGGCAAAATTTCGTTAGTTGTTCTTGTATTCGAACTGAAACTGGTGTTTAACGCATAAAATTGGTTTGGAAATGTCAAATGAACAACATAAAATCGGCTGAATTTTATTTGGCAATATAATAAAAGGCCGATTAAGAGTTGGTTCGCCGTTCAAAGAATGATAAACACAAAGCTTTTCTCAAAAATTAATGAAAAATTGAATGTAAGAAGGCAAAAAATAGTTCATATCTGTTAAATAGAGAAAGATATTCGACCTCCCAAAAGTCAATAAATGATGTAAAGATTTTATCAAAAAGTAAATGAACTTCTTAAACACAAAATATATTGAACTATTTTACTCCATTTTGACTATTTTCGACTTTAAAAATCGTATAAAAGGCAAATATTAATATATTGAAATTCCTTGAATCTAAAAATTAAAATAATATTTGAATCAAAAACAGCCGTTAAACGATTTAATTACTGTTGTTATTTAAAATAATTAATTTTATTTACCAAATTGTAATATGAAGGAAATAAAGATGGATTAAAAATTATTTTTATTTCAAAAGCCGCTTTATTTTCAAAGTTTAGCAGATTATGCGCATATTCACAAACGCAATTTTTAGATCAATCAAATTACCATCGTAAATATCTGAAAATGTAATAAGAACATTTTTAATATCCCAATTAATTGCACAAAGCAGCGTCTTCCACATGGCCGCGCTGCAAGAAACTGAGGAATTAAATTAAATACAATTATGTAACGTTGAATTTCTGAGATAAAAATAAATAAGAATTTCGTCAGAAAATAAATAATTCAGCTAAGTAAGGCATAATAAGCGCACATTTAGGGAAACAGAGAAGCAGTTATTTTCCGAAGAATGCCAAGGCTCTCGTTTCATCAATCTACTGTCTACAGTTAGCGGATTTGAAATTCATAATGAGCGCTTTTGTTCTGAGCATTTGCCTTCGCTCAATTGTGCAATTCTCTCCGTATTGCTTTGCTTCATTTGCATTTATTTTGCTTAATACAATAAATATTTTCAATGCTTGTATTACTCGTACAATAGAAATTCCTGTGCATTCATCCACTCGCATGGATGTTTGAAGGGAGTAAATGGGAGTAAATGGAGTGGACGCAGCAATAATTTTGCGCAAATGGCGCCAGATTACGGTGAAAATGATTTCTCTCTTAATAAGCTTTCATAATTTTTACAGTTACTTATACATTTTACAGAGTATTGCAGTACATATCATCTCGAGCATAAGTCTTGGACGAGGAAGAATAATTAACTATAGGCTCCAGGAAAGGTAAGGTATTTGGATAAGTTATCTCATTTTGACACTTAAGACAACTTATTAGATATCTGTGATCCAACTCTGATTTCATGTCACCAAAAATGTATGCCCATATATGGCTTTAAACATTTTGACAGACCCTTTTCATTCCAATGTGAATAATATTTCTGAACTGAGTTCGAGTGTAACCGACCTTTTCATACTCTTGCAACTTGCAAGCATCAGAGCCGGGGGGCAAAACTTTATATTAAGAAATGTAGCGAAAAGGTTCAACTTCATTGTTGGACGAAATCGTGAAGTGAATACAACCAAATTTTGTATCATATTAACTTATTGTGAAGGTCATTAGACTCAAATTTCTGTCATCATACTTGAATAGTTAAAGTCCGATTTGGAAATTTTTAGACCTGAGATGGCATACCTTAAAAGAAATACTCGTGCCAATTTGTTTCCCTTTATATTAATAAGTGCTTAATTGAATACTGCAAAGTGAAAAAATCCGATGGTATTTAAAGTTGTGTTACATGGAAAGTAGGCGTGGTTACCGTCCGCATGGAAATATCAAAACAATCTTATGTACCAAATTTGGTTGAAATTGGTGGAGTAGGTTCGGAGATATGTAATTTCACCCAAAGGTGGGCGGTGCCAGGCCCATTGTCTAATTTTGACAATTGCTCCTATAAAGCCCTTTTTGGCCACCTTGGATGTAAAATTGTATGTCTCTGACAGACAGACAGTCACTTGGAAATCAACAACTCCATATCTCTCTGTAGCAACATGTTGAAAGAGTAAAAATTTTGCAATTCAAGTAGCAATACGTAATCCCCTGGCCTAAATTGTGTTGACTACAATATTATTGCTTCAATCACCTTCCTTTATTGTACGAAGCAATATTATTTAACTTTTTCTACATAAACATTTCTAAATACCAATAAATGAATTTTGATTTGCAAATCGAAAAATAAAAGTCATCGGCAATTCATTGCACAGGAAAATCTTTCAACCAAAACGCTTATGCCGTTTTGAAATAATTTCAATCACAACAAATATTATTTAAAACTCTCTCTATGTGAGCCACATCTCCTGCCCCCAAAAGAAAGTTTGGTACAACACTTTGATAGCAAAGCTTACAGATTTCAAAAATTAATATTCAGCTTGACATTCAATGCAGAAAAGAACCGACGTCTGGCAGCAATAACTACATATGAGGCTCATATACACATATATAATTTCCATATGTGAGGGGTGCATTTAGACAAATGGGCCGCTTTTTCGCCGCAAACTGCCATAAGCGCCCTTAAGACATGCGAAAGATGTATAAATTTGGTTAAATTGTATGACGTCATCAAGTTATTCATAATCAATCATGCCACCTTTTTTGAAATCCAACGACCCTTGTAAATAAATTTCTAGCGAGCCCCTACAATCATAAACCACCGCCACTACAAACCTGTGCTATTAAGTCATGCAGACTGCTGAACTTTGGCAATTTGCATAACAATACAACAAATCAAAACTTAAAAATCAGTTGGAAATGTCAGAACAGAATTTCTGGATGTACATAAATATTATTTTCCACAGAGCCTACCAAGTACAGGTTTGTAATGTAAATGTAGGAATTTCTACTTCATGTGGTTCACTTTATTTCCGGGAACAATTTCCTTTGAACTCTAAGCTGTGTATTATAAAATCTCCCTTATGTTTTTAGCAACTGAATGTTAGCAGGGTTTTATTTATTAGTGATTCGTTGTAGCATTCTCAAGTAAAGTGGCGGTAAATTTTTGTTGTAAATAATAATACACCCCACAAAAATCCTAAATACAAAGTAGTGTTATTTTGAGTGTTAAAGAGTAAAGATCCTTAAATGAACGCAAGTATTAATAAACATTGCCGTATTATGGTGGCGCACAGTGGGCGGAATGGGAAAAGCAGAATTAATAATTAATTTCCTTAAAATTGTAAGTAAATACGTATTTTTCCAAATCACTCCAACCCATTAAGATGAAAATATCATGCATTTTTTGATTCAATATTTGATTTTGTAATGACATTTTTCAGGTACCTTATTTTACTCCGTACATGCAAATTTATTATTTAATTGGCAATAGTCTCAAACAAAAATTATGTGAAACCAATAAAAAATTAAATGTATACAACAAGAGTGTGATTTTACTAAACTATAAGGAAAGTGAATATGTATTTAATATTATCTTAGCAATAAATAAGGGAAATGATAATAGTTGACAAGAATTCCTACCATAAATCTTTATTTCGCTCTGAATATTAAAATAAAGAATATATAAATAAATACTAGAGAATGTAAATAAATATTTTTTTTTTAATTTTTTAATAATTTATTAACATTCTCTGTAAATAAAAGCATTGAGATAACATACGCATGTTAAATAAGAACAATGTTGACTTAAATCATTGAATTGTTTTAAACAATTTGAATTCATTTTTAAATTTTTCGATATTTAACCTCGCTTCGAGTCTCCATGTTAATAAATATAACTAATACTTTATAGTAATTACAAGAAAAAACAATTCTATATTCTCAATGTATCTGTAATGCGACATGCGACAAATGGACTAGAAAATTTGAGAGGATAAATAAAAAATATCACTCTAATAAAGTTGATATAACTAATAATTAATACCCTTCACATACACAAAAATTCCTTACATGAATTTTGATTGGTCAGGTTGTACGGTAGCTACTTATATGCTATAGTGGCTCGATCTGCACAATCTCTTCGGAGATTGCACCGTTGCATTGGACTACTTCGCGTATATACAGACGGATGGACTTGACTAAATTGACTCAGCTCGCTTACAGCGTATCCGACATTTCCTTCTGGGTTTTACATTCTTTATGACAATGATGATAATGAAGAAGATTTCTCTCATACCATTACTCAACCGCAAAATCTCAACACAGAAATGAAATAGTTTGAATTTCAAGTCATTTTCATACATATTCAGAGAGGCTTTTACAACGTCATCACCACACAACTAATCTTGCTACATATACATACATATATCTTGTAAACAATGGAGGCCACAGAGCAGCGCAACCACAGTTATTGGCCAAAGGCCTTCGGGAACACGTACAAGAAACAATAAGAAAGTAAGTTGCGAACACATAGAAACATGAAAACAAACACACACGCTCACGACGGCATGATGACATGTGTATTTAAGTACAAGATTTATTTTCATGGAAAGAGAAGAATCTGCGCAACTGCGACACACTGTCTGCAACTTTACGTCTTGATAACATCAAGAATACACCGAGGATTATAAAATAACTAATAGAAGCAAGCTAAGAAAATGTTATTTAAAAAGTTTAGAGCAGAAAAAGTACAAAAAAATCACTTGAAGGCGCGTTTTATTCCACACAATGTACATAGACACACACAAATGTGAGCTTATTTTCCCAGCCAACAATGGAAATGCGAATTTCACCCTTCATATAAACATCTGTTGGACAGTAGAAAAGCTGTAAAGTTTTTAAGGCAAAGCTCTTCTCATGAGTGTCCAGTTTGCAAAGTTTCAGCGCACTTTATGACCCAATCAATATGGCGTTCGAGTGATTTGTCTAAAAATATGAAAGCAACTCGCACGCCCATGGACTTTTTGTGTTCTACAATGAAAACTTTTCAAATACAATTCAGCCATACTTTTATTAATAAAGCGCTTCGCAACTAATTTTGCATGCAGAAAAACTCATTTTGTGAATTGCCAACGAAGGCAGCATTTATTCTATTAACTGAGACATAAATCAAGTGGCTGCGCCAGCCCAGCCAAGTAACATTTTCAGCAAAAAGTGACAGCTGAAATTGCAAAAAGAATGCTTGGTATAATGGAAAGGGGGCAATGTGAAATATCATGATAAATATTACACAGAGAAAGTGAAACATAAAAAGCATTATAACAGTAATTAAATTTGCACTCGCTTGGGCGTCCGTAACAGTGAAATCAAATTTATGCAGATGGTAATGTAGGAATTTATTATGTGTAATTGTCAATAAATTTGCCAGTTATTATCGAAATGGGCTTTATGAGCTCTAAAGTAAACTATTTCCTTCTCTTTTGATGTATGTGTGCAATATGCAAATCTCATTTTTTAATGCGAACATTCATCTGTTGCCTTCTGTTTCTAGCATTTGACAAAATGTTGATTTATTGACCTATGAGGTACATTTAATACCCATGGTTGTAATACGATTTCATTTATTTTGCTTCTCAAAAAGGTTTATACCAGTATAATGCATGGAATTCATTAATTTGGTCAACTTAACTGTGTTAATATTGTAAGCAGGTGACAACCCTCCACAAAAATATTTTTAGCTATAAGTTTTCTTAAACTGCTTTTCTTTTTAATACAGCAGCTATCAGCCTTGCTGTTTGAAACATGAAGAATATTTCCACTTTCTGTTTATTTCATAATTTTAACGATTTAGTAAAATATCTGAAAATTCGCATACGAAACGTCAGCGACATCAAGCGCCGCCTGTCTGAAACTGGCCAGACATTACAAAAGTCCACTATACTATTAAGTGCCTCAATATCTTAAATGGGTGGAGAGATGAATTCAACCAAAAAATTTAAAAATCACACTCACGTAACCCCACAAAGCCGAAGGGGAATGCTAAAGAAATGAGTTTTAGATTTAATTTCAGATACGAATTATGAGCAGCATTCCAAAGCCCTTCCACACAATGCCGAAGCGTGAGCGTGCCGAAGATAACAAGTCGTCGCATCCGCAAACAAACTACACATTTACCTTCATTCATATATAGCAATGATTCTAGGCTAGAGGGTTTCCCGGTGCTGTTGGTGAAAACTGTTGCCAACCTTCGTTTAAGCGCTGGCAAAACCAACAGCAGCAACGCGTGTGTATGCGTTTGCGAGCTCGAAGTTTGGAAAAAAATTGCGCACCCATTCATTTATTTAATGAAAATGCCACCAGGGAGAACACCGGCTTGAGCAGAGCAATGTAAAGAGGGGAATTCCTGGGGGCAAGGTTTTCTTCATATGGCAATAGTGGTACTTTCTTACGAAGCATTCTTTCACACGCTCACACTCACTCAAAAACACAAATACAAACTATTACATGCATTATCTATAAACACATTCTTATCTTCAGATGTACATACTTGTTTGTATGTGTTCGTGTATGTCATTCGCATTGCGGCAGCGTTAGATTGCAAATAGGGATAATGCTTTACATATCATAAAATGCTTGGTTAAATTGCACAAACAATAACTAGCTCTGCTTGCACTCGATCGGAAGCAGTCGTATCGTGCTGAAAAGTTCTTGCAATGTGTACTCACGCTGGCTCTGTGGATAAAGGGTAATTGCCGTAGGCGCCTTGCAGTACTTTACAGTTAGTGCCGTTTCACATTGGGACGCAAAAGAGTCTCATACCAGTTTATTGTGGGTGAGGGGACGACGAGGAAAGACGAAGGGACCGTGCCACTCGTGTTCGGGTGGCACGCTTTGTGTTCTTGTTCGTAACAGCTCGCTGCTACCCTTTTCAGCATTCCTTTTCACTTTCAAATCCTTTGAATGGTTGCAAGAGCGCTCGGTTTCAAATGAATTCGATCGCAAATTTGAGTTCTGTTATCTATTTTTGTATGTAATATGCAAATACGTATGCATAGAATAATAGAAATATTATGACAAATTGTAAATAAGGAGAAAATTAAGATATAGATTATGGAGTAAAGAAATTATGAGTTTTTAATACTTAAAGATTAGGAAATTCCTATTATAAATTTGGCCTTGAAAATATTAGTAGCGGATATTCAATACATTCTTGTGGATTAGGGAATTCCCGTCTTTAGTATTTTTTTGAAACTATTTAGCGGGTAGGTACTTGTATTATGCATATTGTTCTACCATATTCATGGTAATTCATTGCAAGCAAAATGTGTGACCATCATCTCAACATACAAATGAAATACGCAGCACGCAGTGTTGCGCGGTGTTGCGCAGTCGAACCGCACAAATATTTACGAAAATTTTGTGAAAAGGAATGCAGAAAAACTAGACTCGAGTTGCTGGACTCTTTTTGACCGTGTGAATGCCCAGAGCGACACCAAAAGAAAATTTGAAAAACATCAGACTCTTTTGCATCCCAATGTGAAACGGCACTTATACACATACCATATTTGTTATCAAATGTGAAATGTACGAGATATTACTGTTGTTTGATGGTCGCTTATGGGGTTCATTGAAATGGCAGTCACATAAGCGTTCACTCGACAACTGAGCTTACAAGAATTAGAATTTTACTTATTTTCAAAATTACATGTTCTCGGTGTCTTCGTGAAATTGATGTACAATAGTAAGTAAAGGTTTCCATAAAATTATGAAACCGATGAGAGCCCCACGCAGAGTTTTCGTAGTTTCCTTTAATGGAAAGCATACGAACACTTGTATGTACGTCTGTATTGATATAAATATATTACAAAAATTAGTAGCATACTATAATTTTTAATCAGATAATCCACGTTTTCGAACACCAAAATTCGCAAATAATACAGTTTAAGCAACTGCTCAAGATCAGTTTCAATTTCTTTGACATTACAGCATACTATAATAAGTGTTTGTTACCTGGGCTAGCCGATATCTACTCGTAATGTATATTTTGTTAAACTGTTGTCCAGCCCTAACTAATCTAATCGAACTATTGTAAATACGTAATAGTAGTGTCTGAATAATAATATAGTCTGTTATAAAGCAACTAGTACGAGGGTTGCTTTTTATATTTCGGGTCAAAACAACAAATATTTATCATCGAAAATCGATTTATTGTATTTCATAATATTCTCCATTAAGAAATATATACTTTTGCAAGCGTTTTCAGCAATTGTCGAAACACGTTTGCCACTCTGATTGAGGTATCTCCAAAAATGCATTCTGAACACTTCAACCGCCTATTCACGTTTCGAAAAACGTTGACCTTTTAGTTTATTTTTTATGTACGGAAATAAATTCGGTGCCAAGTCAGGACTATATGATGGATAACTCATCAAATCGACGTTTTGAGTGCTTAATATGCAGTTGTTTCAGTAAATCTGTGAGAGCTCGCATTGTCGTGGTCAAGAGTAATCAGTCTTCGGTTGGGCGGTTGGCGATTTCTTGAAAAAAAACTGGCAAACAAATTGTTATGTGCCAGTCAGAATTTCCGGTTCTGTGTTGTTCCATTGGTATTCTTGTGAGATGTTCAGTTTTTCCAAAAAACAAGCAACCATTTGTATGGATGTGCTTGGTGCGCGAACAACTTTTTTTGGATGCGGCTTACCTGGAAACACAAGTATAGTCGACTGCTGTTTACCTTCGGGCTCATACGCGCAAATCCACGATTCATCACCTAACACGATGTCATAGACGTGTTTCGAAGCACCACTGTCGTACTTTTTTAAGATTTCTCTGGACCAATCGACACTAACCTCTTTTTGAGCATTTCACAAATTATGTGAGACATGAAAAAAAATCTTCAATCAAATGTTCATGCAGTATTGAATGTATCCAACATACATTCCCTGTAATGCCTAGTTGTCTTAATCTCACGATAGCTACCATGCTGGTTTTGTAATATCAGCTTGCGCACAGCAATATTAGTTTCCGCAACAACAACTGATTTTGGACGATATTCACGAAATTCATCTTGGAGTGATCTACGACCTCTATTGAATTCAACATATCATCAATAGACACTGGTCCTTGATGGAACTTAATCGCCAAAAGTTCATGGATGCATTGTAGAAAGTTGTAAAAGTATGACTACAAAAATGTTCGAGACTTATTTCCATTTTTCGGTTGAGATGAATATTTTAAGTTACTGTAATCCACACTTATAGCGCTCGTATGTCAAAATGTTCTGAGTAGGTATAAGATCAAAATTATCAAAATTTACGAGTAAAAGGAGTGAATTACAAGGTTGCAACAACAGGGTTGTCAAATCCCAAAATATAAAGGGCAACCACGTATTTATTGGTTATATTCTTATGGAAAGGCAATTACAGATATGTATGTATATCTTAAATGTATGTATGTAAAACTTGAAAACTACTTTCAATTATGGGTGAATCTAATTAGATTATAAAATACACTGCCCCGAAATAACAAAATAAGAGTTGAGAATCTCTAGTGTACAGCCCATCGTGGGGTCTACAGGTCTGTGCTCTGTGTCATGAATGGCAATCCCGTTGACAAACACTTCAACCCACAAAGGCATAATTTTAGAGAAAAACTTCACACACACACACACCTACTTTTTTATGTGTTGTATATATGTATGATATATGTGTATTCCTGCTGATACCATGTAAATCATATGGAGTTTGTATATTTGTTATTTACAATATTTGGTCCGTCACACCCATTCACAGATTCTAGCTTACATATTTGCATCGAATTTACGAATTTGTAAAAACTGTTAACTAAGACGTCAAGCTCTCAACACCCAGTCTTTTCTGAATTGTTTTATCGCCGTTGACGCAACACCATCTACCCCTTGTCAAATTCCTTTTCAGCCCAGAACTCCTCCGGGTAAATAAAGTAATACTTCCATATTATTATATCATTTTTTAAACCCAAACCCATCGGAGTTTGAGCTACTTTTTGCAAGTAGTGTGGTGCTCCACTCATCGAGCAGTGTTTCTGACTTGTTTGGTCAGTCAGCTGTGTCGCTTAACCTGTGATAACCTCCGCTGCTGCCGTTGAAACTTTCTTCGTCCAGCTGGTTGCGTGTCCAAGCGCCATTAGAGAACCCTCCACAGCAAAACGTCCAACTAACACAGCTACATAGCATGCACCGTAAATGTATGTTTATCATTGCATATACATCAGAGTTGAAAGGTTGATCTACATTCTTCCACATAACCACATTTTTGGCAAAGTATTAAATAAATATGTAATCCTTTTCTCACCTTTTTAACTTGTATTTAGTTTTTTCTCGCTTTTCCTTTATCCAGCTGTGTGCCTGTGCATGTAACGGTATTTTCCGTTTACGTTTGGTTTATTACGAAGAATGATATATTACATGTGATAAAAATCTTTGGCTAACGTGTTATTTGCGAATTAGCTGTGGCTCCTATCCGTCATTAAGCGACTTCGTTAACATTCACGGATGAAAATTATGAAAAATAATGTTAAAACAGCCGTTGCTGAGGCAGGGTTTGGCCATTGGAATTGGAATATGAAAGCGAGAGTTAAGGTTATCAGGGCGACCTGAAAAACTTTCGAACGGTATATTGCGTGATTACTTACATTTTTTACAACATTATATAAGTACATACATATATAAACTACATTAATACATAATTGCTTTATGAGTTATTTTTGCAAATTATATTAACATTACAGTAAATGAGCTTTCTTATTGAAAGGCAATAATTAGAAGTATCCAGTACGTCCGTAGGCTATATACACGAAGTAAACGATACATCATTGCGACTTTGCAAAAATTACTAGCCACTTCCTTCTTTGGTTTCGTTCATTGACACAATCGCGTATTTTCTCAATGCCTTAACCAATTACTCGTCAAATAATGAAAAATTTTAGTAAATTTAAAAGCAGCGCAGCTGGTTAAAAATTGAAAATTTCAAATATAGTAAGTGTTGCAAAAGTGGAGAGCTCACACCAAAATCTTGTTTGACAGCTGAAATACTTTCAAGAGATTTTTTTTGAGTTAAGCAATCTCTCACTAATCGTTTCCAAAAAAACAGGTATTTTGCACTACACAAACTACCTCAGAATCAAGTATTATATCGCGTACAAACGACAGATAAAGTTCGAAGAATTCCATGAAAATCATTTTTTAAGGCATTTAAATTTAACCTATTTAAAAATTCAAAATAGTGTTTCAAGTATATAGTAAAATGAAATCCAATACTTGTGCATTAGGTTGAAGGTTTTATTTAGCATAACGATGTTAATTTAATAATGCCCCTCTCAGTCACCCTCGTCCCTATTGGCACAGGTGAATTCATTGATCAGGTGAATTCATTCTTAAACTAGATCATTTTAGCTAGTGAAACTACAATAGTATTTCGCCTTGCTATTTCGATGTTTCAGCAGAAAACGATTTTTTAACTTCTGATTCTACGTTTTCATAATTTATCCTGGTTTATAATATTTGCATTGACTATCTTAGCCAACCACACAACCGGCAAAATGCACAATATCAGAGATTCTCTTGCTCAATCTACACTCTCCAGTGGCTTCACAACTTAAGGAAATTAAAGCTGTGGAGAGAAACTTAAACCATTTTCGTAAACCCACAAATTATTTAGTATTAACCATTTCGCAAACCCTCGAAACACTTCTAACAATTTCCCATGGTGAACTTATAAAACATTGAATGAGCTATGCACATGTTGTCTTTCTCTCGCACGGCATTAGGAATAACTGAACAAAATGTTCGCACACTTATTCAGATAGATACCCCCAGCACAGTGGGCAATTGGACATTGCATTGAAACAGAAACAGAAACATAACGGTCGTAGAAGTGAGAATAGCAAGACGCCGGCGAGTGTCAGTGCATTGGTGTCGCAAAAATCAAAATATAATGGATTTGTTTAATTTGTGTGTGTTTTAGGTAAAATTAAAACCCAGTTAGTCTGTGAAATATTCATTACTTTGAGGGCGTGAAACAGTAAACAGCAACTTGCATCTCATGCCTAAATGCACATTTTTATCTCACAGATACGACGGCGTCTTTTGCGCACTCTGTCGAATCACACAAACATAGTCATCGACTGGAGCACACATACACACTCACAGCCATTGCGAACAGCTGAGAAAGCCCCCAGCATTCACAATAAACAAACGGCAAATGTCAAAAACTAGCACTGAATGCCAACAACCGATCCGCGCTAGTTGTCTCTGTCGCACGCCTGTGCATCGCCTAGCAAGCGACTGCCAAGCGACAGCAGCGACGCCAACGTCAAAGTCAGAGGCTGCCCATTTGCATTTGCTAGAGTTCGATTAACTGCAGCGTTTGCGTAGTCTGCGAGTGAGTGAATGAACGAGGCACGAAAAAGTCATGTAGAAAATGGTCGAGCGCGTTGCTGAAGCAAATTTGCTGTGTTCAGTGATAATTCAGTTAGCAATACTGCATAAAATTTATTAAAAGTAACAGTAAATAAAGTGCATGTGAATTTGTGTGTAATTGAAATAAAAGTGGTGTGTTTTTCAATGAATTTATTTGTTTCTTTTCCGACTGACTGGGCTGCGTGTCTAAAACAGCGCAGTGCATACATACAACAAATAAAGCGTTCGCTAACACAACAACAAAGCAAGCAGTGAAGACCACAAAAATATCACAGAAAAAATTCAAGTGCAGACGTAAATGCAATTTTTGCTCTTTTTACTTCCACCACCTTTATGTCGTTTGCGTCATCCGCTTTACTGTCAGCTTCGTTGGCTAACTCCTAATTTACCCTACTTCGTTTGGCGTTTCGTTCGACGCCTGACGCCCTGTAAACAGTGCCCGGCACAATCGGAAACCGTGTAACGCTATACACACATCTACAAACTGATATAACATACATATGTATGTATGTACATGCATAAGTGTGTATGTAAACAAAAGTACGCTTGCGAGTGTGTTTACAGCTTGGAAATAATTCAATCCACGAAGCATTTGTCCTTGCGCGAGCAAGATGACAGGATAGTATTTCGCTGAAATGTGTGCGCGTGTGTGGGTTCGCATGTAAACGTTCGCAACGAATCTAAAAAATACAACAAAAAACATTAAAAGTTTGCAAAAGCAAATAAAAATACAACGGCTTCGAACAGCCAAAGTTAAGTGCAGTGATTTTACGGTGTTTACATCAAACAAAGTTATAAAAAAAAATTAGTAAAATAACAAATTTTTATTGTGAAAACTCAACAAATATTTACGTTTCCCAAAAAAGATCGATTTTGTAATCGCGAAAACAAAATTAGTAAGAATCACTAACCGGAGGTGGCTTCGCGTCTGCCCACGTAGTAAAACGCCTGTAAACGCCCTCCGTGCATCATAACGCGTGTCGCTTTGTTGTCCTTTGACATTTACCCCCGCATATCCGCCTACTTCCGTTGCACCGTACTGAATTCGCAAGTTTCCAAAACCGCAAAAACGCGTCTGCTCGTTTGTGTATGTGTGTATGAAGGCATGTGTGTTTTCTGTGTGTGTGTGAATGTTTGTTTACACATATGTACATATTTCAGAGCAGCAGCGTTGCTTATACATACATAAAATATTGAAATTTATTGTTTGTTTTCAAGGATATGTAAAGAAAAGTTAAAAGCAAAAACGAGTAAATTTAAGAAACAATCAATTTCACGCTTTTGGATAACAAATAAATAAATATTGCTGTAAAACATTGGGAATATATATAACACTCCATTTCTGATTTGAATAGCGGCAAGCGGTGTGTCTGTGTTCATTTTATTATTGGTGAGTGCCACAAAAAAATAAAGTAAAAACATTATTGAGTTTATATACATATGTACATATATGTATTTATTTTTATTTTATTTCTTTAATATACATGCTTACATGTGATACATACGAAATATATAGGAAGTTAGTGCAATCTGTGTTGGTTTACGGTGCTAAATTACTCATATCATTCCTAAAATGTTTTTGATATTACTCACTTGCCAAAGTGACCTAATCATGCCTATTTGCTTTTGTATACATTTTTCTACATTTTTATCTTTTTGTATACATACATATGTGCTTTGATTAGTTTAATTTCTTAACATATACATTTGTGTGTTTGTAGTTGCACCACTGCTTCCTTTCCTTTATAACTGTCACTTAATTAACCAAAGTCTAGAGTTCCTCACATGGATGCAAACGAGTGATAAAAGTTCATTTGAATGAAAATTTAACCTCGACCTCTACTCTATGATGATAATGCATCAAAAGGGCATAACGGGTACAAAAGAAGGCATTATGCGAGTACATACGAATGTAAGCAGTAATGTTCCCAGTAGAAAATATATTTAATTTTAATTGTGATTTTTTAGTCAATGCATTTTTTGTTAAAAAATTTAAAAATAACTTTCCTCGTGATGGAAACTATTTTTGAGCTTTCTAACGCAACATTTGAAGAATAAAATTATTTTCTTAAAAATTAAATTTCATTTATTGCTTTAAAGATTCCATAATTTAGTTTTGTGTAAAAACGTCTCAATTCAATAACTTTACTTTGCACATTAATTTTTTAACGAATAATTCAAGTTCTATATATTTAGATACTATTTCTTGCATTAATAATATTTTTATTTTGTAAAACTATTGTTTCGTTAGACAAATATTCCCTCCTGACTGCCAACTGATATAAGTTTCGGTAGAAACTGCCTATACTTACTCAGTTACCACTTTGTCTGCTCTTGCTTTGCCCGCCTTCCGCCATTTACCTTACTTATCTGCATTTGTTTACTCTCAAAGCGCAGCGTATAACCAGCGGCGTGGATGCCACTCCCCCGCTCCCACCACTAGACCACTAAAGCAGCTTCCGAGCCAGCAACCAACAAACCAGGCATCATTCATCATATAAGCAGCAAAAGCCAACCGCAAACACACGTACACATGGTATGTATGTATGTACACCGCTGGTTCGTTGACTATCGCAGCGTCTATTTGCAGCAAAGGCTGCACTTTTCGACAACAACAATTGCACTAAGCCACATTTCATCGTCAGCGTGTTCTTACGTGCATATACTTTGTTAACCACCGTTACTAGTTACATACATACATATATTATACATATAAGTATATATACTCTCTTTTCACATTTACCTAATTTTTCCCGCTGCTCACTTCGCGAGCTTCAACATTTCATCATTGCGCTGTAATAAGAAAGAAAAAATGTGTAATCAGTAATAAATATTTAAATAGTTGAAAGTATGTATGTAAAAAGCGTCGGAAAAGTTTCCAAAAACTTTGTGGGTTGGAGTAATTGCTCCCAGCCACCTTCGAGTACTATAGCATGGTGTGTCATCACACTCCCTGTACGGGTAAATATTTCGACAAATCTCGCTTTAAATTCGAAATTTGTATGTATGTGTGTGCTTTTAATCAGCTTTTTGTGCAGAGGGTATTTGCTGAGTAAACATTTTCTTTTGTATGTCCATATATTTGAGCGCGTATTCAATATTTAAATGAGCATAGTTTTATGTTGGCGCCCGAGCAGTGTTTGCTTACCTTGCGCGGCTCTCATTAATTTTTGAAAATTATCTGTATAATTAACACAATTTAAAAGACAACTTTTGAAATCTTACGCAGATCCAAATATTTCTTATGAGTAGCATTCCGCAGTGCAAAAATGTTGAACGAAAGTTTATCTAGCTTAGTATCTGCCGATTCCATCATCAACGGGTCCATGCAATCGCAACAACATAGGCGACAGTTTTTTTAATGAAGAGTATAAAAGGCGTTAAGGAGAAAGAAAGAGTAAATCCTTCTACTTCTTAAAGCCATGAAATTGTATGGTTTTGTTGATATTTTCTGTACGCTATTTCCATATTTTCATTACTATCACTCCATAAGTGTTTATGTGTTTGGAACAGTATTTGCAAACCAACTCTTCAAGAGCAACTGCCTCAAACCCGTCCCAATAAGCTGGCAATGAAATGTTATACACTCTTTTGCTACATCATCGCTCGCTGACAAATAGCACAGATCAGACAGTATGAATGAACAGAAAATCTGAGAACAACAACAACAGAAGGCTAAACTAAAACCATAACGGGCCCAACTACAGCAGCACAAAAATAAAATAAAAACTAATAAACCATAACAGCAAACAGTGTGGTAACGGAGAGCAATCTCTTTGTAACAGTCGTAATATGATGCAAAAAGAGCATGGGCAACAGGCGTCGGTGCCGTGTAGCACCAGCCGCACCGACTCCAGTCCGCGAACCAAACTACTCACCAGCAGACAAGCAGCCAAACACATCCGCACAGCCGAAGCAACCGCCCATGGTGAAGGCTGGCGCTGCAGAAGAGGAGAAGGGTAGTGAAAAGGTACCGGCGTTTGGGGCTGAATACTGCCGACTGGAGATGAATTTCCTAGAATTCACCATGATTCAGCCGTATTTCGTACTTGAAATAACGCGACAACAGCCGTTGGTGAAGGCAGTTGCGTTTTTTTATACTCTCGCAACATGTTGCACAGAGCATAATAGTGTTGTTCACCTAACGGTTGTTTGTATCACCTAACGGTTGTTTGTATCACCTAAAAATAATCGAGATAGATATGGAGCTATGTACTTGTATAAACAAATGATCAGGATGATGAGTAGAAATCCGGGTTACTGTCTGTCCGTCCAGTTATCCAATCACACTTGATTGATAGGAAGTCTTTTCAGCTTTTTTCATACACTGTGAAAATGGGTAAAATCAGATAATAACCACGTCTACTCTAATATAAATATTTTCGAACTTTCGGTTGACTTCATACCGCATCTATCGATAAATATGTAAGAAATCTTGATAAAATTTAGAAAGAATCGCTTTCTAATAATAAAATATCTTCTTGCATGTGTTTGTAAATAATGGATGCAATACTTGCTACTTTTAATTAAATATATACGATAATTCCGTATATCACTTCACCTTGCGAGAGTATAAAATGTTCGATTACACCCGCACTTAGACCTTCCTTACCTGTTCATAATTGTTTTCTTTTTTCTCGAAAAAAATTGTAGCTAGCTGTAACGTATAGTTGTTTGGATTAGTGCTCTTGTAGTTGTATGACTACATATAGTCGTAGACGTTGTAATGTCTGGCGTGCAGTGAATTCATTTGCTTCAATTTCGAACTGATTTTTGTGTTTCGCTACCTTTTATTATGCCTTTTTTTTATTATTATGTGCAAAAAAATATTATACGAAATTATTGCAGACAGTCACAAACACTCGAAATGGACAGTTAAGGTTGCCAGACAATAGTGATAGTTACATAAATATATATGCAAGAGAAAACAAGAAGGGAAGTGAGGGAGACTGTTCATAATATTTTTGAAAAATTGTTTTTACAGTAGGTACTCGATATGTGCGGCGGCATAATAATATTACAAAATGTTTTTTTCGGAAAAGTAGTTAACTTTTTAATTTCAGAAGCTCACATTTTTAAAAATAACATTCCAAAATCATCAATATGTTTAGTTATCAACATTAAATATAGTTTTTGTTCTTTCATCTATTCGAAGTCAAGTTAAAACAAACAGATTTTATTCTCAAAAAAATAATTTTAACATTATAAACTTCAAAAAAGTTCTATGTACTCCGAGGTTGAGTTTGTTCTAAAAGTGACATAAAATTTCAAATGAGTTTTCGAAACAATCTGCTTTCGGTTTCGGCGCTATCTCAACTTATTAAACCGTCTGAGAGTTGAAAATCCAACCCACTTTTACGTAAAGTTCTCCCTTATGCTATTTGTAGTGATACCACTAAAAACGCTTAACATTTTGCAAAATTTCATTCGTCGAAAAAGCTTTATTTTATTTTCGTATGTCACCGAGACCACTTAATATTGAATGATGCTTTGGTTATTCCGTCAGTCAACACTTTTTCATTGTTTATGTATTTATACCTTTACTAGTGGCGCATAATTTCTTAGAATTAATAATGCATTTAAATGACAAAGAACTTTGGAGACAAAGTGGGTGTACTTGACTTGTCGTCATCTGAACAAGTGCAGTCAAGAGATTTTGGTCTATTACAACAACAGGCCGATAGTAGACAGGTGAAATTATCTGGGTATGGGATATATTAAGGCGTTGTCAAAAGTTGAGCCGTAAAAACACACATACCGACCACACATTCAGGTGCAGACTTTTGTGGAAACTTCTTCCACAGAATTCAAAATTTTTTAATCGAGATGAAGCACTTCATATATAGTTTCAATCAAGTTTGCTAAAAATGTTTGTTTGAGGTATTCTTGTCTGCCTTGAATGTATGTATTTATGTGATTGCAGTCATTTGCAGATATGGATTCGCCCTGTAAGAATAGTTAACCGTGGTCTTTTTTCTTTATTCCTGCTTTTTGACCAACTTTTTTGCTTGATTCTAGTATACATCTTTATAATAAAAGAAAGAAAAGTTCACTTTATATATTATATATTTATATATACATATACATATGTATCATACATTACTAGTTGCTCAAGGGATAGCGACTTAAGCCCTAGAAGAGAAAGACATTTAACGTGTTATAGGTATTTAGGGAGATATAGTAGGTCTTCCAATGAAGCATCGGTCAGCCTGAACTCATCAGAGATAAGCCACATAGATCTATTGCTCAACTTTCTTTCGCTAGACTAAGATTGAAGCATCTTGGTAGTCATATAGTCTGGAATTAATATTAGCCGCCTGAACAAATTTGTGGCAGTCTCAAGACGCTTTGTCGATAAACATCGGTACTTTTTTAACCATATTTCATAAATCTGCGCATCAGATTATCGCTACACGCATATCACCCAAATTACCGGAACTGATATGACATGACATATCTGACGAAGTCCGATAGGGTGTATGCTTTCCTTACAGATTGACATAAGTATACATATACCGTCAGTCTCTTGGCGCTTAATTTACCTCCATCACTTCAACTTTGAGAACTTCAAAATTGCCTTTTAAATAATTAAATTATATGCAAATGACTTGATTGCTTTTCTTGGCTCTTTAGCTCTGAAGATTTTTAGCTTGCCTTTCAAGTAAGAGCTGCTCACATAATATCTACATATGTATGGGTGGAGTGTGTATCAATATTTTCAGTCGCCTCTTTGCCGTCAGCAAATGTGTGGGTTTATCAATTTGAATTAATTAAAAGCCATGCGCCGCGCTACTTGGCTCCGTAACAGGCAAAAGTCAATCTATCGATAGGCGTGGCACTATCAAGAAAAAATAAAATTAAAATTTTGCAATTGCAATGGCAATGCGAAATTAAGTTAGCTGCCACAACACCCATACGCGCGGAAAGCCACCACCACTTCAAAACCCTGTGCCAGTAGCAACTGCATATGGGTCGTCTGTGTGCGAGTGTAGTTTGCTACTAGCAGAGGTCTACCTGTCGTTACCTCGCAATATCCCACTTAAACAACCGCTACCTAACTAGACACAATTACGTATTGAGTTGTGGTATTTTATTATGTGTATATGTGTGTATATAGTGTAACAAGTGCACATCCTTTTGGAATTCTTCGCGCGGCACCATTACCATTCTGAATGCCTGTCAGCTACCGTTATTTACAATTTTATTTCACTTTACTCGAAAGGTTGACGGCAGTGTCTAGAAGGCCGCTGACAAGATCTGGTGAGTTAAGGACACTTCGGCGCTCGGCTTCAATGAACGTCAGTGCCTTTCACCACAACATCAAACAGTCGGTTCAAATTATACGGCGCAGAGTGTGCCAAGCAGCGCATTTTATGTTTGTGTTCAAAAAGCAACTACAAAATAGTGCCGTTTGTACAATATAAGCGAATGTCCTTGGAAAGGTGCATTCTCTTTAGCCAGTCGGGAGTCGTTTCGCCACTTCAGTATAAATACCTGTTAATGTGTGAGTGTATTTCACTGCGAGCAAAGTATGTGATTATCATGTATTTGGGCTATTCAAAATGCAAAGCACTTGAACTTGACTTGAGTGCTCAACTGCATACCTCAGGCAAACAAAAGGAGGGTCCTTAATTCTATAGTGTGTCTATTTTATAGATGGTATAAGTGAACAGTAACTAATAAAAGTGCGTGGCGAATACAAATTGACTTTCACAGTTGTTGTCCAGTCGCAGAGATAAACAGTGCTGCAGAATTAAAGTAGAACCAACCGAAAATTTGCCAACACAACATGTAAGATTTATTTGAACAACAAGAAAATGTTTTCCACTTCTGTAAAATGTGCTATAGCGATAAAAAATGTAAAAGATTTCATTTAAAGGGAAGACGTATCTCTATTAGAACTTATGTAGCATATGCTGTGACACAACCGATCTGATGAATACATAAAAATATAAAACAAATATCGCATTAAAGCAAAATCACACAAAAAAATGAGAATAAGTAAGTATTATTCTCTTTTGTGAATTTTCCGTCATTATCGCTGAGTTACTTGTACAAAGTAACTGACGCAAAGAGCAGACAGGTGGACATACATGGACACTTAAATATAAAGCCATGCCTGCGTTCAAAGAGAAAAAGGACATGCTGAAAGCAAACTAAGAAACACAAGACTGGCGTGGTAAACAGTGTATGTAAAGGGTAATCCACTTCGTGGTTCTACTTTTTCAAAGAAAAAAACACAGAAAATTCAAATTTAACTGGGAATGTTTATTATCATTCGAAAGAACATGGTTTGGAATTTATTTTGATAGTCCATCCGTTGAGTCCAATTTTCTATGACTCGTTCGAGCATTTCGACTGGTAACTGGCGAATGACACGCGTGATGTTTTGCTCCAAGGCCTGAATCGAAACGGGATTGTCCGCATAGGCTTGTGTGATATCACATGATGTTGGTGGCCAATCGAACGGCTCAAAGCGTGAAATTATCTGCTCACCGAAGTGTTCTTTCAATAATTCCATTAATTGATGCGATGTGTGGAAAGTGGCACCGTCGTGTTGAAACCAAATGTCGCCGAGATCACGAGCTTTAATTTCTGGCATCAAATAACCGGTTATCATGGCGCAATCACGGTCCCCATTGTCGGTTAAGTTCTCACCAGCATCATTGAAGAAGTATGGACCGATGATTCCACCGGCCCAGAAACCACACCAAACCGTTTTTTTTTTCTGGATTAAATGGCAGCTCTTGAATTTCTTCAGGTTGCTCTTCGTCCGAAATGCGGTAATTTTGCTTGTATGGGTATGTAGCATTGAGCCAGAAATGGGCCTCATCGCTGAACAAAATTTTGGCTCGAAAACGTCGAATCTTCTTTGATCTTTTCAAGAGCCCATAGAGCGAAACGATGTCGCTTGGGAAGATCGAGCGGCTTCAGTTCTTGCACAAGCTGTATTCTGCACGCTTTTAATTTAAGATATCGACGTAAAATGCGCCAAGTCGTTCCATACGTCAGTTCGAGTTGCTGCGAACGGGGCCGAATCGACTCACCACGGTCTTCGTGTATACTCTCAGCTATGGCCGCTATATTTTCTTCACTGCGTGCTGGTCGTGGTCTATTCGGTTGAATATTATCCAATAATGAACGCTGGTTCTTAAGATGGGTGATGATGCTGCGAATAGTACGCTCAATAGGCCGATTATGTTGACCATAAGTTGAGCGTCACGCGCTTCGCTTCGTCTTAACAGAACGTGAATTTTCGTATGAACAATTTGTAAACGTTGTTCCGGCGTAAGACTTTCGATGATAAAATGCCAAACAAAACTAAACAAAGTCCACATGACAGCTTGAAACGACTCATGCGTGATCTGTCATAAAAAGGCTAATAAAAAACAGACCTCTGCTTGGATCACCCGTTATATTCGTATCTCTACAAGAGACAAGCCATTTAAACTACAGCAGCAAGCTGACATCTTGCCATATTATGTCGCCGTGCCCCGCTCTCCGCACTCAATTTGCAACTGTCGATAAGAGTTTCTTCGTTAAATAAATGTATATATAACATACGAAAGTGGATTCAAATAAAATAATCAGCAGCTGCATCGCTCTCAAGACGGTCTCATTGTTGGTGTGGTAGAAGCTGCAAGTAGGTTGAGGCAGGCGAATGCCCGTTTGTAGCTGAGTCTGAACAGGCAATCTACACTGAGCTCTCGACAGCACTCCTTGAGCACGTAGTGAAGGTTTAAGGTCAAATAGGTGTTGCCATATTAATAAGGAATACTTTGTAAATCACTGCTCAGGTTTGTTGCATTTTTTCTAAAGTTGGCAATCCGTAACGGGAAGAGCAGCACCCTGACCTACGAAACGACAATTTAATTTTTACAGTTTTCGCTGGGCTTTCCAAACCCACATATGTCTTTAACACAATTCGCAAGCGTATAGTTAATTCAATAATAAGCAGTCTCTGCTTTGACTGACTTCATTAACGCAATCACTGTTTTGTGGTTGGCAGCAAATTGGATCGATGTAATTATTTAGCGCATTATAATTGAAAACCACCTAGTGAACATTTCATCATTATTTCTAATGCGTTTTGCAACAAAGTCCACATAAATAAACAGTAAAAGTTTAAGTGGCAGCACGCGCTTCGTATCGGCAACAAACACATGTATCCTCCAACATCTCCATTGGCGAACGTGTGTATACCGGTGTCACTGCGTTGACCATCATGTCGCAATTTGCACTTCCATAATGCGCTTTTTATGGTTATAACCGGAGCCATTTTTGACGCTGCTGCAGGCAATTACCACACAAATGATCTACAAGGAGCGAGCAAACAGCATGAGAGAGTGTACCAACGATGTGGATAAATAAGAATAACAATTGCAGGAAGCAGAAAAATTAATGTAACCAGCTTGTAACGTGACAAAATAGACACGAATGCCGAAGGAAGTGCAGCGAGCAGCACTCCACGAACACGGCACAACGAAAGGATTGCACAACACAGTCAGCTACAACCTGTATGACGGAGAGGGAAACGCCTTTTACACAGAATGTTGCCAGTAAAAGAGGTGAACACGAAAAGATACAGAAACTGCAGCTGTTCGAAACGAAATGTCTTGGAGAAGCCCGGTAGGACACACGATATGTAAATTACTATTAATGAAATCAAACTAAACAAATTGGAAACTTTGGAAAACGCATTGTTATTAAAATTGATATTGCGGTTTGTTTATTTAGTCCTAAAATGGACCCAATTAAAGCTCCCTTTTTTGTGCTAGGTGGGAGCATCGAAAGCCTTAACCCCATATCAGTGTGGAACTTTAATCCGAACTAAACCTCCTACCATCATCTACCGATCCCACCGGTACCACCGGTACCACCGCCAAGTATTGCATCGAGAGAATGTTTGAGGAATGCTCATTAAGTTACAAGTTTTATTTACTTGGCTTCAATGCCATAGTCTTTCTTATTGAATATGCATACAGTATTGTGCCAATATTGAGAGAATTCCTAAGAATTATCCATACAATAGAGTGTCTAGGTAAATTGGACTTTTAAACATGCACAGAAAATTTCTTTAATCGAAAATTTATATAGATTTCAATACTTTACTTCGCAATCAGTAGTAAATATCAAATATTGAAAGTTTCACACGTACTTATATATAAATTTTTACTACAAATTTCCAACTGGCTCGATGTGGAAAGTAAACAAGACGGTTGAATTGTAGAGCCGCAAATGTGGAAGAACAATATTTACATAAACATGGAGTGGTCAGTATAATGTATTTACAATAAATATGTACAAATAAATGCGATTGGTGAAAAGCTCGGAAAGACATAAAAAATGTCATATGTTGAAGGAGTAGAGGGAAAATAATTAAAAAACAGCTCCATATAAATGCAACCCTGTACGTAATATCCTAGAAAAAAATCATAAAATATGTGGCAATAATATTTGGTCATTGGCCAATTAGAGTTGTGTTGGTGATATGATCAGAGATAAAGAGATGCACAACTCTCCTGTCAATAAAAATTGAGAGTGTAAATTACCTTACCGACTTTGACAGTTGATTAAGTTTGACGCCATCATAATGCCAAATAATTTTTTTTTATGTTTTTCTCATGAGTATCTTGTGGACATGTATAATCTATTCGTATTCAGTTATCCCGTAAAAACACATTCTTAATGGATGAAATGTTTGTAAAATAAACTTTAGAATCCTAAAACAAACTAAGCAGCTGATTCTGACATTATGAGATAAACACTTTTGACGAATTATTGGTTTTCACATATCGACGCAACCTTATATAATTGAATTATGGTTTGACGTTTAGCAACTAGAAATACCGGAACAACTGCGGGATGTGTAACGCTTAATTTTGGGGCGCTTTTACACTTGGGTATGCCTATATCCTATGGTAAATATATTTTGAAAAACGAAGAAAACCTTTCATGTCAGAAATATTAACCGGGAATTGCCTGATTTAGGTAAAAAATCTTACTTCACTATATTTAAAGACCTCTCGTATTAAAAATATTATAAAAGTCACTGCCTTTATATTTAAGATACTTATTTTGTCATTTTCCAATGCTCCTTATTGACAACATGTGACAAGTTACTGAAAAAAGAAAACGTATTATTAAATAGTAACACAAACAAAAATGCTACTAGACATTCGAAGCATACCAAAGCCGGGTGCAACGCAAAATGGACGAAGGGTATTCGTAACCAGTCAAAGAGATAGACAGAAGTGGCAGTATATGAATGTCAGGAATAGTTACATATTTGGAATTATGTGTACTATCGTGTGTGAGACTTCAAGGACTGCTGAATAAATTGTAATAGCAAAAATGTATGGTGTTAAGACCTAGTAACAGCTGACAGCTTGTGTTACTACATTCTTTAATTTCGCCTGTTATACAAATATATGTATGTTTCTATACATATATCTGTATGTACAACAAGTACAGAGTAAATACACATGTGTATGACGTAAGCCACTCACTGACCGAAATGGCCTTTAATCATCCAATAAAGTTGAATACAACTTAAGAAACTGCTACTCAGCCGCAGCTGTGGCAAACGACCGTTGGGAGCACTTAAGCTAGCTTTCATTGGTAATTTAAGCTTGCAAAAATCAACCAACAAAAAAATTAAATTGAAACGAGCATTTTAATTGTTCATGAAGCACTACTTTGTTGGTTATTTAATGCCTTTCGAGAACATGAATGCAAAATGCGTAAAGAATAGAAAGGTATAAGAAAGAGAAGCTCGCAAAATTTAAGCGGTTTAACCGACAAATGTCAATAGAATCAAGTAAGGGTGTCACTTTGTTTTGTCTGTGGTTAGCCACATATTAAAATTTTTTATTTTGTTTAAAGTCAACTATTAAAGTCGTAGCGCTCTATAATTATCGCATAACGGGTTTAAAATCTAATAGTATTACCATTTTCATAACTTTATTTAAAATCCAAAACTATCGTGCTAATTAAAATTATATTTATTCGTTTGCAATTTCCTTGGCGCACAGTTGAACAGAATTGCCTAAGGTTGCAATTTTCTTCGCTAATAAAACTTACCGAACAGCCATACCGGTGCAACGAATACTCCAAATGTTATAGATGTAGACTGCATAGCGCGCAACCGTCCGGGCCGCATGCAATAGACATGTACAATTTACATAAACGACAGTGACAGCCGGCAAAACGACCGTCACATTAGACATTTGTTAAAAAAGGTAAACAAACTTTATACGCGAAGGCACACACTCACCCACCACTTTAGCTCCAAGCCAATCGGGCAAAATGCTAGACACAAATGCCGCCCACTTTCGCAGTAACTCGCCACAGTTGCTTATAAATTCGTACGTATGTATGTATGTTATGTAGAGAAATCCATTTTCACGTTTCCTACCGCATTTCGAAATTACGATTGAACAAATTCACGCACGCACACATATACAGCTGGCTTTTGCGTAGTATATGGGCAAATATAAATAAATACTTAAGTCGCTGAAATTGCAATGCTGCGCACTCCGCCTAAAAATAACGATCAGTCTGCGTCTGCGGGAAACTTAAAATTTCCATTGAAAAAGTCAAGAAGCCACTGACCGCATATATTCGCATTTAAATCGGCCAAGCCTAACAAAAAAGTAGAAAAGTAGCAATAACAGAAAATCACAACAAATCTGCTGAGTGTTTTCCTATGAGTAAGCACATACGCACATACACATATTTACATATATATGAACACACACATTCGCACAAATACGAGTTCACATACTTATGTTATTTCATTCAAATAAATGCCACACTCCACAGCGTTTGTATGTATATGTGTTATGGTGGGCTGTTGCAGCTGCCATTTGAGTTATGAATGTTTCATTTCACATTTCGCCAACGGGCCCAGCCCCCGCCTCAAACTCCCCGACTACAATTCGACTCAGTTCACATCGCATCGCAACATTTCACTTTATTCGCCCGAGCAAAGCTCTTGCCGCATTTCGCTGCGTTTTGGTTGCTTTTCACACCATATGTTTACAACGAAAATTTGCACACTGTGTAAAATCACAATAAAACTTGGTTAGTCGTGTTTGCGCAAACGCCTGCCACAAATATAACTTTTTTACCCGGGAAAGATGTTGTCCGATCTTGAAATGGCATAGAGTTGAGAAATATATGAATATGGTTTTTTTTTGTTTTTGAGTTTTTGTGTAATCAAATAGTAAGTAGTTGATTAATGTCAGCCACTGACAAAAAAAATGTTGTACCTACATATAAATCGTATATCTTACAAACGACTAAAGCTAGTCAAACCAACTGGCGGCGGACAAGTCTTTCTAACATTAGGTGTCCATATTTGTCCCGCCAAAACCCGGTACGGTTTTTTTTTAGTCATAGATATAATTCACTGAAAATCGCGACATATATGAGAGAGCAACACAATTTGGTTCCATTCAATCATTTTTTTTTTTAATCAAGTTAATTTCCAAGCCCGGGACGGCCGAAACGCTTAACTTAGAATCCGGACTGTCCTGGCCAAACCGAGACGAATGGTCAGCTAATTCAAGCATCTTCCTACACCTGAAAACGGGCGAGATCGGACTTCAACCACGCCTACTTCTTATACACAAAAATTTTTAATTCCGTAAGATTCTTTCACTTTGCACATAAATCAAACACCAAGAAAGACATCGGAATAAAACTTGCAAAAATAGTGTCTTCAATTTATGCTGCCTTATAAACAAATAAGGCCGATATCGGACCATAACTTTTCAAGCCCCCAAATACCGAGTATGTGATCCTCAGAGCCTATGTAGGAATTTATGCCGAATATCACTTTCAATCTGTTATATAATATATGCGTATTATTAAAATTCAGAGTATCGTGTGTCAGAATTGGGTTGAATAGGGTCAATACCCAGGTGCCAAAAATTAACACAATCAAGCCAGACCTTCCCCCTGGCCCAGCTTAGTGACTATAATAGGTGCTCTAAATATATATTTGCAGAAGGTGAATTTAAGGAATTGATTTCACCTCTTAGACTCCTCGGCATCCACTCACATTCCACTCACGTTCCGTTTCGCGCCTCTTTTCTTGTACACATTATCAGCTGCCACTCGCAATCAGTGGCGTCGCCGCTGCCAAACGAAAACCGGAATCGTAATCAAAGTATGGCAGCCAACACTTGTAACCGCCAAAGGCATCAACTCGTTGATGTTGACCGGCAAAACAAACAGGAACACACCATAACATACATGGATGTTCATATGTATGTGCTTAGATGAGCGTATAAATGTGGTTTTGCGGTTTATTGATTAGCTGCTTGTCAAAACAAACGCGCAAAGAAGCAAAGGAATCAGAAATTACCAAAGTGAAAGGTAGAGGTAAATAAAGAAAGCACTGATCCAATGAAGAAACGAAGCAAACGAATGTGCAAAAGGGAAATTTATTTCCGCATGAAGACATTGCAGTGAAGAAATTACAATGGTGAGAGCGTCGACAGCAAGTGACTTCTCGACAACACAAGAAATATGGCCAAATACAAAAGCGCTCCGTAATCTCCAGTACATTCCGTATATCACCCAACTGCAACATGCCTACGCCTTCAACACTTCGTGCGGTTATTTATTAGAAAATAATGCATTTTAATTTACTATAAAACTAGAAGAAAAAACTACGTGCCACAAAGCATACAGCAAATCAATGGGGTTTCTTTGCTATTCCTCTTTTGCTTTCCTTTAGCGTTGCTCTGCGCAGCAAGCAGAAAATATGTCGCTCCACAGTATTGCGTGTGTGGCCACGACTATTTTTGGTTGCCAGTTTTGCTATGTGATTTCCTGTGTTTTATCGTCACAATGCGCTCATTTCTGCTGTTGATTACCTCGACAGCATTTTTATTCGATTTTTCTTCTCAAAAGCCAACAATCCCACCAAGCTATATAACTTTTTAAGTACACGACGTGTATGGTAATCAATTTTACACAATTATATTTACTTACATACGAGGTCTGTTCAAAATATAAGGTAAATTTCCATTTTTCTCAAAAAATATTTATTTATTCATTAATTTCTAGTTTGTTTCCTTCAAAGTAGTCCCCTCAGATAAAATACACTTGTGCCAGCAGATGTGCAATCCTCGAAGCAGCTTTGATATGCCCTTGAGTTCTCTCAGCGATTTTTTTTGCCTTGGCTCTCCTGGGCTCTTTCATTGGGACAATTGGATTTTGGTTTCGATGTCATAACTATATACCCATGATTCGCCACTAGTTATAACCCTTTTAAGTAAATCTGGATTCCTTAGCGATGCTCATGCGATGGTTTTTTGGTCAAACCGCAGCAATTTTGGAACGAACATCGCTGCCACCCGCTTCATGCTCAAAATTCCCAAAAAAATTGCTCGGCATGAGCTAACCGATATGCCAACTTTTTTAGCAACTTCTCTCTCAGTGATTCGACGATTCTCCATAACAATTTTCTTCACTTTTTCAACATTTTTATCGGTTGTTGATGTTTTGTGGTGTCCAGGGCGAGCGTCGTCTTTCACATCTTCTCGACCTTCTTTGAAAAGCTTGTACCACTTGAAAACATTTTTTTGACTCAGAGTACACTTACCATATGCCACTGTGAACATTTCAAGTGATTTTGGCATTTAATTCCATGTTTCACACAAAATTGAATACAACTTCTTTGATCCATTTTCAACAGCAGAAAATCGCCGAAGCGGCAAAACACGTCTAACTTTAATGCCTCTCACAAACAAACTATATATGCTATATAGCTGAAACTGTGAACATTTGTTCGAAACGAGTGTACCAACATAACAAAAAAAATCGATATTCGAAAATACGTAGCGCGCGAAATTTGAAAACTCACCTTATTTTTTGAACAGGCCTCGTATATAAATATATTTATGCATATGCATGGGTGTGAGGGAAGCCCACTGTAGACAAGCATTGCCACAGCCGATAGATGGAACTCCATCTTCAGTGAGTAGCAATTAAAATATCAAATATATTAATGGTTGTACTCACAAAAATCAGATATTGCTGAAGGGTATGATTCCTGGTCCTTAAAAGTAGGTTTGATTCACTGCTTCAATCGCGTAGCTCAACATGTATTTTGCCACTTTTTAATACTTTGGTGAAAAGAAGCACCCAGTTTAATTAATTACCGGAGAAACTTCGAATACAAAAACAGCCCTTCAGTTTTTGATATCGATTTGAATATGTTTACACGCCTTTTCCTTCCGAAGAAGCTGCGCATTTGTCAGAATTGACCGATATTGCAGCCCTACAACATATAGCTGCCATATAAACTTATCGATTAAAATCGTCGTTTGGCAGTGATCAGTGTTATAATAATTTGTTTTTTTTTTTCTTTATTTAAACATTTCCAAAGTCTAATTAAAAAAACAGATCTAGAATTTAGTACCTGAAAAATTGCTTCGTTTTACCAACCACAAGTCAAACGTGTACTCGCGAATGATCTCAGGACTTTTCTTTCACATTTCGAACGATTTCGTAAGCTAACTTCCAGATGAATGGCTTAGCTTAGATTTCACAGCAACCAATGTTAATGGTACTGGAATAAATAGTTGATAAATAAAAGAAATACACATACATGGGTACATGCGTCTAGGCTTGCCCCTGAAATGCATGGGAAATGCTAAAAAATGCTGTTCACAAAACTAAAAATTGTCTTATTACACATGTACTTACATTGCTTTCCCCTCTCATTGTGGCGCGATTGTGACTCTAATATGCAATGTGTCTTTGTGATATGTGTCGCCTCCTGCGAACTCATCTTTATGGCTCATAATAGTTTCCAAGCTCTTGTTATTGTTGTTGTTGCATTCGCAATTACCGCTCCTCGCATTTTGCCACATGCGGCGTTGAATTGCAATTTCAATTTATACTTGTTAATTGTGGCAATTGCGTCGCAAAATATAAAAGACTAAATAATTCAGTCGCCACTGGCGTACAGTTTGCAGAAATATGTGCATGCAACAGTTGCTACAAACCCTCAAGCTTGGTGCACGTCGTAGTTTTGTCGGCGGTTCAATGGTGTGGTTGACAATGACACACACACATACAAAGACCTGCCCTGCAAGTGTATGTGATTATGGCACATTGTTGCTGCTTTTGCCGTAGTATTTGCTATGGCTTTGACTTTGGCTTGCTGTGGTCTAACGACGTGGCGATTGCATTACTTTGCCATATTATTTTTTCCTTCCGCAATATTTATTAGTATCTAGTATGTCGTTGTTATTGCCTGGTTCTAGAATTCCTCTCGACCAGTTTTCTCCATTGCATGCGCTGCGCATTCAATTCTCATTAATATCGCGCGGCTTTGTGCTGAACTTGGAACTCAATTTTAATTAAAAACGCACACGAGCAGATTGCACACATGTTTATGGCATAAATACTCTTACACACACACACACACATGCATGTGAACATATCAATGAACATTTTCGACGATTGTTCGCCTGGTTTTGTCCGTTTTCATGTCACTTATGAGCTAATATTCGATCGAATTGATTAATAACAGTGCTTTTGTTGGAAGCTCAATGATTGATTAATGGGCTCATTCACTCAGCGGGGGTGTACATACATGGGGCGTTCTTCAACATTTCTGAATTAGGGAATTGAGTTTGAACTGTTGAACGGCTGATTTAGTGCACAATTATTTTGTTCGCCAGAATTGAATAATATTTACATCTGATTCGTAAACTGTTTTTGTTTTTGTAAATTAGCTAATTATTGCACTTATTTCATGTTAAAAACACTCTTTGATGGAAATCCTCCTAAATTTTGTCATAATCAATCCCACGCACAAATCATTTAAATATTTTCATTGCTTTACGTTTGTTGTTTAGGCTCCTAAACTCTTCATGGAAAAAAACTGATTGTTAATTGAAGCTTCTCATGGTCAGTAGATCGTAAGTTGTTTTGAATTTGGCTATGTTATAAACTTGTACACTTAGTACATGTAGTCTTTTCTAGACTTCCTGACTGCATCCACAACTACTAAAAATAGGGATTTTAAAGAAAGTTTTTTTATAATAATTCCCTTAGGGCGACTGGTTTGTACCTCACGTATTTTAAGGGTGGAAGTAGTGACGGTTCAAGAAATCACTTTTTTATACCCTGAACAAGGAATATTAAGTTTGCCACGAAGTTTGTAACACCCAGAAGGAAACGTCGGAAACCCTATAAAATATATACATACATGATCCGTCTGTCAGTTTAAGAACTAGTCTCTCAGTTTTTGAGATATCCATCTAAAAGTTAGCATAAACCTTTTCTCATAAAGAAGCTGCTCATTTGTCGTAATGGCCGATACCGGACCACTATAGCATATAGCTGTCATACAAACGGAACGATCAGAATCAAGTTCTTCTAAGGAACCTTTTGTAGGTGTGAAGGGTTTTATAGTTTTTTCTTGTTTTATAGTAGAACTATAAAATAGTATATTCCCAAAATTGTAAATGAAAATTACATGCAGCCATTACAGGGAGTAGTTTGCATTCAGGCCCCGTTAGCAATAATAGTAACAGTAGTAATGCCAACAATGTTGCCAAGTTTTTACAAATAAGTTCATGTCTTTTCTTTTTCAGTGTTACCGTTTTACCCTCTTTATGCTAGTTCTTCGCTCGTTTCTCTATTCTTTGGCTATTCGTGATGGAAAGTGTTACATTTGTTATTAATTACATAATCGCTTTCCTCGAAATTTCGAAAGCTCAAAGTTCAATATATGCGTGCACGAGTTTTTATTGAGTTTACAATAAGCATATGTACCATCTGATCAAATTTGACCCGGATTGATTCATTTAAACTGCGACGCAAACCGAATTTTTGCTAGATCAAATAACGTGGTGTTTTATTGAACTTTAATATTGAGATTTGTTTAATGTTTTGGGTATAAACTGTGTCAATGCTAGACTCGAACCAAAAAACCTGAATCTTTCTTGAAAAACAATGTCTAAAAAAGGTCGCAAAACAAATGCTGATAACGAAATCCAAGCCCTAAATATGTACATACATCAAACGCATCATTACTGGTGACGAGTTGTGAGTTTATGAATATGACAACGAATCTGTCCAACAATCTAACGAAAGGCTCTCCGAAAATATGCCAAAACCGAAAAAAGCAAAAGACTTAAAAATGTATACTAAAATACGTGAAATGAAATTCTTTTGTCAGTCCGAGTTATTTTTGATCAGATGGTATACAATTGTTGTGATGACTTCACAAAGCACATCTGTTGATTTTTCTTTGTTGGCCTAGCATAGCAGCAGTATTTAAGTACAGCGATTTCATTCAAACTCTAATTGCAAAAGTTCAAGTTTTTGTATATTTTTTACGCAAAGTTACGAAAAGTTTTGAACACAATATACAATACATACATACTTCTGCACATATATGTATGTACCTAATAAAGTAAACAGTTGAAAAATAAATATTTAAAACATACAGCTGCCGCACACACACACACACACACACAGTCAAGTGCCTGTACATGTGCGCCACGAACTTCTTTAATTTCGGTCGATTTTTATGATTCTTTCATAAATGTTTCATTCGAAAAAGCGTAAACAATCGACAAAGCGCCAGCTGGCTGTTGTCGGCGTCAGTCTGGCTATCGCAATTTGACTTTATCGCACTTTCAACACAGCGCAAACGGTAAAAATGTTTTACTTTTAATAAGCGCTTTTCATAAGCATACATACATTCATACTTTTCCTTCAATTATTCTTTTCTTATCTCATTCTTCGCCTATGCTTTAGCTGTAATATGACTCTTAGTGTACTTATAGTGTTTTCCCTTGTACGTAGATAGCCCGCCACAGCAAATCGCCGGCTCTAGCCTACTATTTATGAACGAGTTGCTTCCCGCATTCTCTACGAGAGCAACTACTGTTGCCGACATTCTTTTTAACTAACTAGCAGGTTCATCGACTGATAATTTCGTTGTTTAGTGATGGAAGAAAGGGTTTTATTTAATAAGTAAAGTACCGCAAGTTTGAACTGCAACGGACTTTACAAGTATGTTTTAGTACAAAATATCAAGGTTCAACAAATGTAGCTGGGGACAGCAATTTGCTAGTCAAAAGATTTAGAGCGGGACGTGAAAAAGTTCATTAAACTGAAATGTAAGCTCAAATGATTATTTTCTGAGGCACCTCTATTTCTTCTCGGGTGTAACCTTCTTCTCAAAAAAATCAGCAAAAGATTATCAACTATTTGCGCTTTTCAAAAATACCTTTATACGCAAGGTGGTAGAGGTTAAAGGCGCTTTAAAAGCTCACATTTAAATAGTTGTAATTTCGCACAGTGAGAACTACGTATGGCTGTGAATGATAATCAGTAATCTCATAATTATGTATGTATGTACATATGTACATTTCTTTCCCATTTTGATGACAAAACACGATGCTACGAATAACCGCTACGTGAACAAAGCTATACATCCTTTGGGCACTTGTAAGTGGTGGCACCACTAAACCTTTCTATACCTAAACATATTCATTTCTAGAGGCACTTTCATTCGCCTGTGCGGACGGCCTGCTATGTTCATGGTCAATGGCCGCATAAGGCATTACACTCGGTTTATGATATAATCTTGCAACACGCGAGCGCCATCTCTCATATTCTTGTTTGTGGCTGACACTTCACTTCGCTCACTCACTCGCACCACGCTGCGCTTGCTATGCTCCATTTTTTTGTTTTTTTTGCTACTTTTTTTGCCACTCTATCAAGTTTTTCTACTTTGTTCTGTACAATCTGCACTACCAACTTTCTTGTTGAGCGTTTTCTTCACTTTCTTATATAGCATATACATATGTACATATATCATATAGGGTATATATGCATGCACAAAAGCTTCTGCGGACTAGCTGCATTGCGGTGTGAAAATAATTTCTTCAAAATAACAAAATGAAGACAGACAGTTGCTTGGCAGAGCAGGCAGTTTCAGAGCCCAGCGGTTGGTTACAGCGACACTCGTAAGACGCGGAAAGTAGCGAACGCGTCACTTTAGTTGCGGGTCTAACCGGCGACAGCTGAAGTGGGGCAATGACAAACAGTTTCCAAACAAAGTTACAATTGCACATATATAATATATAAAATACGAGTAAATCAAGCTTATGGATAGCTTCTATATATTGTACATACATACATATGTACATACATACTTACGGGAAATAAGAAGAGTGAAAGAGATTTGTGCCGAGAGCTATTTTCACGGCTGTTTTCACATAGTTTCCAATTTTACTTTCTCAAACAAACTAGTGTAAGACTTATCGAAATTCCGTGATAATCATGTCGGCGTGGTCAAAAATAAGTATATTAAATCCCAAGCTTTGACTGACTGTCCCTTGTAATAAAGAAATATCGTAATTAATGAGCTCAGTGAGTAATATAATTTCGTTTTGGCCTAAATTGACTTCTGAAAAGATGCTGTTATTATTTTCTAAGAAAGTGAAACACTTCAAAAATTCGATTTTGTAGAATTTCGCTCTCTTTTTGGCATTTACTAACCCTTTTAATTAGTTAGATTCTAAAAAATGTGTTTCTTAAATATTACGACTTTGTTATTTGCCACACTGTACTTTGTTTTCTCCATAACTTCCAAATATCTTCTGCGTGATGGCGCGGCCCCAAGTGCTCTTCGAGAATGTAAACAAAATTCCGTAATTTCGTAGCTGTTGCTGTGTGGCGCCTCTTAGTGGTTTTGTAGTGCACTGTAGAAAGCTCGCAGAAGCCAAAATCTGCTGTTGAATTCGGTCAAGTTTTCATGTGCCTGGAAGTTTTCTTTAGTATTTCTCTTCTTTTTTGTTGTAAGGCATAAAAGTTTTTAAAGCGCATGGTTCAGAACGCACAAAGTGCTTTATTTGCTGATGTGAGAAAATGTTTCTTTGCAGTATATTTAATATTTATGTATGTGTATTTGTACGAGCATTATTAATTTTCCAGCTATTCTTATTTTTAATTCGTAACCACAAAATGATTTAATAATCTGAAATATGAAATACTAAACACCCCATGTGTCAAATAATGTATCATTGATTCCGTATGTCCTAATATTTTCTCGGTCGCTAATCAATTTTGGGCTGACCTACTTCTTTTCAAATTTCGTGAAAAATCTTGACAAACTCCTTTTGCGTTTCCATGAAAACACTACAGTCTGCGCGTGGCAGCGCTCCATCCACAGCCGACAACATAATTAATCACTGCCTTTACATATTTAGCGATCTACAAGCTTTGTTAGTAAATATATTTTCCAAGTATCAATACGAGTGCAGCTGGCTGATTAGATTCCAAGCACACTCCTTCCGCACGCACACAAATCTGGTACATGCGAGATACGAATTGTTCGCTATATTTATTTATAAGCTCTCTAAAGTGTGTCAGGCGTTGCGCCATAAATTGATAAATGACTTCTGCATGCGCGAATGCAACATTGCAAATGGCGATTCGCTGCCCATTGCTCACCAGATGAACACGTACACACACACACACACCCATCGTCTCAGCGAGCTAACAGTGAAGAAATAAATTTCAAAAGAACAATTGGCGAGGAGAAAAATATACGATCGTTATGTGTTATCACGAAAGCGAGCGCAGAGAAAATTATTTTCAAAATCAGTTGTTATTAAGGGTTATGGCGAGCAAAACAGTGTATGGTTTATTGTTTAAAATAATACGATTTTATAAAAACACTTAAGAAAAATATGTACAATATTCACTACGTCCTTGAAATATAATTGTAACATATTTTCGAAATTCCGTATTTTTGTAATCAAAATTATTGAAATCATTACTTAAAGCTAGTATATGTAAATATATTGGCATTAGCAAAAAAGTAGCAGTTTTATTTAAAAAAAAAATTTTTGAAATTCTTTTTGGATTAGTTCCGATAAATAGTGAAATTGTATCTCACCGTTTTTCAATCTCAAGTTTCAGCATATTTGATTGCATTTGTTGTTTCAGATTTTAGTCAGCTTCCTGTATCATGAAGAGCGAATAATTTACTATTTTCGAAGCAACTTTAGACTGTCACTAAGAAGAAGAATGTATCATTTAAGTCCGATTTGTCATCAAATATTAAATTACTAGCGATAATAATTATTCTACAGACATATGCATGTACATATGTACATGTACATTTGAGACTAACATATGTATGTAAACTGTTGTAAATTCAACATCAAATGAACGGCATTTCTAATATTGAGCGATTACTATAATTGTGAAAAAAGTGAAATTTTAAACGCATACCGACACAAGTATTGGCCCACAACACCATAAAATCTTTTGAGGGACTTATGGGTGCTTCTACCGTAAATCTTTTTATTTTCTAGCGCGTACAATGACCTCTACCCACGGGTATTAACAAACAGCTCACACGAACTTGCCGAATATGCCACCTTACTTACGAGCATACCTACTTATTAGGTACTTATTGCTGTACTTACAAAACGACAAATACCGTAATATGGCAAATGTGCGCACACAGCTTTTAAGCCATAACTAATACTCTAATACCCATTGTCCATGAAATACTGAGCATAAAGGTTGGCTTTGCTTTGATTCCTTTGCACACTTTCCTCTACGCTTCGCACACAGTTTAAGCCTTTTCTCAAGTATTTTATTAGAAATCGTAGAAATATGAAATATTTGTCAGAATTGTGTGTACTATTTGTGTGTATTCAGCAATAGCAGTAGTTTAAATAAATGCAGAGTTATGAATTCGAATAAAATCTAGGTTATTTCAATGGTTTTGGTAATTAAAATAATGTTTATTAAAAATAAAAGAAAGGTCAGAACTGAAAACTAAATAGACGAGTCATTTCTTTATAAGGTGCTTTAGGAGTCTTTTATGCTTTAAAATAAGCACTTGTGAGGGATATAAAGTTGCAGTAGAGACTTCAGTAAAGATTTCAAGTCATAAAGAACCAATTATGTATAATGACTTGTCCTCTAAAAACATATAACTGCTCAGTTCAAAGTTGAAATAATATTCTGTCTCAGTCATCACATAGAAAAGTATGTGTGAATCACCTTGCTTGTTTTAATTGTTCGGAAACTCAGTCACACAGCAACTCCCATCTTTTGTTTGCTGACATTTCTGCATCACTGCACCGTTATAAATCGATTGTCAAGTCATTGCAATTTTCCGCATATTACATTTTAACACAATTTCACATCCTGTCACGCCCCCACAGCCTAATGGCACTCGAATAAGTCCCACTTGTACATAACATACATACATATATAGGAGAATACATGGATAGTCATAGTTTTAAAATGCCACATGCAGGCCACTGTGACAGCTACTGGAGTAGTTAGCAAACAAGGAAGTGCTTAATAATTGACTCATTAGCAACTATGGTGTCTTATTCCACAAACACTTCCATACATATGTATGTATGTACATATATCCATACAAGCCCATCACAAAAATGAACTCTAGAGGAGTTAAGTTGACTCAAGTCATGTGACATGACGAGCGCTTCGGAAACTGGTTGAGTGATTGAGAGTTGGAAAAACAAACGAAGCTCAATCTAATTACTTTTAATGTACTATAATATATTCGACGAAGGATCAGCTTGAGCAGTCAATAGACCTTCTTTGATTATATATTTTGTTTTTGAAAGCAGAATCAGTAAAGACACCAGGCAAACTCAAACTTTTTTCGAGTCCTAGAAACAACAGTCCCAGAAATAAAAATAGGGAAATTTTAAGCAAACGCAGCCAAAGCTCTCAAAAGTGGTAAACGCTAGGAAATATTTGTGACAGATGAGATAGATGAACCCTTTATTGTTATTGCTAAATTACTATATTCGCAAGAAAGTAAATTGTGCCACAAGAAAAGCAACACTTGGCTACATAAATAATACACACATACTTGCAATTACTTCAAACAAATGTACGTAGAGAGTTGAACGAAATTTTCCAAATCCTCAAAGTAGTTTATCTTCATCATTTTCCTGCTGGCTTCACATGCCCTTAAACCCCTATTTGTGCCCCAACAATTGTTGCCTTGCTCGAAAGTTTGCTTGCTTTGACGAATGAAATTTTCATGACTGGTTTGCTGGAAGATGTTGGTTGCCAACAACCTCCAGCAACGGCAGTGATAAATTTCCATTGTTACTAAAAGTAAACAGCAATTTCTTTGGCTCGTAAATTGGAAAATTTTCTATTATACTAAAATATAATATTGCACGATGCATTATTCGCCTTCGGTTGTGATTTAACGCAAAAGCGCAAAGGCAAGACAAACACAATAAAAGCTTGCAAATTATTGCTGAACATATTATTGTTTGTTGTTCTAGCAGCGAGTAACCGTAAACATGATTGTTTGCAATCGGAGCTGAGTCGAATCGTATTTGCTTGTTTTGCGTGTCGTATTTCGGGTGTAAATACATATGTATAGCTCCTGTGTTAGAGTCGAACAAGTGGTAAGTTCACAAACACAACAATCGCTCCGAACCATCTGAAGAGCATTGTCCTTCCGTACAACTCCAATAGGTTGCCTAATTCTGTCTTTCAGACCAAGATCGTGGGTATAACAGAAAGTTTTCCGACAAGTCACTTAGTCTTCCAGTAAAAAACGGTCAGTAAGCAAATGTGTCAACAAAAGATATTATTGTGGAAAAATATGCAAGGATACAATTAGTAGACTTTTTATGATGAATCAGGAAAACTTGCAATAATTTTAGCAATGAAAAAACAGACGAAGGAATGGGGTTTATAGGCTGGCGTGGTCGAAGTCTTCGTAAATTACCAAGCCTCAGGTATTGAAGCGTCATGGAGGCAAAGTGTATTTCAAAATTACTTAGGTGAAGTTTGGATGGTGTTTGCCACAGAAAACTGCAGCTTTTAGGAAAGGGGGGTTACTATATTATGAAAAGCTGGTATATACAAATTTTAAATAACTCGGTATCAGCGCTCTTGCGGAATTATCGATCGCCTTAAAATGTTATAGTTTAGTACGCTGCCTTACATACCTTTAGCATGAATCATATCTTCTACACTAAATCCCTAATCTAATATTCTCTTTTGCATATTTTTCAGACTCCTTCTTGGTAAGTTACTGCTGAAGGTATGAAAACTTAAAATTTTATAGAATATTATTTTTGCAGAGTGTTACTTGAAACACCCGAGTTCTTGGTTTCATGGCCAAGTAACGGTAGCAAAAATTTAGTAACGCATGTTTTAATTGTTGGTGAAATAAGAGCAGAAAAGGTATTAGCAGTTAATTAGTTACCCTAACCACTTTCCTACTTAAATTGCGTTGGTAATTTGAGTCAATAAAAGTACGTGCCACACATGTCAAGTTTTGCCAACGGTGCAACCGCATACTGTGGCAAGTCGGCGAGCGTACATTTATTGATTTCGCTGTAAATGAGACATAAAAGTTGCACACATTTTTGTAGATAAGTATTTAAATATTAACCTTTCGCCGAATGACCAAACCACAGCGAAGAGCGTCAAGGGATCGATTCAGTTAATATTATAATGGAGCTTTCCAAACGGTAAACGCATCAATACTGACCATTGAAACGTTAAGTGTAAAAATTATAATTTCCACACAAACTCTTAACTGCTTAACGCCCAACCAAACAGTCCAACAATATTTTACAGCAAACACACCATGAACAATTAACTGCGATTTAATGCATTTGCTTGCGCCAATTTGTGAGGATTTGCCTTATCAGTTGGCGGAATCAAGGTAATACTTTAAACTGTGGGCTGCATTCCACCGTCCTTTGCACATTGATAAACCTTTATTATTATTTTTTTTTTGTTGATTGCTTCCACTGTTTACGTATGCCATTTACGTTCATAATTTCTGTTCGCCATTCGCATTTGGAATTCAGTGGCGTCATTCATTGCGGCGGCCGACTGCAGTCGCACAAAGTGGTCCGATTGCAATACGCATTGAATTTGTAATTCGCGGACAGCGCCAATGGCGGCGTTCGTTCATTACAAGCGTGTGAATCGCACGCGACACAAACAACAGCTAGACGCGCGTCTGAATAAAAATGTACGTACATATGTACTACGTACTTTGTTGTTTCTGTTTCTTTTTTGTCGCACGCCACAACAATACACGTAATAAAATTAGTCAGGGGAGCGAGCGATAATCAAATGAAGACAGATAAAATCGCGCGCGATAAAAGAGTAACCAAATTAACTAATTCTATAACAATAGCATCATTGTTCAGCACGTACTCTGGAAATAAATTCTTTACCGAAGTGAAGAACGAAAATTAAAGCAATAATTTAATTGCAACTATTTATGTATGTAATGCGACAAGGGGGCTTTTTCCAAAAACAAACCTTTAACTATATAGACAGATATATATTTTTAAAGTAAAAAATGTATTGCAAAAAGTGCAGCGATACCTTGAAACGGCTATAAGGCCACTTTACAGAGTTCCGAAAATATGCAAAAAATTTCTTAGTCATCGCATAGAAAAAGCTATATTGAAAATTTGTCCGAAGACACTTTTCGACTTTAGAAATCCTTAACGCTCAGCTTCTAAAAACACTCGTCAAACAATTCAGTAAATTTGGAAATGTGATTTGGAAATTTTCCTCAAACATTTTCAGCTCGATGCGTCAGAAATGTACCCTCGTTTACAAATCGCATGTCCTACACATATATACATACATGTTCAAATACATAATGCATACAATAATATACTTTCAAAGAAGTCGCGATACTTTCCAATTCCTTCCTTATCCTTTATCCTTTGATTCAGCGCTCGTAATTCTATATACATATTTCGAAAGTGGGCCCCGATTTCAAAAAAATATATAATAAAAATATAAAAAAAAATATAAATTAATATAAAAGTTTAAAACTGAGTATTAAAATCATTATCAAGAAGCGAATATAGCAAAATTCAAAAATGGTCGATACAGATGGATTAAAAAGACGTGTGAACTTGAGATATAATAGCCAGTCATTTATCTCAAATATAAGGAAAACTCTACCACATACATAAAGGTCTACAGAGAAATACAAATCTGTCCCTATTCTGTTAATAGAGTTAAATGTTTATTGAACAAAAATATGGCTGTTTCTTGTACTAATTATACGCGTACTTGTCAGCTAATTAGACTGTCATAACCCCATTCTGTCGTTCTTTCGCACTTGCCTCACGTTCTGCTTTCGCTGCCTTACTTCCACTGTACAGAATATCGTTAAAGTCATTCCAGTGCATAAAATTATTATATAATAATGAAATAAAGCAAAGTGACAGACGTGATGTAAGAAGTGTGGCGAGAGACAATGAAAATCCATTAAAGGCAGTCCCGCCTTACACAATGCGTGAGTTGGAGGCGAGGTAACGAGAAAACATGAAAAAATTCGCTAACTTCGTTTATACCTTTCATAAATCAACCTAAGTACAGTTTAAACTTGTTTATTTCAGTTGAAAAAACATTTAAATGCAACCGTAAATGGCGAATATATTTGCGTGCTCCATTGCATTAATTTTCGCTATATATCTCTGAAACACAGGGGATCTGTAGCGGATGGACATAAAGTCAGACAAGCCTAGATCTTAATTTCCTACTATACTATTATTTCGTGCGCTTAAAAACAAAAACTCTCATGAAGGGTATAAGAAATTAGAGAAGACTCACGTTGGGTGGTTATTTTGAGCCTTAAGAGTGTGTGTGTGTGTGGCAACACTAATCAGTATGCGAGTAGCGCTTTTCAACGCTGCTATCATAATTGGAGTGGTGCCTGACAAATGTTGGGAGAACCAAAGTCAACAACTCACTCGTACAAACTTCAATAGTTTGTCTGTGCGCCACTGCACCAAGGCGCTATTGGCGGCCTATCTATAAACATATGTATAATATATGTGAATGGCGTTGCTTTGGCGAGGTTCATTGACGGTTATTGTATTTACATATGTACAATGTGCAACAGTGTGTATAGTGGCGACTAGTGTTTGTGTCACTTAATTGTCACATTTATTTGAGGTGCGAATGTACATACCCTATGCCTGCTACTGTTGCATTAGTTGTGATTTCACGATTGTGTTTGTTTTACATATTTTTTACTTTTGTCACCACCATTGTCATCTGTATTTTCTTGGAGTAAGGGTAAGTGAAGATCTCCCAAAGCTTACTTAGACAGACGCCTTTATTTTCAGGATATTAAAAATAGAAAAAAAACTTCACATAAAATGTGAAAGAGTTTTAGACATGCCAAATCCACACTTGCTCACGTACAAACTAGCTTTTGACGCGTTTATAGCCACAAACCCGGCGCGCGTCTGCTGAAAATAGAGTGAAGTGAATTGGAGTGGAGTGGCGATGCGAGTACAATGACATAATGAGCTCGACTAGCTGGCAAGCACGACGGCAGTAGCAGCAATAAAAATAACAGCAGGAGTGTCGCCAACACCGCCATTCAAAGCTAGAGCTACAAAGGCTTATCCATTAAAAGCCAAAGCCACAACAGTCGTTGCCGCTCCAATTGCGGTAGCACTCCTCTTCCGACTCATCGCACCGCCGCACGCTGCTCAAATATAAAGTAGTGACTCCCTTTTACGAAGTAGATGCGACAAACGAATGGAAGCAAAACAAAAAAGCAAACAACAACAATAAAATCTTCACGTCACAAGTAAGCAAAATATCAATTTGGATATCTATCAGCGTCACCACAAATGGACAAAAAGCTTGAAATTTCAAATAAATGCCTTAAACAAAATATTTACGATTTTCTGCTTTAATAACTTAACACAAATTACTCAGTTCGTTGCGCATTTCGAATGCGACTAGCTGAAGAAAATAAAAATACAAATAATTTACATACTTACACATAGGTAAATTATAATTAATTTAAACAAACTAACGAAAAGGGCACATCAGTCGACTGAGGAAAATGAATTGGAGCTTAACAGAATCCTCAATTCAAGGTTTTGAATCGGAATGATAAGATTTAGAAATACTAAGTTAATCATAAAACGTTTGATAAAACCACGAACGCACTTTAGTTTAGATAAAAGTTTAATTCTGAAACCACTATTTAATATAAATATCTATATATATATGTTTTTTGAAACATTGTATACAAAATTTCAAGAAAATCTCAGGATACGTTCAGAAAGTTCACCGAAGAACCGATCAGTAGAACCATAAGTTGTGTTTTTACACAACAAGAAAGATATGCGGAATAGATCATAGCATACTTTCATATCTCATCTCATGATGAAACCTTACAAAATCCGTTTAAAACTTAATGTAAGTCATGTTCACTTGTTACCGGTGCTAGTTTTGAAGTCTGGTTGTTCCAGAGAATTGGTTCTTGGTTGGTTCAGTTCCTTATACTTCCAGACTCATCCTTGAATGAAATGAGGAATGTTTTGGTGTATCGAATCACACCGGAAACCCTATATTTCTTTCATCATTTTTATACTCTTAGCAACATTTTGCATAGTGTCCTTCACCTAACGGTTGATGAAGATTTTCGAACTTCCGGGGGGCTATATACCTCATATATCAGCGAATATGTGAGTTATCCCAATGAAATGGAGAGATCGGGTTTTACAAATAACAGTGTAGGATTTTCGAACATCCGGCTGACTTTACTCCATATATATTGGTAATGGTATGTGAAGTACCTTAATAAAACAGTGGGAGCATTTTAGTAGTCTGTAGCATTTTAGTAGTATGTGGTATCGCAAAAATGCATAAAATCGAGTCAATACTATCCGCAGCTTCCATATACTACTTATAATGATTTTCGTTATTCTAGTTTTATGCCGAATATGTCGGTCAGTAAGTATTATTTACCCGTTATATACCCCCTAAAATACGCCACCTGTCTTTTAACCGTTTAGATTGGTCAAAATATGTGCTATTTTAGTGAAATTAAGTGGAAAAGTTTTCTTAAAAATTCCGTGGTTTAGCGCTGAACTACAATTGAAGTAATCCGTACCGTGGTCTAAACCTCATATTCCTTAATATAATGAAATTCGACTCTTTCCACATCACCTTAATATATATATAAATTTTAGCCTCTTCTGTCGAGTTCATATCACATACATACATATATCTCATATGAAGGTGTTTTGAAAATAACTTAAGCTGACGCGAACTAAAATATAGCAATAAAACTAAGTCTAAGTTTGTGGCCTTCAATATAATTCAAAAAGATTTTAAATTCATTCGTAAAATTTTTTAATATAAAGTTTTGCCATTCCTGAAGGAGTTTCCCGGGCTTTGATTCTTGCAAGTTGCAAGTGTATAAAATGTTCGGTTACACCCGAACTTAGCCTTTCCTTACTTGTTCATACTGTTTTTCGACTAATCTATAAGTGTTAGAGCGTTAGTTCTCTTATATATTGTAAAAGCTGAATTATCCCATATTTTAAATATTATATTTAAATTACCGTTATAGCAATCGTATAAATACGATATTTCCCTGTTAATTAAGTGTAAAAATTAAATTAAAATCAGTTACATTTATTTAAACTTAGAAAGGCGGATAGAAATGGTCATTCACCACCATTAATTATTTACCTCAAAGTAAACATATAAATAAGCAGCCATAGAAATTATCGTGTATTTACAAATTATCAAAACAAAAGCATTCATTCGATTACGGTTGGCCAAGTTGAGCCGTTCAAATTATAGCAGTTTGCAATTGGCACACAGACTTAGTTATGTGGGAAACTAGTGAACTGTTAAAGCCTGGATTTAGGTGGTAATTCATACACAAGTACTCTGATACTAAAGTCTATTAAAATATACATTTTCTAATTCCAAATTCTAATCAAATAAAATTAAATATGTTATCTCTCAATATCTGCTTAACTATTCCGGGAACTGATGTTAAGCAAACATAGCTCTTTTGACTACATAAATCCGTTGAATTTAAAATAAGTACTGGAAATGCTGTATTGGTTCCTAGAAAACTACATGTAATGAGCAACAAAATATTTCAACGAAAATCTATTGTCAAGCTAAAGTCAGCCTTGAACAACTAAGAATGTATGTGGATATACTTTAAGAATCATTGCAACACACCTAACAAACTAGGTCACTTGTTAATATCTTCAAGCTTGAAAAAGGAAAGCATTTCGTAAATCTAAACAGAGCGACGAAATGCATTACTATCAGCCGCCGTGGCAGTGCCAAGCAGATAGAATTTTACTTATGTTTCGCTGGAAGTGACGCAACCTTCGCTGACGTTTAACGCTATGACTGATGTGAGCTGAGCCGTAAAGTTCGCACATTTAAGCGCCACCTACGGTGTGACAAGTGACGTGTAATCACAAAAGCATGCTGATTAAGTTTTCGTGGATGTGCCACACCTGCAGCTCAGCACCATCTCGCTTCTAGGTTAAGTTGCCTTTTGTAAACGAATATCCAGGTGTCTCCCCAAAAACTGCATTCGCACTTAGGACGTGGGCGCGTGAGCAACTCCTGTAAGGGCGTGAACTTAACCCTTAATCGAAGACATCATCACTTGCTACATCGCTGCTGTCAGCAGATAGGGCGGCATATGATTTTACTTGCTTCTTGCTACATGTATCGTACTTGTATGTGTATGTGGCAGTGCATAACTTAATTGTATCGCAACACCTACTGGCAGCAGCATTTGCGCCACCACCGCTTGGCTTCCTTAATTTCCTGTCATTTTCACCTTGACAAATGGCGCATTACCAGCAACAAATATTAAAAAGCCGGGGAAAAAATCAATTTGCATGCAAATGAAATGATGTCAGCGCGGCAATGCTTTGGCAATTCACGCACCCATGCGCCCAAGTGGTTACAACAAAAAGTGCAGCTAATAAAAAAACACAGAAACCACAAATGCAACAAATACAACAACTCGACTGCTGTTCCCGCTGCCAATTCTCGTCAACACATTTTGTTATTGCACGCCGCAGGCAACCCCGCCAGCTTGTAGCCAATTTGTTGCCAACTGCAACCGAATGTGTCAACCGACTGCGTCTGCAGGAAATTCGCACGAAGCTCAAAGTAAATATTGTAGAATGAAAAGATTTGAACTACAAGGCACCGAGTAAACGAAAGAATGATAAACACGAGCGCCAAATTCATTTCGGGTGTCGCGCAGACATTAATAAAATATTATATAACTTAATTTGGCAAAAGCAACATCGAAACCAGTTGAGGAAGCTTGAATTAGAGCACAATAAAGTTAAATAAAACACTTCGATCCCAAATGCTAATGGCTACCGAATTCATGGATTTCCACCAAATTGTATGTAAGGTTCCAAAAAGACTATGGCAAGTTTTAAAATTAACTGTTTATTTGTAAAGAGATTCATCTCTGCCTTATTATTATTCATGTGAAATGTGTGAGTGGTGCTTCTGCAAACATTTACCGTTGACAATCGCTCAAACCAAATGGGTTCGACTGCTCATTCACCGTTGCTAACGCACCTTAGAAAAACGTCAGTTTACACTCTCTTGTGAATTTGTTTTTGACGCTTAAAAAACTATGCACTTTAGTGTACTCATTTCTCCAGCCACTTCTAACGGTTTGCTCCACTTCTGCCAATTAAGCTTGTGCGCTTCTTATCACTAAAAAACACTTAGTCAGCGAAGTCAAATGCTTTCGCTTATCGCACACCGTTTTTCTGGTGAATATAAAAAGTTTTACTTTCCGTAATTGGCTGAGGTCATCAACTGTTATATTTTGTGATCTGGAGTAAACGAAAAATAGATTTCAGGCGAGAAACAGTGGCATATCTAAAAACACACGATCGATAATTGGAATGAAAAGTTAGCGCTAGTCTTGTGACCTCTCTTTTAATGCACCTCTTTCTTTTAAGTAGACCCTTAAAATCTTGAAAGTTCATCAGGTAGTTTTTTATTGCTCATAACTCAGTGCCTAAAACTCTTCAATAGGAAGTTCATAAAGTTCAATAGGAAGTTCATAACCTTATGAATGCTTTGACATTAAAATTATTCATGAACCTGATTATCTACTAACTTTTAAAATATATAAAAATATATTCATTACAGCAGAGTTTTTCTCAATTTACTTTATTTTGCAAAACTTTTCTATAACCCAAATAAAAGTATAAAAAAGTACTCCGTGCAGCCTACCGGACTCAACGCTAATTTGGCATCTCACTCATTGAGGTACCCCTCTCAGTGAACTTATGCTTGACTAATCTACACATAGAGCCGTTGGTAAGCACACCATTAGCATCGCTTGGCCATTTTCAACAATTCTACGCTGCTCGGCACTTCCGCCTGCTGCAAACCGGCCAACCAATGAATTCACTATTTCTACACTTTCAAAGCACTCTTTTGAATTTCGCCACTTAGATACCGCTAAAAACTATTTCAATTACTGCCAATTAAAAATGGAAAACCTGCTGCAAAGCTGCGTTAAAAATGAAATTTCGCGCCAAAATGGAAAAGTAAATGTTTTGAAATACGTGAAAGTTGGAGGAAATCTGTAAATCATTTAAAATGCAGTATGAAATAAAAATAATTTAATAGCTTAAATGCAAGGCTGAGTTCATTAGAAATGAGAATATATCTCAGAACGGGGAACGTAAATTCAATATTTCCTAAACCATATTTTCTAAAATAAAATATTAAAGTTAGTGCTTTGTTTTTATATATTTTTCCACTTTCGAACGATTATTTTGTTATTGTTTTAGACTGTTATATATCATGTAGTCTGTTATATAGTAGTTAGGAGTTATGCTGCTGCTGTTCTTGGATATAAATAATTATCACCTTCCCACCCGATCCTTTCCGATTACTAGATCCAGTTGGGCAAAGAGATTCGAAAAACAAGTAAGGAAGGAATAAGTTTAGGGGTAACCGAACATTTCATACTCTCGCAACTGGCAAGGATCAAGTTTTGGGAAATATCTTCAGGTATTGGAAAAATTTTATATTAAACATGTTGTGAGAAAATTCAACATCTATCTTCGATGAAATCGTAAATGGATTACAATCAAATTTGTTTATCTTATTAAATTACATATGATATCAAGAGTTCATAGACTTAATATTAATATATTTTACTTCCCGTCGTTAAAACCATCCTCAAATGAGATATATATACGTATGTACATATGTGATATAAACTCAACCGAAAAGGCTTTATTCAATATATTGACTTAATGTCGAAAACTCAATCAAAGGATCTGAATTCTGGTTTGGGCCAAGGTCTAGACGGATTCCTTTTATATTCAGCGCTAAACCACATACATAGGTAAGTTTTAAGAAACTTTCCCATTCACTTTCATTCAAATATATACATTTGAACAACCCAAACGGTTTAAAGTCAGGTGTAAAGTCGAAAATCACTATATAGGGTATACTGGGTGCAAAGAACAATGTGGGCAGATTGCATTTAATTTTGACATTGCTCAGGTATACCTGAGAACATATTTTGAAGCAACTTTATAAATATATAACTCACTGACCGATATATGAGGTATAATGTTTGTTAGAATAGCGAGAATCATTATACTTGTGTGTAGTATAAGGAAGATGGAGTAATTCGTAGATCAATTTCATATATTTTCGGCATTAAACTGTACTATTCGTATAAACTAAATCGAAAGTTTGAAATTCTTGTATTATGTATATAAGAGATAGGGGTAGTATTAACCCAATTTTATCTATATATGTCATCTTATTAACAGAAAAAGATGCTCTCTGAGTTTCACTAATGTGCCTCAAATACCATCACTAATATATAATATAAGGAGTAAATTCAACTAGATGTTTGAAAATCCTGGTATAAGTTATATGGGGTCTAGGGCAAGTTTTTACACGACTTTATTCATTTTTAGCGCAAAAATACACTGTTATTAGAATAACGCGCTCATTGACTTTTACTTAGATGACACACATGTTGGCCGATATATGCGGTATAAAGTCAGCGGAAGTTCGAAAATCTTTCTACTTGACATAGGGGGGTTAAGCATATTATTAATCCGATTCAACCAATTTTTGATATACGAGCATAGTATTATCAGAAAAGAATCCTCTCCGAATATCTATAATATACAACAAACGTTTTTTCGAAATTTAACACAACATAGATGCGCCGCTTAAATCAACCATTCCAGATAAAAATTAGAGCAGATAATAGATGAGTTTGCTTTTCCTTAAGAAAATGGTGTACAACAGAATTTATTGTCTGTGGAGACTTTTATTGCGATTAGTAGATTTTTTAAACTAAATAAAACATGAGCAGTGAAATTCATTGACAAATTGACAAAATATGGCACAAAAAATGTATATAAAAAAGTCACTATGTTAAATATGAATTAGAAGTTAATTATAATCACAATTTAACCTTATTAAATGTGAATAAAATGAACTATAGTTAATTGAATGAATTTTTAATCGCAAAGTGCATTGTTTTCATATTTAACCCACATCAAACAGGCCGTTTGGTTATCGGTATAAATTAATTTACAGTTTGGAATTTAATTTTAAATTATAACTTGGCTACGCCACCCCACCACACGAACAAATATGAACGATACATAGCTATAGAGCAAAGAGCAGTGAACCAATTAATGATTCCGATTGGTGTTACGCTCAATATGCAGCGATAAATATTACCACTGAGTGCGTGTAATTATGTGAGCCACGATTTACATAGTTGACATATATTTGTTTGTAGTGCTTGAAAACATATGTATACCATGTGAAGATTTTCAATATTTAAATGCATGAACGTAAATTCATATACCAAGTCATTATTCAAACGCATATCAATGTTGATAGTAAAATAATAACAACAAAATAACAAAATTATTGCACACACTCACCATTTCTAGAAACAGTTGTGTAGTGTAATTAAGATTTCAGTTTGTGGACTTGCTACTTCTTGTCGCCGTCGCTGTGAGTTTAGTGCTCTTCAACAAACTATCTTTTATGCTGGTGTGAAAGACTGTATATATTTGATAAATGCAATCCATCATTTAATGTAATTACACAAATGCAACTTTGGTTTTAAGCAGAAGTTATGGATTTCAACTAAATATATTTATATAGCTGTGTAACTTAGTTGTAGCACGCATTATTCAAACTAAATTCTTGATAATAGCACTAAGCCCATTAAAACCATTTAATATATTTAATCAAAATGTTGTTGGAAAATAATCTATTCAGTTTATCGGCATTTAAAATTAAAATGTTCCACTTAAATTTGAATGAGTTCATGTAAGCATTTCCATATATTTATTTGCCTTCTACAAGTAACTGTGTTAAATAATGCCACGTTCCGCATACGCCATGCCACACCCGGTCGGTGGATTATGCTTGTTTAACTCAGCACACGTCAAAGATGGACACCAGCAAAGAGAAGATACGCCATATTTTACAGTTTCGATAAAGATGAAAACGTAAGCCAGGTGGCTGAAAATGTGAATAGTGTTTGTGGTCCTGATATTGTAACAGGCATTCACGCGCAATTTTGGTTTCGCTCTGGAATCCCAATTATCGAAAAGATCGATGAAATAAAGAAAATCTGACCTCGACGATCGTCATTTCACCACTGTTTTTCCAGGAGCTAAACATTGCATAAAAACGTTTGGATAAAATAAGACTGGATGCAAAAATAAGTTCAAAGCTCTGCTATGAGGTACTTCCCTACGATCAAACTCTTGATTCAGACCTGTACTGGCAACAAATGGACCGTCTGAAGGCAGCAATCGTCCAGAAGCGGTCAGCTTTGGCGTATAGGAATGGAATTGTGTTCCAGCAAGACAACGCTATACCACATATGTATATCGATAGTGACTTGCCAGAAGCTCCGGGAGCATGACTGGGATGCTTATGCATCTTTTAACTTCATCAGCGTAGAAGTTTTATAAATACCTTCGTTATAGAAAAAACCATGCATATTCGACATAAATTGAAACATTCAAACTATGATAAATGCTTGGTATTTAATGTAAAAATAATGGACCTAATTTCATTGAATATATGGTAGATATGCATATGTACTTGTATATGTGTATTTTCTTTCAGTAATCATATGCAAAATGCATATTTCTTTTTTTTATGCGTCATACATTTTGCGGCTTTCTTTTTTCACGGCACACTTCGTTGTTGTTATATAACGTTTTTGTGTAGGTTAGGCTATCAAATTGCAAAATACGCCGATATTACATCATCGACGCCTCGCGACAATTATCAAGCATTGACTTACATTGCGAAGCGAGAGCGCACTTAGAAAACAAGCATTACTCTTTTGCGCCTTACTTTACATACATGCATACGAACACGTAACATATCGAAGCATACATATGTAGGTATATACATAAAAACAGACTATAGAATTTCCAATATAAATGTATCCACGCTATCAAAATTAGAAGATATAGATATATGGTATGTACCATAGACTCAAACAATTATATTATTTGCATTCGCACATGCTCACTCAGGCATTCAATTAGAGTTAGCTGTAAGACTTAATAGGACTTGGCGCGTTGCATGCAACCGCATTAAATAGCATTTGTATTTAGCATTAGCATTCGTGTATGTCTTTTGTAACCAGCGTTGTCACATCGACATAAAAATGTTATGGCAATTTCGTGTCATTAACAAAAGTTTGGCAGCAATAATCGTCATCCGCTGCACACGCCTACTTGCAGCCTTCCTTTTGCGAGTCATCAGTGGCGCCGTAGGTGTGACGCGCCATATGCGAGCGGAAACAAATCGCAGCTCCATTAACAACATAATCACGGCATGAAGTAAAGCTAAAACAACACACATCGTTAGGCAACTTTAATATGTAAATACTAAAGAAATTAAAGTATTAAAGTTTATTTTTCATATTTTTCATGCAGTTGCTATTGTTTCACGCAACCGCTTTATTATGAGTTTCCGTGGCTCGCACTTGTTTTCATTTGCACTGAACTTTTTGTAAAGCGCACAATTTGCACTAGGGTATTGTAACTTTGTACAAATAGCTTTACTTTGTATTAACAGATTAAAAGTGGAGCAATTATGAAACTATTTACCGCGTGTGACAACACTCATCCCGTGTTCTGTGTTAAAAAAAAAAAATAGTGTAATCCATCCATACATCCAACCTTTTTTATAGCCTTAAAAAAAATTTGGTGAACCTCAAAATATTAGTAACTTTATGAAATCAATTGGCTCTATCTCAAAATTTCCATACCAAAGACTCGTTTCCCTGCACCCGCTTTGACAATCTCAAAATCTTAAAAGGTTATACTAATTACACTTTTTAAGTATACGACGTGTATGGTAATCAGCTTCACCCAATTATAGCAGCTCCTTACTTATTTCTAATGGCATTAGCGGTGCCGTTGCGAATACATCTATCGATGACTCAGTGACTGCTCGCTTTCATAATCGTCGGTTGGTGTATTTCAAATGATTTGCGTAATTTAATGCAAATGCCAGGGTAGACCACGTGGGATTTTCGTAACCTTTGCACAATATTATAATATTATACCCCGAACCGTATATATTGAGTTTGCCACAATGTTTGTAACACCCAGAAGAAACGCATAAAGTATATAAACATAAATGGACAGCATGACGAGCTGAGTTGGTCTAGAGATGTACGCCTGTCGGTCTGTATACGAGTATACGCAAAAATTTGTCCCAATTTTTAATATATCGATCTGAAATCTTTATGCCTTAAATATGTTAATTCAGACACAAAATAGAGTATGTTCATTTTTCACGATACCTGCAGCAATTCACTGATTTATTTACATTTTCATTACAAACTGGTGTAAAATTTCGTATTCCACTCCGAGACTTCGATTTTCTGTCGAAATTAGCGCAGCGCAAATTTTCATACATTTCGAATTCCCACTATCGATGTCGAATGTTAATTCGCTAATGGATGACCAAATCAATTAGCAGGAATCTAAAAAGAATGCCAATATGCATTAAGTGTGCCAGTAGCGTTTGGACTCGAATTGATATTTTACATTTCCGTTGCAAATTGCATCGCTTTTCTCGAAAAATGCGCACAAAAAACTCGAAAAGCTGCATATAGCAATAACAAAAATATTAGCTATATTCATTGAATTCAATTTGTGCGACTTATTGATGTGGTATTCCCCATTTCAGAGATGAAGTGCTGATGCTTCACCCCCAACTCTTCGTTACGGTTGTTTTCAGTGGTGGCGTTGCCGAAGGACAAACAGGAAGCGGGTGTCGGAAATTTGGGCATGCCGGTAACTGAAGTGTCAACCGGCAACCGTCAACTGGCAGCCGTTCGAATTTTGTTGGCTGCATATTGCACATACCCATGAATATTTGTGTTTGCAACTATATGCAAATATGCATATATGCTGTATATATTTATAAAGCTTAGCATTTGTTGGTTCGCTAGAGCTTTTCTTGTTGTTTGTGTTATGTTTTGTTCCATTTCGCAGTGTTGCAATTTGCGAAGTATTGATTTTTGATCACACCGACGAGCTGTGGAATATACGATTACGGAAGGCAGTGCCGAGAATACTAAATAAAATATATACGAAAATGCCAAAAAAAAATTCTGTATAAAAAAGGACATGACTTCATTTTCGGTGCTGGGTATTGATTTTTACCGAGATTGCGCCAATGCTTGACAGTACGAAATGGGCTGTGCAACACAACAACAACTGGTATCTCTGTCAGTCTGTAACTTGGGATTTCGGTAAATTGGTAAATGTCAAAAATGTTGGACTGTTGCATGTTCCATCGACAGAATAATACAAATGCGCAGTACGAACACGTCAGATGTCTGTATGTGTATGAAACTTTGAGCGTAATAACAAACGCACGCTTGCCTTCGTTTACGTTCCCAAGCTCAATTCAGTCAATTTGTCAAATTACCAGCACATTTTCAATTCCATTTAAGAGCCTAACAGTTTCGCACAGTGCCTTCAGTCCTTTACTGAAAGAGTATATGAAAATAAATTGAACTTTTTACCGTCTGAAAAGTTGTTTCTTTAATTGAATTAAATACTTGTATCAAACTTTATGCGATTGTAGTATACATTTCCTTTTTACTTGCCAGCCTGTTGTGTTTAGTAAAAACTAAATCTTTCATAGCAGAGCTAGCGTAAAGTTACAGTGAAATTCTGAATGAGGCACCAATCAGCCTAGTTCTGTTAATACGAGCACATGTGTTTTTGGAAAAAAATCTTTTACACTGGCGAAAGAAGATGCTTTCGGCTTCTGTTGTACGTTTTTGGTGTGCGGAACAAAATCATTTGATATCCGATTGCTCACGCCATTTAAAGAATGTCGATAAATATTATGTCTGATTTTAGTTTATGAACATCGTTCAAATTTATATTTTCTTTTATAATAGCTTCCTTTTTCGCAGCTGATTTTATAATAAATATGATACTTATCTTACGGCCATCCAAACACAGTTTGCCAGTTTTCAGGTTATAAAACAGGGTATATTAAGTTTGCCATGACGTTTGTAACACCCAAAAGAGAACGTATAATACCCTATAAATTATATATATAATTGAACAGCGTGCCTAGCTGAGTCGATATAGTCCATGTCCGTCTGTCTATATATATGCGAACTACCGCATTTGTCGGAATGGCCGATATCAGATCAATATAGCTTATAGCTGCCATACAACTGAACGATCGGAATCAAGTGCTTGTATGTTATACTCATTGCACAATGATGCAACATCCGAAGAAATATATTTGTATGTAGCATATATCTGCCATACAGACTGACCGATCAAAGTTTTTGTAAGAAATATTTTGTAATTATGAAGGATATTATAGCTTCGGTGCAACCGAAGTTAACGTTTTTCTTGTGATTGATCTCTTTTCGTCTTCCTCTCTTTTCATCTTTCAATTTGAAGTTTCAACAAGCTTTCAGATCGAAATAAAAATAAGACAACGATTTAGTTTATTCCGTCTATATTTCGACATACATACATACACATACATATATAAATACTTTTTTGTTATATCATTAAAGAATGTAGTATTTTTCGAGTATTTTAATTTTGTGAAACTATTTTTCGTTTCAGAAATAGTCTACGAGCACCGAGTAAAGAAGTAACCACCACAAAAGGTAAGTCTTCAAGATATTTTTGCTCATGCATAAAAGCTACCTAGTACATTATGAAAAGCGGTCAAGCGGTTAAATTTACATAGTTGCAAAAATTGTCGACATCTCACAGAGAGCAATGCAAAATCATAACATAAATAAAAAGTAGTACATAACTGTTACAAAGAGAAAACTATAATCCGCTTAAGAATAATAAACCCCATCGAAGGACAGTCGCACCATTCGGGCACTCACTAAGCAGCTCACCACCAGCGGCATTTCTCGGTCGGGTTCATCGGTGTGTCACGTGCACACTGAAAAGCGGCCGCAAAATGCTCCAAATTCAACCAATTGCGTCGTACGCGCACATCATGCATGTCATGGCCGAGGTGCAGCGGTTGCACATTCAGCGCATCGATGCGCGGCATGTTAGCGCATAAAAACTGCACCGAATTGATGAAGAAGAGCTGCGGGCGCGTGAAATTACCGAGCCATAGGCTAGCTGAAGCGTCATTCAGAGAAGAATTTGCAAAGCTATTAGGGATGACATTATCACCAATGACAGTTTGTTGTTGACTTTTCGTAGGGCTGTCATTTTCAACGCGCGAATCAGCTTTTGGTTCATCTGCAGTAATATTATGGGACTGCTCTGCAGCTGCGCTGATCTCGTCCGGACCGAAGTAGGTTTGATACGCCAGACGTAAGCACGGCATTTAACTCCGTTGTCCGCGTACAGTTAATGAAGCTCCAATAATGTTGCGCCACATCCAAACCCAACGGATTAAAGTTGCCATGCTGATCGTAGATAATGTGAAAGAGGTCGTAAGCGTGCATAATCTCGTGAGCAAGAATCAAGCCAAATAGTGAATATTGAAACAAATCATCCAACCGGTGATCATAAAGCGGCAACTGCAAATACCCATATGGCACGAGCACCACGTTTTCAAAGATCTTAATGGGCGATGAAGAGCTTGATGTTTCGAAATTATACTCGTAGATCTGTTGCTGTGTCGCATTTGCCGCACGCGGCATATTCAACAGCTTCGACTGCATGCGTCGCACACTGCTATGGATAAGCTGTAAATGATTGCCGTAAAAGTCGCTAGGGTTCATGTCTATACCCGCATAGTATTCCTCGACTTGAGTAGTCAAGTTCGTCGCCCCATGTGGCACATTCCCTATGCGTAGCTGCATTCCGTCCAGTTCGGCGAGTATGTAGGCACGCTCAGTGGCGTTCAGCTGTAAAGCATTAGCATCGACCAGCTGTGCGAAGTTGCCGCGCAACTTGTTGAAAATACGATGCAGCGCGGCGTCACTCGCCACGCGTCTATGCTTGTAATAATGTTCCTCGTATAGGTAATTGGCCGCCAGTGGCATATAACCACGCAGCAGGCGCATGCAATGCGTGGACTTCTGCACATCAGACATTCCAGTTGGCAAATCGCCACTCAATTGATACATAAACTTCAGCATTATATAGTAGGCGATCGTCTCGTTTGAGTGTGCAGCAAGTAGCGCTGGCAATTTGCGAAAGTAGGGCAAATCGTAGGAGAAGGTTTGCAGCAGCTGTTGTTCTAAGTCCACTTCGCGCCCAAGCGTATGTTGCAGATACCTGCGCCAATCGATTTCCGGCACCAACTGCACCAAATCGTTTACATTCATCTCCAAGCTCGTGAAGTTGGCGCGCGTTACATTTGCTTCGCTGACATTTGAAGTCCCTGAAGGCAGCAATGTGAGAGTGCTTAAGGCGTCATTCAACGACTTATCTAACGCAATGACACGCGCACTGACATTTCGAGCCGCCAACGCTGTCAAACCGAAATTAATAAATATGTCTTCAACAGCCTTCTGCCGCAGAACCAGTGAGGGTGGCGCCACAGCCGGCAACTGTTGCGCGTGCAACACTAAAAGGTAATGCGTTGCATTGACGAGGCGCACATTGACTTCCTGCGTTATGAAAATGCCGTTCAGTCCATAAGCGCGCAAGCCACCTACAATGCGCAGCCAATCGAAGTGTGTGACATTCTGCCAAGGTCGCTGCCACTCAGCACGCAATATGGGCCATTCAAAGTGTAAAGCCTGTTGCACGTAGCGCAGAAAGCTATTCAATACGGGCGCATTTAGATTCACACACGACCCATAGTAATGCCAGGCTTGCTGCGCTATACCGCTTATATTTGTTGCTCTGTCGGCAAGCAGCGCGCTAAGCAATTGCTTATTCACTTCATAGTCCATATAACCGGGCACATCCACATAGGCATCATCATCGTAGTGTTGCGCCCAATTGCCACATGCGAACGCATAAAAATCTTCACACGGATCGACGCTCATATTCAAATTGCCCAACAGCTGTTTCATGTAATTCTCGTCTATATCTTCTACGCTAGCACTCGTAGCAGATACGGCAAATATATACATTATAATAAAAATTCCGTAAACAAGAACCAAAACTTGCGCGCGCAGCATTTTTTGGCTTTTGCGTATTTGCACTGCAGCGCGGCGTTTAGCTCAACGAGTCTTAAGTAGCAATGCACAAATTAAATTCTCCCCTGCTTTTAAAGGGAACGCACAGCAACACTTCGTTTCAATGCCACTCTTTGTTCTCAACTGAACTGAATGATCTCGCCGATGCACGGTTTTAGCGGCTTTTTCTGGTGGCGTTCCAGTAGCATCGGTGTCGTCAGTGGCATTTCTCTCATACCAAATCTTTCTGACTCTTCCTCGTATGGATTTATCAGGCTTACGAGCAATCGTCCGAGTCGCTGGCATACATGCAAAAATACATATTTTCTTTTTTGTTCTTGCATCTATGGTATTGTGAAAGCGCCAGCTGTGCACATATATTTGCGTGTGTTCAAAGAGCGCACATCTTTCCTTACATTGTCGGCGCGTCAAGCTTCCATAACGTCATTTCCACAACTCTTCGCGCGTCGTTGGCATTTCACGTTGATCTGATTATGTGATATCTGTAGTTTCTGTTTGCCTGCAGCCACACAAAAATGTTTACAGCTTTTTTATATTCGCTTTAATGCCGCCTCTTGCCTTCTCCGTCTTTGGTTTATAAATGCCAATCTTTCAAGACGTCTTTGTGCATATCAGTTGTTAATTCGGCGCTGCGTGAATCACTCTTCATAATTCCATCGCAAATCTGTGTAACCCCGAAATGTATAAACACTTTTGATTAACGATCTGTCAATGATGTTATATATTTATATTGTGTAGTGGTGCCTTCGTTTCTTCAACTGGGCATTCGTTACGGAGATCAGCTGAAGTGCACATTCTAACATTCGTAAACGGTATGCGGAAATGGAATTATGTTTTTGTCTTCAACATTTTAAGAACAATTCAAAGGATGTCTCAAATATATTATGTAATAAGCCGCTTGGAATGTACGACTACCCTTCGCAATGAGTCGAAGGTCAACTCCTAACCGAGGTAAAACCTAAAATATTGTAATAATTACAACGTGCATTTGTTTTGGTGAATCTTAACTAAAAGCATATTTCAAAAACTTAAATTCAATCATTATTCCTCTTTAAAAATATCTCTACGATTCTCAGAATTCAGAAATTTTCCAGGTCATTTCAAAACTTTTGCGACCTTTTCAATCAGTTTTCTATAGTCTCCACCGAGCTGTTTGAGCTTGTATTAATTTAAGTATTTATTGCACCACTCTCCGTGAATATCTCATGCCATTTTCTTTTCAATTTAAACCAGCGGCTTTCCGTACCCTCCTCGAATCGGGATTTTTACCCTTCACCTGTCACAAAAGTCGTCATTTATGGGTATTTAAATAAAAAACTTGACTCTGAGTGAGCAATTAACTTTTTTTTTTTTATCCATGGCAAGAATCAACGTTTGTTGTTGTTGTGTTATATAATATATAATATTAACTACTTGAGCAAGATATTAGTAAAGAGAAATTTTGCTTTGCCTTCACTATTTCAAATAACCCTTATCGTTATAGAGTGTCCCATACTTTTGGCCAAGGCTGTATATTTTTCGTTGAAAGGTATAAACTATGCGATAATTTGTGCTTAGAGCTTACCAACAACATAATTGCTGCACTTCTTGGTAAACATGTAAATAATCACATATGCATTTGATTTATTTTATATGATTTGCTCGTATATATACATACATATACTTGTATATGTATATTTAAGTGCTATTGAGCACTCAATTAAATTATTGCAACTCTTAAGTTTAAATAACACTCGACAACTACAAGAGCCTCGTCATTCGAAAGTGCACTTGAGAGTTGTTTAATTTTTCAGTCTATATATGTGTGTATGCCAATATATATAAATTACTCTTTGCTTACAGCAAGCGCAGAGCAAAATAAATACGGACTAAATATAATTAAAGGGAAGTTTCTAACGTCAATACACAATTTGTGTGCAATTTGAATTGAGCGCACTTAAAACTCAACAAACCTAATCCAATCAGTGTCAATAACACCGACAGCAACCAAAGAGAGCACAAATACAATAACAACAAAAATATATAAATCACTGCACAGTTTTTTTACTATTACAAGTAAGTTCAAGGCAAAGTACAACACCTCCGCACGCACCACTTCAACCAGCAGTTGTCTGACGATGATCCCCAACAATGAGAAAAATAACAACATCGGCTACCACAACAACAACACTAGTGCCAATAGTATCCAAGTGCGCTTGAATTGAGTTGAGATTGGCTAACATTATCGGTTGATGCTGTTGGCTATGTAGGCAGTGCAGCATGTTTGTGTAACTGAGAAAAGCGGAAGATTTGAAGTAAAAAGTCGAGTATGCGCTCGCGAAAATTGTAATAGAAGACTGGTAACTACCGTAATTTTCTCCTCCTATCAATGTCACTGTCGTGATGTTGCTTTGAGTGTATATGGTAAAAGGTTCAAATCAACATGTTTAAGTTAATAAAGCTTCATTGAACCCGCTTTTACGTTGGTTAAATTAACTAAATGAATAGAAAAGTCACTGCAGCTTTTCATTCATTGATATTTTTAACAATTTGCTTTGTAATTGGTGCAACTGAAAGTGAAAATGCCAAAAAATACTCAAATTAAAAATATTTTCCAGCTCATAGTCTAGGTTCCGAATCGATTTTACTCCTGTAATATTTAACTATTCACGAAACAAAAGGGAGAGAAAATATTATAATATTCGAAAACAATAAAAGTCACATTTTTTATCAAACCCGCCTACAGAAGTATAGAGGCCAAATTTCAGTAAATACACCACATAGTTTAGCAATTGTAGCGCAGCGGTGTTGCAGTGTTTCACGATTTTAACATTATGCAGTAATTCTCACACAAATAGAAAGAGAGCATGCTGCTCCCTAACGCCCATTTAATGTTCGCCCGCCATTTGTGTCACTGCTTCCGACGCGATTTCCCTGGCATACTGCAGCACTAGTTACAAAAAAAATGCACCTTAAGCCTTTAATGTTTACGTATGCATTGTCACGGCATATTCGTAGATGATTTTGATATTTTTTTTCCTTTTTTGACGATGCTACTGATGACTTAAAAAATAACAAGTGCACCATCACCAGGAAAACAACTACACAAAAGCTTACCTGTAAACAGTTATCCTTTCGCTGATAATGAGTGTGACGATAACCATGTTCATAAAGAAGTTTCCAAGGATAGCAATAAACGCTATCGTGTTGGTGATGGCGGAAAGATGCAAGCGGCCAGTCACATGGTACTCACCAATAGGAGATTTTTTATGCAACACAAACAAGCAGAAGTGAGGACATGCTCACAAACAGCACATGTCACCATATGAAGTGTGTATGTGTTAAGCCGTACGATAGCTTCAGGCTGCTGGCAGCTGACATATCCTTGTTTTATGCATTTGTTTTGCACATGAAAAGATAATACACATTGTTTGTCTTATATAATAACGGGTGTTTTTGGAGATAAAGAACTTTTATTTTGAATTAAGATGCACAGCTAGTGTGACAGCCTAAAAAACTTTAGAAAATGACAGTTTTTATTTAAGAAATTTTACAAAAAATATTTGTCTTGCCAAAATTCGATTTTTCATCAGATCGAATAAGTGTTAGGTCATTGTATGGAGAAGATAAAAAATTGATATTGATCGGATCTGCGCCAGCACTCAAGAAAATGTGAAAATGTAGTTTTGAGAAAATTGAACTGAGCAGCTACACTTTCGCTGGCTGTAACTCAAATTCTATTTGAGATAGCGATTTAAAATTTTAATATGTTATTTTTAAAGGTATACTATAAACTATCGAAATGTGGAAACACTTGAATTTTTTTTATTTCATACTAGGTATGCCTAGTACGTTCAAACAGATATGTTTACCTGAAATCCGGCTCGACTGTTACTGCTTTGGGAATTTTAGAACTGTTATAAAACACCCTATATAAAAGTGTGTAAATATGTATATATTTTAGGTGCGAAAAATATAAGTAGTTATATACACAAGACTAATCCACAGAGTATAAATAGCGCTACCAGAATATAAATATTTGAAAGCGTTTCTATGAATTAAATCGTGGGCCCAACACATTCCGAAATTATTGAAAACGCGTCCTTTAATAGCAATTGGCAAGCAATCCCACCACATTTTTTTAACAAGAACAACATCATGGTACATTGTAACAGCTGCTCAAAAAGCGATCAGCATTTGTCCAACCTTCTATTTGTCCAACACAACACGGACGATGCTTTGTTTTAAGGTTAGACTTCTAGCAGTGAGTTCATACTTTCGTTGATCTCAACAATCAATCACCGTTAGTAGGTTTCCAGCATGTGACGTTACGTATACGCAATGTACCCATGGTTAGAAGAGCTGTCGAAATATTCACAATTATTATGTACTTCTCTATTCCGCTGATTATTACCCAATTTAACGAGTTTAGACGCGTTTTTTAATTCTTCTCGGTGCTTGCAATATTTAACCCAGAAAACATTTTATTAGCTCATTTATGTGCCATGTGTTTGTTTATGGAGTATGTATGTATGTGGCGCTGCACAAACTCAAATGCAATCTCAAGAGAAATCAAGCAAATAATAGTCTCATAATGAGCGCAATGAAATGCGTCCGATGTCAACTGAAATGCGTTTGACACTCACATGTGCGGGTTTGCGGCCACATATTTCACTTGTATGCATTTACGCGCATGTGGATGCGAGGAAATTGTATTTTTATTGCACGCGTTGGCATTTTAATATGCGCATTACTATTTGCATTTCCGAGAATATTTGCATTTTAGTTCGCATACACCCCGCCGTACCCGCGCTCGCCGCCTACTCCTGGTATCCACCCATTCATTCTGCAATTTCATGCCAGTTATGCTCAGAGCTGATGCACACACACACACACATATGTGAATGTGGTAGGAGTGGATATGGTTCGTAAATTTCGCAATGGAAGCAAAGTAAATGCACCTAATGTAGACAAACAACTGCAGTGGCTTACACAAACTCGAGGCGCAGCACGCCTGTCGAATGTGCGTGCCGTTGTATGCGAATGAGCGAATGAGCGCATGTTGTGCTGCTTGTGTTTACATTTGCCGTTTACTCCCGCCAGTTGTTGTCTGTCGTGTCTTTTTATGGGGTTTTCACATGTCAAGTTGTTACCCTACATTTCATTCATTCATCCATTCATTCGCTTATTTACAAATCCACACATACATTTACACTACTAATACACCGTGTTACGTATAAGCAAGCATCAACCGTTTTAAGTGACGCGTCAAACTCCTTGTGCACCCTTTATTTGGCCACTATTGTCTGTGCGCACCTATCCTACGCCATTATAGTTGGTAGTTGTGCCTGCGTGCTTTAGCTTTTGCTTTCCTTTTCATTCGATTTTCTGGCATTTTTGTGTAGTTGCCTTTTATGCGACAAACATATTGACATTCTTTGACAAACAACAGCTCCAGGACGGGGCGACAACGCTTCTCTGAAGTCATGTGCGATTATTTGACGCTTCACTGCAACATCCTGTGACATAAACAGCCGTATGCACACACACCCTCACCCATTTCCGCACCCGCGCCAGCTAACCTACGCAAATTATGCTCGCTTGTGCGGCCACACCCATACACTTGACGTCTCTGCTCCATGCCTCAGTGGAACGCCTGCATGACGCGTTCATACAACAAAAAATGCTCGCCACATGCACATGCGCAGCCACATATAGTACACATACATATATATGTATGGTGTATGTATGCACATAGGCATCCGCACCTCGCACTACTCTTTGCTTAAGCTTCCATTGCAAAGCGTTGTCAGCGCATTTTGTTACTTTTCCGATATGTCAGCGCTGGCAGGCAAGCGTTTGTTGTTATTCGTGTATTTGGTAATAAAATGCGAAAATATGGGTTATATTTGTATTTACATAGAACCTATATACATGAATGTACATATGTGCATAATATCCTGCGCTCACTGTCCTGCTGTCGCATTTCGCTTTATTTGCTAAATTCATTTTTGCTTAATCTGGATCCAAATGTTTTACATCGTCTCGTCATTGTCGATTGCCTGCGGATTATGGTTTTTATTTCACTTTATCCTTTCATGTTAGTGTATTCATATGTGCCATATTTACAACTATTGTTGTCGGATGTCGGATGTGTGTACACCATTTGCCAAGTTGCAAGTGTGCGTAATGAATTGAATGATTAATGAGGATATTGACAATGCTTATAAAATTGATGAGGATATAAAAATCGTCAAATATACAAACTGACTTATAGGATAGCATGAGTATGCACACGTATGTGTGTACATATATGCGTGTGTGTTTATGTACCAAGTATTAAGTCATTTACATTATTTACGAAAACTACGTAAATAAGAACCGAAAATATTTGTACTCATTGTAATGTTGTCAATGGCAGAATTATGCATGTCAGTGTTAAAGTTATGCCAAACTTATTCATGTTAGAGTCTCAAAGTCAACATTTCTGTAACATTTTGAAAGCTTTGTGTCGTCCTGCCATTTTTTTTAGAACATTCCTGATATTTATCGTACATAGTCATATAACAAAATCAGCCAACATATTCGCTGGGCTCGGCACTTTTCATAATTTCAAACCCGAAAAGAATCAAAAAAAAAGTGGCGATTTACTCAGGGGTTACAACTAACTATGCTTTTTTATTATTAATAATAAAATGGAGTATTTAAAAAATAGAAAATTTTTGCAAAAAATGAGAACTAACATAACCATTTGAACCCACCACTTATAGCAACTTAAAAGTCACTTGTTCGTAGATGATCAAGTCTTCTAAGAAGTGTAAAAAAAAACAATTTCAGAACCTTGTGTGCCAGAAAAATCATTTTATCCGAGTTTCATTCAAGTGTATCCTCTTCGGCTAAATCGTTCATCGTTTATTTCCATATACATACCATATATATTTATATATGTACTGCGATCTTTGTCGGTATGTGTTTTCTCATTAAAATTATCTTAATCCATATTCTGCTAATTAACCCAACTTGGCTTTCCCGTTTCCCCTTACCTTACAGCCACCTTCTATACCCAACTGGAGTCATTATTATTAGCTCATCACGGAAAAGTGCACTCATTACGTAACTCATTATTAGTGTTATCGTCATTATCACTTAACACCTTCTCTGCCATTAACAAGGCCCATCTTAAGTGCTTTTCACGCTAATGTCCCTAATTTATTATATATATTTTATTTTGCAAGTTTATGTAAGCGAATCAGCGGTTGTCCTCCATGTACTGGCAGTGTTCAATGTAAGTAGCACACAGACCATACATACATACAAATATATGTCCATGAAATATGGCCAAAGCACCACCCAATCATGTCTGACACAATTTTCGTTAATTTTCTTCAGTGTCAGCTTTACGGCGTTGAACATTGAAGAGTGACAAAATTAACTGAGAATAGTCCGTCCTTATAGGAATTGATAAAATAGCATAAAGAGGAAAATTTAGCAACTCTGTTGGTACACACTTATAACTAGACGCAAATTCATGAAGGTTATATGCCATTTAGCGGCATTTAATTGAGATTCAAGGCAATTTATTTCTTTTTAAGCTCGATCGAGGCTTGAACTTCTTCAGTTAGTCTAAAAAGTACGTGGAGATCTGCAAATAATGATGGTATGATTATTCCAACAAACGGACAGCTTTTTATGCCCATATGCGATCTTTTCTTATGCCTACTGCCTCAGCTATCTCTCGCATATTTAAACCGCAGTCTGACAATATGAGTTCATGGTCTGGTTTTGTCTCGCTATTTTACATGTTTGTCCTTTTCGGGGCACCTGGTTATGGCTCTTCAAAAACCGACTGTTTTAACGGTTGCCATTTGATTTCTCTGCAGAATTTGTTTCGCTGCCACAAGAAATCTAAAAGTCTGATTCGGCTCCTACGAAAATGTACTGCCAGATAGTAGAAGTAGCGCCATCAAGTAGTGAAGCCAAAGCTAATTGCCGCAACTAATATTTAAGCAAATCATTACGAAATTCATTTGTGCACTTACTTTAAGTGATATTGTTATTATATATGCCCAGCACTTTTTAAAAGACTTAAACAAATTCTGAAAGATTTTTCGTAGTAAGAATTATATTTTAAATATAAATCATAGAAAAGAACGTCTGTGTAGAATTAACCCTACGAAGATAGCTTACTCTTTAAAATTAAAGAAGATCAACCATTATTTTAATTATCGAAATCACACCACTGCGTTGTTCTTTTCTCTAAGCGTGACATGCCCTTTTTTTATACAACATGTTGCTACAGAGTATAATAGTTTTGTTCACCTAACGGTTGTTTGTATCACCGAGAGGTAATCGAGTTAGATATAGGGTTATATATACATATATAAATGATCAGGATGAAGAGGCGACTTGAAATCCGGTCGACTGTCTGCGTCCGTCCGTCCATCCGTCTGTGCAAGCTGTAACTTGAGTAAAAATTGAGATATCTTTATGAAACTTGGTACACATGTTTCTGGGTACCGTGAGACGGTTGGTATTGCAGATGAGCGTAATCGAATCACTACTACGCCCACGAAACGCCATTAATCAAACAAATAAATTGCCATAACTAAGCTCCACAATAAGATACAAGACTGTTATTTGGTATACAGTGGCCGTGGTCCCGCCCCCTAATAGGGTAATGCGCATATCTTCTAAACCGCTAAAGCTATAATGAGATCTGCTCAACCGACTTCAACCAAATTTGGTCCATAACATTCTTCTCATATTTCTATAGTATAGTGCGAAAATGGGCGAAATCGGATTACAACCACGCCTATTTCCCATATAACACCATTTTAAATTCCATCTGATTCTCTCACTTTCCACTATGCAAATCAAGCTAAATATATAAAGAAATCTCAAACGAGTACCGTTTGACTTTGCCAGAGTATAAAAATATAAAATGTTCTGTTACATCCGAACTTAGCACTTCCTTACTTGTTAATATATGTATAAAGTAAGGAAAAGCAAAGTGTAATAATTAAAGTAAGTGAGTCATTGAACACATGTACATTCGGTATCCTCGAATAGCGCGTGTTGAATTCTCTCACAACATTTTTTTAAAATAAAGGTTTGCCAACATCTGAAGGATTTTGCCGGGCTTTGATCTTTTCAAATTGCGAGAGCAGAAAACATCCGTTCTTAGCTCTGCTTTTCTTGTTTACCCTATATACATTCTAAATACTAATAATCATATTAAAATATTATATATTAATATATTAAAAAAACAATGCATTCTTTAAATATGCATTTAAATGTAGATTAGTCTATACATACTTTAAAAGAGTTTAAAAATTAACAAAGATAAAAACAAAAATAAATAAATTTAAAATATATATTATAAATTGCAAATAAAACTTTGTAGAATCCTTTTTATTCATTTCAGAGTTCCAAAAACGAGCGGCGAAACGCAAGGTTGAACGAGTTGTTGAAATGAATTTCTTCGCCCAATCGAAATTGTCTCATTAAGTTGAGTGTATGAAAGTGAAACAAAGACGCTCCCGAACCTCCACAAACCCGTTATCACGAAAATGTCGAAGCATCCAGATAATGATAATCTACGCAACGACATCTACGAAAATTTACCCTGTCAGGCTATGTACAATGATGCTGTTCGCAAAATCCAACAACAAAAATCTGCCCAATCGAACACAAATAACGCCGTGGCTGCAGCAGTGGCCAATAACCCGCTCTCTCAGCAGCTACTATTGAATAATATAAGCAATCAGAATGCAGCTAACTCCAATCCTCACACTAACTCTACCGGCTTGACCAACAACAAACAACAGCCTTCGCCGCTAACGCTACAACAGCAGTCGAACAATCGGCATTATGCCGCGACTAATATGTCCAAAGAGATGCTCTACGCCACACCGTTACGCAAATCGGACCGTTACAAAAGCGGCGAACGCTTGCGCTTCAACAGTTCGGGTGCACGTTTACATGCAAGTGGCAGCAATCACGATACACATGATACACACGATGCCAAATTGTCCAATGTTATGGAACACAAGAAACTAAACTCAAAAGACCTAACTCGGCTATGCAGCAGAAATGGCAATGCCATTCCAGTAACCGATCTCGACGATGACGTGGCCGTGGATGGTTGCTCGTCCAGCGCATTAGTTGGTGGTTCGCATTATACGAATCAACCAGCATCATTGCCGTCGCTTCCCAACTCAAACACTCCCAGTCATCAACTGGAGGATCGGCGTATACTTAATTTTCTCAAGGACACTACACAGTTGCAGAAAAAGCTAGAGATATCGAGCAGGGACTGTCCCAACGCCAGCTTTTCGAATTTGGCTCGAGAGGAACACTTTGCCAATTTAGTGCAACAGAACTTCACCATTGAAGCAACGCGTAACAAAGGAGACTCCAATGGTGATGGGAATGACGATCACAGTATGAGTGTCACAGCAGATACCAGTGAATCGGTGTTAACAGAAACTGCTGATAATTTAGAGGTTTTAATGCAAAAAAAGCTTTCGCCCGATAAGGAAGTTAGCGGCATTGCAGCGTCGTGTGGTACTCAAAGTCAGACTCTTACTGCGCGAGGCGTACAACCAGTGTACATACACCGCGAATGGGTGCTGAAAAAGATAGCACTATGCTTAGAACAGCGCACCGCAGGCAAGAAGAATATGCCTGGCTTGCTCAGTACTGGTGCGGTAGGCAAAGCCGAAGTTGCTGGTAGTTTTATGGCGGCTCGTGCTAAAGCAGCCGCAATATCCAGCTCTACGTATAACGGTTGCCTCGTACTGGGCTCGAACGGTTCAGGTAAAACTTCAATCTGTCAAGCTATTATGAATGGCAACTCTGGCACAAAAGGCATCCTGAACCGCAAATTACTCGGTTGCTATCTGATCGAATCGCAGAACCCGGAATGTCACAGCCTTTCGCTATTTATGCGTAAAATCGTAATGCAAGTATTAAGTCATTCTTCATTAATCGCAAAGGATGAATGTCAGCGCGTGATTGATGAAGGCTTCTCCTTTCTGCAAGAAGAGGCCCAACAGCAAGAGTCAAAACTGGATGAGGCTATGAACAATATTACATTGGACGAAAATGTTGAAGATATTTTAATTGCTGAACTACGACGTGGCGCCAATAGTTTTGACAGCGACAAACCTGAACATTTTCAACAAAGACGTACTTCGACTAACAACAAAAAAACTGGCAATGCTTGTATTATGCGGCAAAAATCAGAACCTGCTGCAGCCAAAGGACATTCCGCCATCGATGACAATAAGAAATACAACAATTATGGCACGCATCCTCCTTCAACGGGTAACAAAAGTAATACTAAAGATCGCAACGAAGATAAAGACAACGATACCGAAAAAGGGAAACACACCGATTCAGAAAAGGAGAAAAGCTCGCCTTCAACATCGTCCAAGTGTAGCCCCGGCAAGAAATCAAAGATACCGGTGAAACTCGGCCGTTCAAGTGCTGTTGCCTCACCAGTTAAAGTAACAGCTGTTTTAACACCAAGTACTGGTGGTACAGCTATTCAACATGGGGGTGGTGAGGATATTGCTGATATGATAAGCGAAGATCTCAAAAACGAGATAGAAGCTGCTATTAATGAGGACAATGGCAACAAAACCATCGAAGAGAATCCGAAATCCGACAGGGATGAAGACGATGAAGACAAGCCAGAGGCAGATAAAAATCTTGAAGAAGATCTGAAGGAATGTAAGAACGTATTTGAAAAAGAAAACATCGACGAAGAAGATAAAGAAAATTGCGAAAATCTGATTGAATTCGAAAAGAACAATGATCGCGAGGTAACGGACAACTATATACATCCTAGCGGCGCAAACGATAATATGAACACGCTACCACCGCCACTACCCAAGCCGAAAAGTTGTCGAACAGTAATCGCAGATGGTTACTATGAAATGCTGCTCTCAAATCCAGAAATACTGGAGTGTTTGAATGTCGATAGCATTGAGAAAAATCCAGATGAATGCTTTAAAAAGGCACTGCTATTCCCACTGCTCGAGCTTACCCCGCCCAAAACAGCACTTTTGCTGCTGATCGATTCCATCGATGAAAATTACATAAATGAAGGCAATTTGATCACCACTTTGAAAGGTGGAAGAGGCATGTCGACTAGTCACAAGAGTCGCAACGTTGCGGAATTATTATCCAATCACATACATCTCTTCCCTAAGTGGCTCTTTCTGGTGTGTACCACCAAAAAGCAAACTAAACAAATCACACGGATGTTTACAGGTTTTAAGAAGATCACTTTGGATGACTTACGCAAATCGCACGTGGTGAAAGATGTTCAGGAGTACATAATTAATAGGCTAAATTCGGACTTTAAAGACAGTATTATGCTCACAAAGGAGATAATAGAATCACTTCATCAATTATATATTAAATCGAATGGTTGTATATTGTATTTGGAGAAAGTATTGAACGGCATAAAAGAGAATTTCTTCAGTTTTCGTGAGATCAAATTGATACCATGCACACTGAACGGCTTGTATTTGTACATTTGTCAGAAGTCGTTCAACAAAAAGCAATATATGAAAATACGCCCACTTCTAAATGTACTGCTCGCTTCATCTGGTTACGTCGATAAACTTTTCCTCTTTAATTGTATACGTACGCACAATTACGCCATCGATACGGAAGAATTCGAAAAGCGTTTACATCTCATGAAGAACATAGTTGCTTACGATGCGGATCAGCAACGACTGAGGATATTTCACAATTCCTTCTCCGACTGGTTGGTCGACGTTAAGTTCGCAACGAAAAAGTTCATTTGTGACGTTAACGAAGGTCACGTTATGGTCTCAATGTACTATTTGCTGGTCGCCGACACACTGTGCGCAAATAATGTTCGGAAATTTGTATATCATCTCATCAAGTCGGGCGAATATCTTACCAGTCGCAATGTTAATTTAGACATAATACTTATGTTACTCGAATCGCGACTGAATTTGAATGACGCATTTTACACGAATCACTTAAACTGCTGTTCTCAATGCGAAAACGATTTCAAGCACGATCCAAACTTTCTACCTAAGACACGCAACATGATTGAAAAATTCCTTAGTAGCGAATTAACTGATGAGTTTTCGCAATTTTTATGTGATTTCTTCAAGCCGAGCTTACCTACAGATGCGAAGATTCTAAAGCTGTTAATTGAAACAGGAATTAATAATGCTGAAGCACAGGTATGTCAATGCAATAATCACGTTATTTTCTCGCATCACATTTCTTCCAATTCATTTAAAACTTCGATTTCCAAGACAATAAATAATTGAAACACAAATCCAATCTTAAATATTACCCTATAAAAAAATCATTCAATTCGGCCGAAATCTCACTTGTTTTTGGGGATATTTCTATCTGACTTTTGTTACTGAATTGAAAAATTTCGATGTGTTCTTGATTTTTTATATTATTCTCTTTTTTTACTCTCTTCAGAACTCGTGCGAATCATCGCTTATGTCTCCCGAGCTGTCAGAGAAATCACAAAATATAGACTTTGAACTGGCTGACCTTTTGATATCAAGCGAGAAGTCATGCATATTGGAAACCCAACGCCCAACCAGCCCATCGGAGAAGAGTGAGCCACACCACGAGAGTCAGGATGAAAATGCTTCTAGCACGCTGCACCAACTATCCGACTCTAATCGAATTGAATTACACAAAGGTAAAGCACTCATACACATCTTGGCTAACGATGGCAATCACCAGCTTCTCGAGCGTGCATTGAACGCATGTAAAGGACCCATCGATCTCGAAATTGAAGACTACAACGGACAGACAGCCTTGAATATTGCCGCGCGCAATGGACATTTAGAGGTTGTTAAATTGTTACTTAGCTTCTCTCAACCCTGCAACGACGGTACTGGCCGAATGAAGCGCGTGGATGTCAATCACGCTGATAGGGATGGATGGACACCATTACGTTCTGCCTCGTGGGGTGGCCATACAGAGGTTGTAAAGCTCCTGATCTCACATCCCGCGTGTAAAATTGATCTAGCCGATAAGGAGGGACGTACTGCACTACGAGCAGCTGCTTGGAGCGGACACGAAGACATTTTAAAAATACTTATCGAATCTGGTGCAGATGTGAATTCTGTCGATAGACAGGGTCGCACCTCCTTGATCGCCGCGTCTTACATGGGGCATTATGATATTGTTGAAATCCTGCTGGAAAATGGTGCTAATGTAAATCACCTGGACTTGGATGGACGTAGCGCACTTTGTGTAGCTGCGCTGTGTGGTTCGTCAGGCTATAGCAAGGTTATATCGACCTTATTGGAGCACGGTGCCAACACTGACCAGCTGGACAATGACGGCATGTCGCCACTTCTTGTAAGTTCTTTCGAAGGCAACGCCGAGGTGTGCGAGCTATTGCTCGAAAATGGCGCGGATCCAGATCTAGCTGATTTTATGGGTCGTACACCACTTTGGGCCGCCTGCACTGCCGGACATGCAAACGTTGTAAAATTACTACTCTTTTGGGGCTGTGGCATTGACTGCATGGACTCAGAGGGACGAACCGTACTTAGTATTGCCTCAGCACAGGGCAATGTCGAGACTGTAAGGCAACTACTAGACCGTGGGCTAGACGAAACACATCGCGACAATGCCGGCTGGACCCCGCTACACTATGCTGCATTCGAGGGTTTCCATGAGGTATGTCTGCAGCTGCTAGAGTCGGGCGCCAAGATAGACGAGTGCGACAATGAAGGAAAGACTGCGCTGCACCTCGCCGCACAAGAAGGTCGTACTAAGTGCGTACAAATTTTACTCGAAATACATTCGACATTCGTAGACCAAAAGGCACACGATGGCAAAACAGCATTCCGGCTCGCTTGCTTGGAGGGCCACCTTGAAACATTACAGTATCTGTTAAAATTCTGCTGCGATGTGAACGCCAAGGACGCAGACTCACGCACCACACTTTACATACTTGCATTAGAAAATAAACTGGATATAGTTAAGTACCTGCTGGAAGTGACCAATGTAGATGTGAATATACCGGATAGCGAGGGGCGCACAGCGTTGCATGTAGCTGCGTGGCAAGGGCACGCCGAAATGGTTAAGATGCTTATAACAATGGGTGAGAAATTCTAACGAAGCATTCAAAAAAAATATCATATGATTGTCTACAAACTTTTAAGGTAACGCTGATGTCAACGCAATGGACCTGGAAGCTCGCACACCATTGCATTCGTGCGCCTGGCAAGGCAATCATGATGTCATGAGTATACTGCTATACTTTGGCGCAATAGCGGACCACGCATGCAAACAAGGAGCAACGGCTTTGGGCATTTCTGCACAGGAAGGCCACGAAAAATGTGTGATTGCTTTACTTAAGTACGGTGCAAATCCGTACAAGTCAGACCACTGCGGACGTACACCAATTAAATTGGCAGCCAAATCAAATCGCACAAACATACTGAAGATTTTCGAAAACTTCACAAAAAGTAAACAAACACTCAATTCGCAATTGTTTCAATTTATAATTATTTCTACATTTTTACTTACGTTTCCTTCAGGTGATTCCAACAATCTAGTCGAGCCTGCGAAATTCCACCCTAGCATGCTGCGCTCACCCGATCAACCACCAGCGTTACCTGCTCATCAAAGCATAGGGCTGGGTGCTCCATCGTATCCGCCGCACGCCTCCGCTCCCTCAGTCTGCTCGGCGGCGACCACGGCCACAGTAAATAACAGTATAAACAACAATAACAACATGCAAGTGCCATCAAACATACTGAATGCATCGACGTCAACGCATAGCTCCAATAATTTCTATCAGAACACAATGCTGTCGGATACGAGCAGCTTACACAAGCGAAAAAGCGTTATCTCTAGTCAATCGACAGGTAGCAGCAATGATGTAAGTGATATAAAATAGTAACTAAAAACATACTTAATAATTCATTCCAAATACAATACACCTTTACCTTTAGCAGGCGCCGCTCACGTTTACACAACAACTACAGCGTCAAACCAAACTCAACTCGCGTAACAATCCTTTCGTGCAAAATGCGCCCATCATCAACTCAAAGCATGGCGCCGCCTCAACATCTTCCAACACAACAGGCGCAATGCAACAGCAATCGAAAGCGCATCACTCACATAGGCATTCGCAGTTGCTGCCCGATCTCAACGAACATCAATTTGGTACGATCGCATTGCATTATACAACGACGCATACGAGTTTATTCTTCTCATTCATTTTTTGTTTCGTTTATATATTGCTGCTTTCAGTTTCTGGTATCGGTGCCAATGAGGCTGATCTATATGATATGGAATGCATGTCACCACTATATGCCACACCACCGCACTCGCCCAGCAGTGAACTGAGTTCACCCGGTCAGCTACCCTCGCTGAATGCATTCGATGAAATCACCGCCGCGTCGGGCAGTTCTCTGGGAAATCACGGCAATAGCAGTAGTTCTGGTGGGAAGTCAGCACTACCAGATAATCACTTCGCCCGAGATACGCACATGCGTATAATTTTGGGAAATTTAAAGGAAACCCAGCCGAGCTCATCTAGGTAAGAGCAGCGATTACTGTATTGATAAAAATGTATTTATTTATGTATATTTTACTTGCATTTGCCAGCGCTAGTTCAGTTTAAAAGATTATTATACATTTTATATGATTGACTGAATCCTCACATAGTTGCATGCAGTTTTACCCCTGCACCTAGCGCGGTGAAAATAATGGCGATTTATTTATTAACAGTTTATTTTCAACTTGGAGGGCATCATTTAAACATATTAATTAGATTTATAAACATTTGTACGAGTATATATATTTTAGTGTGCTTTATTGATGTATTCTCCTTTGCAGCAAAAGCAAACGCAGCGGAATCACTACAAATCCAGCAATGCGTCTAATACGGAGCCGCTTCGATTCTGCCGCCCAACTAATACGGCGAACCAACAATATGCTCTCATCAAACAGCAATCAGGGATCTTCAAGCATCGGAGTGAAATCGGGCACATTTCAGTGGCGCAAGGAAAGCCAAATGTAAATTGCTGACTGCGATGTTAAAACATTTTATACGTTAAGGGTGCATGTATACAGTTAACATAACTGTAGTGGCAGGCATAATTAGTAAAGTTTGAATCGATAATTAGTCAAGAATGTATTTCCTTTAATTAAGTATGAGCGATTACGATTTTATTTGTGATAATTTATTATTTAATTTGGAGTTAAGCTGTAATTTATTTATGTTTATCTTTGCTTTTAAGTAATCAATTTAACGATATAAATCCTATACAATTTTCCAAGGCATAATTTAACACGAATATTTTACATTACGTACATACATACATAAATAGATATGCACTAGTTTTAGAAATTTAGGTGGAAATCGAGATATGAGCACATTAAATTATTGGAGAATTCAAATCGAATGTATGTAGTTTACTGTTACATTTTAAACAAACTCATCGCATTTTTGTGGCAAACAAAAAATCATACATACATACATACATACACGAGTTGATGAAGCATAATAGAAACTAGAGTTTTCTGCACCGATAAACAAAAAATCTTTAAAATAAAGCTGCACACGAAAAATCATAAAGTTTAAGTGTATTTACAAACGAAATAAAAATAAATGTAAAGAAACCAAAATCAACGGTATTTCGAAAATTGGAAATTTACATATAATTAATTAACTAGAAATAATTAAAATTATTATACACTATGAGTTTATCGAAATGTCGAAGAATTTAGATGCCTGCGAAAACACAACTGAATTTCTCTTAGAAAGCAATATTCGTATTTAATATTATATATACATAATATGTATAACACCAAACATTCTTATACAGGGTTGATAAATAAATTATATTGCGCACTCGAAGCCTTCACTTTTATGTTGTGGAAATTATACAAAAACCCATTTATCTATCATATATTTTACTTTTGTATACCCATTTAATTTCATTTACTATGACAAATAAAATCAAAACACAAAACTGCAGAAATTCCTTCATATGGAATGTTAATATAATGCGCTGTTTTTTTTTATAGGCTTCTTGGTTTAGCTCTACAAGACGTATTTATGTATTTAACATTAGTTAAATAAAAATGATACTTTCATATAAGAATGTTCGATAATAAATCATGCGCTTGCATGTTCTACCCTAAAGCATAATACATTTTATGTTTGATCTCCTCATAAATAAATTAGCAATATTTAGATATAATCACATTTTATAAATTTGTAACTCCTTCAAAGAAATATTATATAAATGTGGGGTAGTGGAAAAGGTTTTTTTGAATATGAGAACAAATCATAATTTATTATATAATATGAACTTAAATTTATAACTAGTACATACTACAATGAAACAGCGGCATATAAATTTAAAAAATGGAGCGGAAGTACAGCATATGCGATTAAAACTGCGAATATGAAATAAAAACATCTTTACTTTATCGTTTATTATTTCACTGGATTATATAATTTTAGAATGTGTATTATACCATAAGTTTACTGGTTTAGAATTTAGGAGACATTTGAGAATTATTACTTTTTTTCTTTTTAATTGCGAAACGTTCAAGGATTAGCAGCAACTTCTGTTATTGGTTTGATTTTCCTAGCATAACAAAAACAATTAGTTAGTTTTTTCAATAGACAACTTTCAGTCTCAAAAGCCGTGGTGAATGCTCTTTAAATATTACAGCACAATTTGTTGAAAAATATCACACTTCAAATAAGGCAAAACTCCAACCAAACAAATATGCATTTCAATATAATATAAAACATACAAACATATATCTACTTGTATAAGTATTTTGTGAAACAGAAAAATTTGTTGAAATTATGATTGATAGTTCCAAACATAACTCAATTATATTCTGAAAACCCTTAAGTAGTTTATTCAACGATGCTTTTTGCTTGCAGTGAACACCTTTTGGTATAATAGTTGCATCCGAAATAAATTTGCTATTTCCCGTCGGTAATTTGCCGTTGTGAATTGTAAAATTACTATTTTGACTAGGTTAGTGTAAAAATTCTAAGCGCTAACAACAATATGTTGAAGCCAGACGAAGGCATAACTAACGAGATCTTGCTGGTGAGATAAAGCAGGTCTGCTAAAAGAGCAAGAAATCACTTGTTGAGAAACTATTATTTTTTATGAAAATTTCCTTGGTAGTTTGATTCATTACTTCAAATTATTGTTTTTGCCTTTCCCCACATTTATTAGCAGCGGCACTGTTCCGCCTGCCAGACTCTTATTCATCACATTTATTTTTCATCTTTAACAATTATACAATATATATATATATAAATATATGCGCAGATGCATTACTATTTTTCTATGAACACATTTTCCAAAACAAACAAACATATTGCAGGTATAAGGCTACATGCGCGGTTTACCACATACATACATATAATAATACAGTTATAGTCGTACTTATACATAGTCTTTATTTAAACCACTTTTTTCTCATAAAATACACAAACTGAAAAATTGATTTTTCCAATAATTATGTACATATGAACTTATGTATATTTGAACCATTACATTGAAGAAATATTAACGTACTTAGCTACAAAGCACGCAGCTAACGATCTTTGCATTAAATAGATTTAAAGACATTGGTTTGTGTGGAAATACGTTACGTAAATTACTGTTAACATCATATACATAGATACTATATACAAAAATATGAAAATAACAAATCAGAGAAAAAAGAGATAACTGGAGAAAGATTAAATATTTAAAATCATTTAGCACTATGCATATGCAGAGACATACATACAAATATCGCACACCAACTACAAAAGAGTCACAACTCGAAAAATGACAAATTTGCAGGAGGTGCAAAAATCAGTTCTTGTAAAAATTATTAAAATTTTACAGTAAAATGGTCGTCCATAATGTAGAATATCTTCTACTTTAAAGAGCATTATACTCAAATATGATTGATTTTCGAGTTTGATAGCGAAATTAAGAGATATTTTTTGAGTTAACAAGATGTCATTGTTGCTGAAGTATTTTCGAAGAATGGTGCCGACTTGACAGTCCTTCGCCGGATAAAAATCCGGGTGCGTTCCGGTTACTTGACCCGACTACCGAAGGAACAGTCGAATCACCGAATAACACTGTGATAATCACAGTTATTTGATCAAAAATGAGACATTTCAAATAATACGGATGTTAAACTCACTTATTTTTCAGATAAAGAGACACAACTTCGCAGAGCGCAGCAGAAAATTTACGATTAATTTAGCCAATAGCGACACAGCTGCAAAAACTACTCTTTAGTTGATACTGCACGCAATTAACACAAAAGTAGACCTAACTGTGATTTTAAAGTTAAGTGAGATAGTGGTGACCATGAAATTTCTTGGGTAGGAATAACTGTATTACGAATTAATATATGGGAAAAAATCGATTTTGAAAATTCTTGAGTTGTGACTTTTTGTAGCTAGTGTGCAATATGCATAAATGATTTATGTATATTTCAACATAATTACAAAAGTTAAAATGCCCTAGTTAATAATGTTTGAATTAAAAAAAAAAACAATTATTTTATCACCTATTGGAATTTGTGGGCCAGTAATACAGGAAATTTTACAAAAGTTCTTGATGTAAGTTCCATGACTTTGTAATTGTTTGAAACTAAATTTAAATTCTGAGGAACGTACGAAAAATTTAAAATTCATTTAATAAAAAGTTTAAGAAAAAATATATACAAAACAAATAGAGTTTGATGATTACTAGAAAAATAAAGTAATTATATAATATATTTGTTTTTGAATTGGTTAAGTAATATATTACAATCAAGTAAGTATAATGTTAGACAATATCCAATTGATTGATTCATAACATATTTTTGGCATTTGCGTGGTGTTTCGCCGTTAAAAATGTTTATAGTTTTAGTTTGAGTAAAATAAACTTAAAAATACTTCAACAAATTGAGAAACAGTTCACTTATTGCTATCTACAAGTATCTTAGGATTGGCTACTCGAAACACATTTGGCACCATACCCGCCAATGTGGTAAAAAGTTCCTCTGAAATATCATATGGCAAAAGCAATTGTAATGTACTAGAATGCAAAGAACAATAGGAGTTAGCAATATCGAATTTTGAAAGTATATTAAAAAAAAAATACTCACCTCAGTTCCGCACCACCCCACGATGCCGATTCAATCATGAACCCCTTGGCGCACTTAAACACCAGCTCAGCCCTCCGCATGCACCACTGAACTGTCATATCCTCAGACATTTCATGACGCATCAGCGCAGGTATTGTTAGTGTCGTAACATCATGTCGGCTAGCTGTCTTTAATATATTACGTAAACCCAATATAACGGGATGGCGAGAATTAATCTCACTAGGACTATTGATGGGTTCGTCGGAAATCAAATGAAAAATAACATGCGATTGCGAAAGATTCGAGTGTTTGGTAATGAAGAAATCACCAGTTTTTAGTTTTGTTGTGGGCATTTTAGTTGGGGAGCCTCCAGCGCTACCAGACGAAACTATACCTGTAGGCGGCGAAATATCATTATTTCCATGTCCTGAACTGTTGCTGTTCATACTTGGTGACGTCGACTCATTAACACTGAGATTACATATTAATTTTTCAACTTTTTCCAGCTGGTTGTCTATCTGCAAAACATAATTTTAGAACTTGGATAATTTCAAAAATTGTTTATCTTTTTTACCTGTTCGAAGTGAAACTCTGTGGACATGTTGGCATTTTTAATAATACTCCTATTGGCCTGTGCCTGGATAGACGGTGTAAGAACAACTACACCACAAAGGGAACTTGAATATAAGCCCAATGCCATATTCAATCCATTTAAACTGCACGTAAGTTTTAAATATTAAAATATATTCAAATTCAAAACAAGTACTTTACCTCTCATCAATATGCAGGGGACTGCAGAGATCTGTAACATCGGCACTTAATATGCGTATATTATGCATGTGCTTAAGTTGGGAGCCTAAATGTATTGTGAAACTTTCTTCCATCGACGGCTGTTGTGATATAAACATAGATGAGCGATTTCCTAATGGAGTAGCTGCCGGAGATGTCTCAAATATTTTGCCCACTTGACACGTAATCCAATCTCGATACTCATTGCGTTGATGACCTCGTTTCGCTTGTAACTCAGACTCGTACCGTTGTCTTATATAGTTTTGGGTGCTATATTGTTGTGCTAATAGGTTATTTATATCCTGTAAGCATTAAAGTAATTTAACAAAATATATGACATAAGGCAAAATTATATACATCCGATGTAGTGGTTATGTCCAATTGTTTAATTTTAATATCCATTTCTTTTTGCTGTGTTGAGTTAAGCGTTTCAACTTCTTCATCCATCACAGTGTTCATATCTGAAATAACTTTCGCATAAGCTCTTTCACGCCTCAAAATTTCCTCTAGCGAAGATGAGTGTACCAACCTTAGGACCATATTATAAAACATTCAGGCAGTATAAAGATATTTTAATTTGTAAAGAATTTACCTATGGAAACTTTGAGCGAATATATCCTCGTCGCTTGGTCCAATGCGATCTGCGAATTGTATTATTTCATCTTTATATTGTCGTTCCGTCTTACGTATCACTGCTTCCAAGTCAAGCTCATTATTCCCTGCATGTTCAAAAAGTCTCTCGGCAAACTTATCCAAATAAATTTGATTTGCATCTATTATGAACTTTCTTAAAGCCGATTTTACCTCTACAATATAATTTAAGTATATATGTATCTGCATTTATATTTTATTATCATATCTTTTTACTTTTGTGCTCATCCAAGTAACGCTGCATTGTCTCCATGTCATTTAATAGGCGTGTAACTAACTCGTCCAGACATTCATCCCCACGTTCAAAAGGAAGCTCAATATTAATACTTACTTCACATTCTTTGTTTTCATGATTATTATATTTATATATAAACTCAACAATATTATCCTCCATTCTGTAATATATTAAACGAATCAATGGAAACCAAGAGGAAGGTATATATCTTGACCCGTAATTTTGTTTATCAACAAAATACTCCCCTAAATAAATAAGAGGAATGCGAAAAATTAGAGCTGCAAAATAATCGATAGTTTTATTTTCCTCTCACTATCGATAGTTTCTTTGACTATGGTCGATGGTTTATGCCTTAACTGTTATGGTGTTATAAGAGAATGTTAATGAATAATTATAATAAAATTCATTAACATTCTCTGGTATAAGCCTGTAGATTTATTAATATAAACACATAAGTTTAAAAGCCAAAAGCATTCTATAATCCTCGTAGATGTACACCATAGCCAAAAATGCGACTGTAACCAGAGAACGTAGAAATAAATCCACAAATGATAGGAATGATCGAACTGATTGCATTAATTTGGATATTGCTCAAGCATACTACTACTATATATGTAACTTGCACACTGGAAGAAATTTTCGGCATAAAATTTGTTAGAAAAACGAAAATCATTATAAGTAGTATGTAGAAGTTGGGGGTAGTATTGCCCCGATTTTATCTAGTTTTACCAATACCACATACTATTAACATGCCGCGTACTAATAAAATGCTCCCAGTGTTTCATTGAGGTACCTCACATACCATCACCAATATATATGGAGTAAAGTCAGCCGGACATTTTAGGCACAAGATATACTGTGTAAAATAAGCTTTCTCATTTTCATTAAGATAACTCACATATTGGCCGATATATGCGGTATAGTCTGCCGGAAGTTCAAAATTCTTTATATTTAATAAAAAAGTTTATATTAAATAAAATTAAATAAAATTGTTATATGGGAAGTAGGCGTGATTGTAGTCCGATTTCTTTCATTTTAGTACTTTGACATTGGAATATTATAATAATGTTATGTACCGAATTTTGTTGAAATCGGTTCAGCAGGTCCCGAGATAGATGATTTCACCTAAAAGTGGGCGGTGCCACACCCATCGTCCAATCTTTACACCGGCTCCTATAAAGCCCTCTTGCGGTAAGTCTACTAACACTGTTCAGTACCAACTAACAACTGAGATCCAGAACTCGCTAGATAATAATGAGGTTGCGATATGTGATTTCTTAGCCATTGAAGGTGCTTTTGATAATACGTCCCACGCAAGCGTGATCAGAGCACTGGAGAAATGGAACGTGGAAGCTCCTATATGCAGATGGATTAAGGTCGTATTACATACCAGTTAAAAACAATCGTCATCCCTTTCACAAAAAGAAGATATCTTCCGGGCTTTAGAGCTCTATCCCTTGGTGACAGAGAGCGTTAAGTGTCTAGGGAAGTTAAATACTTAGGTCTCACACTAGACTCGACCTTGCGGTGAGATAGGCACATGGAGCTAACGCTATCTAAAGCCACAAAGGCACTCATGGTGTGCAGATGCCTGGCCGGCAGATCCTGGGTTTGCAAGCCTAGTATCATCAGGTGGCTGTACACCATGATCGTAAGGCCTAACAATAGGACTACGATAAAATATGAAGCGGTGGTCTGGGCATCGAGAGCATTGCAGACTTCGATAGATCTTCAACTATCGAAGCTGCAAAGACTTGCATGCGTCTGCGCCACTGGGGCAATGCGCACCTGCCCCACCGCAGCACTTGAGGTCATGCTAGAGCTCACACCGCTCCATTTAGTTATTATACAGACTGCGAAGCATACCTTGCTTCTTATGAGAGCAGTGGGGTATGGAAAAGGGAAGCCACTGGCCCTTCCTTCAAGAGACGGCGCAACGAAGAGGGTAAAATTTACGAAAAAGTTTAAAGTTACTCTCGGCAGTAAGGCGGACTGGAGCGATTACATGCTCGACCAACTGCTGAGAGGCAGCACTATTCAGTGGTACACTGACGGCTCGAAAACAGCGGAAAGAATTGGAGCTGGCATTGCGGGACCGCATACCAAGCTTTCCATTCCCATGGGTTGTTTTCCGAGAATCTTTCAGGCAGAAGTATTTGCCATAAGTCAGTGTGCAGTAATACTTGTAAATCTCCAATGCAACTACCGTAATAAGATTATCGCTTTACTCAGCGATAGCCAAGCGGTGCTAAAAGCGATATCGGCCTACGAGATTCGATCGCTACTAGTGGAGGAGTGCATAGGAAGGCTGAACCGCCTATCAGCTTGCAACTGTGTACACCTGATCTGCCGGAGCATAGAGGGGTAGTCAGTACCGAGTTGGCAGACGAACTCGCCCACTATGGTGCTGCTTCCACAATGATGGTGCCAGAACCATGTATTGCGGTGGAGCCCCATACAATAAAGGAGGTGGTCCGCATGGAGGAGAGAGCGAGCAGAGGTAGTCACTGGCAGCAAGCAACAGGGATGAGTCGTGCTAAACTGCTACTGGGAGGGATCAATCTAGCCAGATTCAGAGCTATGATAAACCTCCCCAGAGACATTTGTCTGGTTCTGCGACATGGGCCGGAAACACCAGAACACCTGATTCTAGATTGCACCGCAATTTGTAGACGCAGGCTCAAGGCCCTCGGTTCCATTTATGTGGACAGGGATCGCATTGCCTCAATAGCACCCAGCAAGTTTTTGGAGTTTTTCAGGGTACTGGGACTTTAGGAATGCATGTGATGGAGGGGAGGGCGCAATAGACCCTAGGTCGCAGTGCAAAACTTCATATTCTAATCTTTTCTCTTCTATCTAATCTAAGCGTTCTTGTGCCATCCTGCTTATAAAATTTAATGTTTCTAACGCATTAAATTATTGATTTATTATTTTTAGCAATTTTTAACAAAACCGTTATATGCGGAGTGGGAATCCGATTTCACATATTTTCACAATATTATAAGAAGGGTTTAAAAAATTTGGGCTTACAAAAGGTGTGTGCGCAGTTTATTCCGCACAAATTGACTGACGACCAAAAATTGCTCAGAATTCAACATTCGAAGGACAGCATTAAAGCGTCAAAAAAGACCCGAACTTCCTTTACAAGATTGTGAATGATGGCGAAACGTGGTGTTTTTAATATCATCCCGAAACGAAATGCCAGGGTGCTGAATGGAAGGCGCCGGGCGAGCCGAAACCCAAAAAATCGAGGCTGGAGAAGTCAAAAGTGAAAACAATGCTGATTTGTTTTTATGATTCCAAGGGTATTGTCCACAAAGAATTTGTTCCACCCGGTATTCTACCTTGAAGTTTTGAAGCGTTTGGTATTCGCCGTATTCGACGTGTTCGGCCCGAACATCGCGAAGATGGATGGTTGGCGTTTGTTGGACGATAATGCGCCGTCTCATCGATCGACGATTATTTGACCAAAAATCACATTTTGACAATCAACCACTCCCCATATTCACCTGATATAGCACCGTGTGACTTCTACCTTTTCCGAAAAATGCATTTACGGATGAAAAAAAAGCGTTATATAGACGTGGAGGCCACTCAAAATGCTTGCACCGGCATACTGGCGGCCATACCGGGCAACAAGCTAAAACACTCGTTCGACATGCGTTTGGACCGTGCAAAGAGCTGTATTTCAGCAGAAGGAGACTATTTTTAATAAAATTAATTGATTTTGCCGATAAAACCATTTGTTCTGTCTTTTTTTTAAAAGTCCTGTTTACTTTCAAACGCACTATTTATACATATATACAAGTATAACCCTATATATAATTAGATTATTGTTGGGTGATATAAACAACCGTTAGTTGAACAAAAGTATTATACTCTGTAGCCACATGTTGCGAAAAGATTTAAATGATTCCCACAACAGCCGGTTCCACGTTACCGGAATTGACCCGGATTTTATCCGGCTAAGGGCTGTTATTTCGGCGATCTTACCCTGTTTGGATCGGTAAGTTCTTGGTTAAATTTATCGTTATTGGAGCAACGCCTATCAGCAGGGTTGCTCCGTATCCTCCTGACCCGTGCTGGCATCGAGTCCAACCCGGGCCCTGAGGAATTTTACTGCTGCGTTTGCGCTAGAAGGCTCGATCCAAACTCCACCTCGGTTAGGTGCAATACATGCAATCGATGGAGCCATCTTAAGACCTGTTCAGGCCTTAAGACACATAGGGAGTAGACCACGAGTTACGTGGCCCCATTCTGTCAATGCAATACTGCGACATCTGCCTCAACGGCTCTGCAACCTGCACCATGTTCGCGCACTGCGCCGCTACTCCAGTCGAGTGGCCAAGATAGGACCTCCACGGCCCTAAGGAGCTCACACAGACAGCATGACTCCCAGTCTTACCAAAAACGAAATATTTAATATATAGATCGCCCCAGTTACATGTTGCCCAACAGAATATCACCCGAACATAGATGCGCTACTTCGTGGTGAAAACCGTTTGGTGCTAGGCGACTTTAACGCGCATCTCGATCTTTGGCATTCCTGCCTGTCAAACGATCGTAGGGGGATGGAGCTGGCGGAAAAGATTGACATTCTGCACAATGATTGACGAAGCTCCCACCAGAATTATGGGCACTTGTAATAGCTCGCCAGATATTACCATCGCTAGCGGTGGTCGTTATCTCGATCGAGAAACCACCCGACTTTATTTCAGTGGATAACCGCACTTTTGTTAACTTTAACAAGGCTAACTGGGTCGGCTTCACAGAATTTACCGAGAGCACCTTCAACGCACTACCCATTCCTACGGACGTCATCGTTGGCAAGCGTCAATTCCGCAAGGTGATCGCTGCTGCTACTGCTCGCTTCATACCGGCTGGAAGAATCGCGGAACTCCGCCCTAATTTCCCAGCCGAGCAGCTGTACTAGCAAACGAGCTCGACACCTTACGCCATGCCGATCCCTGTGATCCCCGAATAAGGGATCTCAATTTGGAGATTCGGCAAATGAATAGAGCACCTGAAGTCCTGCAACCTCTCCACCGATGGGGAGGTTCAGAGTGCCATCACAATGGCCAAATCGTTCAATTCCAATGGCCCTGACGGAATAAGCATGCTGATGCTAAAACATCTAGGCTCGACGGGAGTAAGCTACTTCACCAAGGTCCTCAACTTGTCGATGGCCACTCTTCAAATACCCGATGTGTGGAAAGTCGGAAGAGTGGTCCCACTACTGAAGCCTGGGAAACCCGCCAACAAAGGGGAGTCTTATCGCCCGATAACTCTCCTTTCCCCAGTAGTGAAGACACTTGAGGCCTTGTTACTCCCGACGTTCACTCACCACCTTAGTCTAGCAGAACATCAGCATGGCTTCCGAAAAGTGCACAGCACCACCACAGCACTTAGCGTCATAAATGCCCAGATAGTTCATGGCCTAAACCAGAAGCCACCCTGCGAGAGGACGATCCTCGTAGCGTTGGACTTGTTGAAAACCTTCGACACAGTCAACCACACAACGCTACTTAAGGACATGAACGGTCGGCATTCATCCGTACTGTTTCGAGGTCAAAACTCCAAACAGATAAGAATTAACCAGGAGGTCCGCAGGGTGGTGTCCTCTCATCTTTACTGTTTAACTTCTACATCTCGAAACTCTCTCAACCACCAGAGGGAATTTGAAGGCAAAGGGGCTGTGTGAATAGTCAGAGTACAGAAATGAAACCCTGAATATTAAAAAAATATATTTTACTTCTCAATTTTTGAATATCATATAATTTGGGAATATGCTGTTTTCACGAAATTTTAACCCTACATATAATTTTTTTGAAAGGTGGCCGACGGCTAAATCCACTGAAATTGTATTTCACAGACTCCCTTCACATACCATCCGCAACCCCAACCCCTCCGAAGTGGGGGTCATTAAGTACATAATTACCGAGATTTTTGCAAGTAAGAATTATAAGTTATTGTGCGTAAAAGGATGTTCGTAAATATTTAGATCTGACAAATGAGCTAAAAAAATCTTGTTAAAAAAACGTAATTTTATTGACCGTCCGGGTAATGAAATTAAAATTACGTCTGGTTACTAAAAAAAAAAAGTATCCGGTTACTGGAGAAATTCGCCTTCTTTAAAAAAAAACTATCCTTGTTAATAAGAACTAATATATTTGGTCGTCTTTAAAATAGTTAAACGTCCTCAATTGCTATCAAATATTTCCGAATAATTGAATGCTATGGCAGGCAGGTACTGGTGTAAAGTAGAAAAAAAATTTACGTGTCCGATCACTGGCACATTTAGGCTATGTGACATTCTTATATATTATATTCTATTTTCATAATTTCTTCCATTTTTTCTCGTTTCGTGGACAGATCCTCTGTATGTAAAAAGCCTTTTTGGAGACATTTCACATGAAATCCCATAAATAAAATAAGACAATATCTTTAGTACTTCAAACTTTATTAAAAAAAATTAAATGTCAATACAAGTACATTACAATGGAAATAAATATCATACGTCAAGTGGCTCGAGTTGTAACCTGCAAAATATTTCAAAAAACTTACCGCTGACAGTCGACTCACTTCGCCGCTACTTTCAGTCCCAAAAGTATGTATCCGGTATGCCCGTTTCGAAGCTCTATTCACTTTGGCAAAGACGAAATTCGAAAATGCACTCACAGCACTTGGCAGCGATCTTGCAACAAAAATTGTTAAAATTACTTTACGGCAAATCAAAAGTTTCATGTATTTCAAAACACTATTTTTTTTTTTAAATAACTACATTGGTCAACATATCTCGAGATAAGCCTCTTTCTCTCCATCTAACTGATAACTCCAAAATCACCTCCTCTTCTACGAAATGGTGTACACACTTTGAGAAGAAAAACTTGAGTCTACGCTCCCATGACAGTGGGTCCCTAATCAAATCAAATTTATTCAATTTACATGTCTGCGTCTCACCAAGTGCTACACATGATGTGCACATCTTTCCTTAAATGTATGTTACTGCAGTCTTTGTGTAAAGTATATATTTCTCTATATGTATAAGTTTACAATTATAAAAGATTGTATTCTTCAGTAAAAAATTATTCCAGTGAGAACTTAATCGAAGTTTTTAAGACATAAATTATCAATATCAGGTAATTTTTATGATAAAAGTTAACTAATTTAAGAAATTAGAATCAAATATCCTGTCAATTATTGATAATTTCTTTGATTACTACATCTCTTCACATCATCTATTGTTACGATTCAATCGGGTTAATTTGTAAGATAAATTTCCTTACAGACATTCTGACATCAAACCTTGTGGGATGACAATTATTTGACAATAAATACAATACAACTAACTTATTCTAAAAACTTATTTGAATATTTTACAGAAAATCTAAAACATTAGATATAACACTAGATAAGGTATGAACTGTGGGAGGATCTGACTAAATATAATGTGCATAATTTCAAGGAATTGATTCAGCATACTAAATCAATTCAAGAAACTGTGAAAAAACTAGTTAAATATAAAGTTGTATTTCTCCTCTTATAAATTTTCCATTTTCTATTACATAATCATCCTCTTCATCAAATTATCTGTTTTGTTCGAAATGTATGTGGAAGTTTGTCTTAACTTTTTTAATATTTAATACTCGTCTCTCTTGCATTTGATCCTTAAAATTTTCATCTTTAAAACTACGTACGATAGGTACTTATTTTGCTGATGTAGTAAAATGCCTACACATGATTAACTTCTTCGTATCTGTGTATAAGTATGCATATATGTAACTGTTGCTTATATATTCATCATCGTCACTCCTCTCCCCTCCTCTTGACCACCTGTGCTTCAAATTGTTCCTGTGGTATCTCTCTCATCACATTCTGCTTTAAATTTTCTGACCTTTATTCTTTTCAACTGAAACTGTTAACTCTGCTGCTTTCGTGGCTGTTTAAGTTTTCTTATATGTAACTTTTCGATTGCTTGCTTTAATCTTTACGAATGTGACCTGGCTCAATTTTACGACCTATAAATGTTTGTAAATAAGAAATCATTTATTGACATTCAAAAATAGCTTTGAATCTTTTAGTTCTATAATTAAAAATTAGTGAAATTAAAATTTTTATATATTTTACCACACATCTGCACTAGACAATTAATAAAGAAATTAAATTATAATAAGGGAAAACTACACTTATTTATGCTCAAGAATTTTTCATCAAGTCTATCACGATTTAAATGTGATTTATCCTTGAAGATTTCGAAAGTCGAAATACTATTATCTCGCCAAAAATGTATCTCCACTATCTACAAATCATAATAGAAATTAAAGCCTAACAATTGAGTCTAAACATAAAATGTGTTAATAAGAACGATAGATAGAAATGTTATATTTAAAATCAAAACTCACCTACCTTAGTATCTTCTGTTACCGCCACCGCCACCGCCTCCCATAGCATTGGGACCACCAAAGTTGCCCTGATTACCGAAATTACCTCCTTGATTGCCTGGAATGCGACAACGGTAAAATAGTTTTTATTTAATCGCATATATTTTATATTTTTCATCTCTTGTGGGAGTTAAATTGAATGTGTTTATTAAGCTTTTGTTCCAAATACATTTTCATCAACTTATGAAACCCAAGGGACATAAATTAACAAGAAATATTATATTTGCATAAGTTGCTCTTACAGCCTCGTAACGCCGTATGAAATTATTGAATTAGTTTATACGGAGCTGGGACTGTGTGTGGGGGACTTTAGTGTGTATGTTAAGATACTTCTATATTTATTACATACCCATTTTGTTGCCAAAATTGCCTTGATTGTACGGCTGCGAACGATTATTGCTACCATAGTTGCCGCGTTGAGGACCACCGCCGTAGTTTTGTTGATAACCACCCCCAAAATCATTCCCCCAGTTACCGCTGTTGGCTGGTCCGTTATTTCCAGGGCCACCAAAATTCGATGGACCGTTATTCCAATTACCTCCACTATTGCCATTATCCCAAGGACCAACACTATTATTATTCCAACCACCTCCTCCTCCATTGCTATTGAATCCTCCACCAAAACCATTATTTCCACCCCAATTGTCATTGCCGCGATTGTTACCACCCCAACTGTTTTGATTGCCCATCATTCCACCCCCCATATTGCCACCACGACCCATATTTCCGCCACGACCACCTCCACCACCACCACCGCCTTGTTGGCGGTTCATGTCCTGCTTAGGTAATGCTTTCTTTACGTCTAGAGCTTTGCCCTTGATGTTATGCGTTTTTTGCACTGAAAGATAAAAACAAAAATAAAATCATATATTAAACACAAAATGAGTACATCTTGTTTTATTGAGAACATCTAGTTTTTTTGTACCGAGGCTGCGTGTTACACAGAATTTTAACATTGAAATGTACATTCGCATAACATAGCGTAAGCCGTCGCTTTTTATCTCACAGTTTTATTTTATCAACCAGTTGAACAAAGAAGGAAATTTTCAACTGGTTGTCAGAAAACTGTGTAAAAACAAAAAAAAAAGTATGGGATATGTATATACAATTTTATATTATTATTTAATAATTGTAACGAGGCTGCGTGTTACACTGAATTTGATATTAATTATTCGCATAACATAGCGTTAGCCGACGCTGTAATTTATTTCACAGCTTTAATTTTTAAGCAAACCAAAAATTGAACAAATCATTTTAGCTGCTGTGTCAGGGAACTGTGGTTCACAATTATCAAATGTCACATATACTTTTTCATCGATTCTTCATTGTTTAAAAAATTAACAAAATATAATATATGCCTTATTTTAATCTTACAGTCGTGAAACGCCGCATAATGTTATTAAAAACACATATGCGGAGCTGGGACTGTACATTAACCAAAAATAAAACTGGTGTAGATACACAAAGATGTATAATATAAGTGTGAACTACTTACACACAATTTTATCAACTGGGTCATAGTCATCATATTCAATGAAAGCGAATCCGCGTTTTTTGCCAGTTTCCTTGTCGATAACTATATTCACATCTGTTATCTTTCCGTATTGCCCGAAATAATCCCTTAGACATTGTTCATCATGTTCGTCTTTTAGCCCACCAACAAATAATTTTTTAACAGTGGCACCTGCATGTGGATTATCAATATCTTGACGTGGAACTGCGCGTTTTGGTTCTACTACACGACCATCAATCTTATGGGGGCGTGCATTTTGTGCGTCATCAACCATAGTAGACCTCGAATAGGTGATGAACCCAAAACCACGTGATCGCTTAGTTCGAGGATCCTTCATCACCACCACATCCACTATTTTACCCCATTTTTCAAAATGTGACTTGAGCCCATCATCCGTAGTTCTATAGTCTAATCCTCCAATAAATAACTTTCGAAGGCATTCTGGCTCATTAATTTCTTCCTAAAAACGATTCAACATTAATCGATTTTTCAATAGTATATACACGGAAAACAAAATGGCCGACAAGATCTTTTACCTTCTCGAACATTTGTGCAACGAAAATTGTAGCTATTTTACTTACATCGTTATAATCTCCATTATTTCCATTTTGGTTGGAATTATCTTTTTGGTTACTCATTCTTACCATTTATAACTTTATATTAATATTTATAATAATTTATACAATTACGCAAGTTTAAGCGCACACAACCAAACCACTCAAAGCGAAAAATCCGAATGAATTCGTTCGAACTGATTCGTTTTTTCTACTCTATGCTTGCAATATGGCGGCTACGGAAGTATGTGGAGCTGTCAAAGAGGAAAGATAATCTAGAACTACCATATCGGTGCAATTAAAATTTTAAATTTCTAGTGATTCAGAGCGAATTCGTAGGAAGGATATCACCAAAAATTTATATTAATATAATAAAACAAAATAATAAAATAAATATTTTAAATGCGGTAAATTGAAGCACTATAAGCATTTTAAAATGTATTGTTATTCAATTCCAACTCACTTCCATGCGTCTGTTCTCCGAACGATTCCCGTCGTACGTAGAAGTATGGTATTTCTATGATTTATCTATTCTATTACAAATATGCTCACGCATATTATGTAGTTTCAGTAGTAGTATTAAAAAAACTTGGCAGCCCGAGAAAAATTTTGAATACATACAAGAGAGCTCATGTACGGCCACCATTTTATTTCGCTTTGAAGTAGCCCTCGCCATTCCATCATTTCATATATGTGAAGTGGACAAACACCAGTTTTCTTGTGAATAAACCTGGTTAATTTAATTAAGATAGTTAATTTTTAACAGTTTAAAAATGATTAAAACAGAAAATATTTACCAAGCAGGTCACAAACCTGAGGTATGAAAAAACATTAAGAAAATGGAAATATGTAACAATCAATAAGTTTTCTTTTGAAAATTTTAATACCCGATCATTTATATCCTTATTTTAATAAAAAGAATCGAAATTTTATTGTTAATAACTTTTGTAGGAGCACCAAAATGGTGGAGAAGTGGAAGTTGATCACCTTCGAAAAATGTTTATTGGGGGATTGTCGGCAGTAACTACAGAAGAGTCCCTCCGGGGTTTCTATAAGCAATGGGGCGACGTAGTTGATGCTATAGTTATGCGTGATCCAGCTACAAAGCGTTCCCGCGGATTTGGATTTATTACTTATTCTGACACGTTTATGGTAGATCGAGCGCAAGCGGCCCGTCCACACGTAATTGACGGCAAGTAAGTATCCGCCACATTTCTTATTTCAGTAGTGTAGCTGAAAAATTCTTAGACAATGAGTCACTTAATTTCTTTAATTTCATATCTCTTACTTTTACTCAAAATAATTGAAGGCAAGTAGATTCGAAGCGTGCATTACCTAAGCCTGAATTAGGTAAACCAGAAGCTAGTACAACAGTTAAAAAAATTTTTGTAGGAGGTTTAAAAGAAAATCATGATGAGCAGGCTTTAACGGAACATTTCTCACAATTTGGTAATGTGGTTGGAGTCAAAATTTTAACAGACAAAACTACGGGACGCAAACGTGGTTTTGCGTTTGTAGAGTTTGATGACTACGATGCCGTAGACAAAGCAGTTTGTAAGTGTCATAAATCTTTAGTAATAGTAGGACTATGCCTAATGTCAATCTATTTCTCTTTTTAAGTACATAAAAATCATACAATTAAGTATGTATTGGTCGATGTAAAAAAATCAGTTTACAAACAAGAGTTAGCCAAGAAACGAGCCACTCAAGCACAGCAATCAGGTGTGCCCCCAGGTGCTGCACCCTCAAACGGGTATCAACAACCAGCTCCTTATGCCCAACAGCCTGCCTATGGCTATCCACCACAAATGGGTCCACCGGCATACAACGGATGGGGTGGTTATCCCCAAGCTGCACCTCCCGCTGCTTATCAACAACCACCACCTGCCGCTCCCGTTGCTGGATACGGAGCTTACGCAGCGCCGCCGCAAAATGGTGCAGCTCCGGGTTGGGGTGCACCCGCAGCTTACCCAGCTCCTACCGCTTGGCCTCAAAATGGGTATGCAGCAGCTCCCCCTGCCGCGGCGCCAGTGCCACCTCCTGCAGCTGCACCTTCTGCCGCACAGGCCGTAAATAGTTGGAATGGAGCCGCCACCGCACCTACTGCAGCTGCTCCACAAAATTTTGGTGATTACCAACAGTCATATAACGGTGGTCCGCAAAAAGCCGGTAGCTTACAAGGAAATCGAATGAACCCTTATAGTGTGTCGTCGGCGCCTAGTTATGGTAAGCAATAAAAACTTTTCACTCATTTATGTCTATGAAACCTATTTAATCATCTTCTTCTTTGAATATACTGAAATAAGTTTATTTTCGTGTTCATAATTCTTACCATATCGCTTTATTTAAATTTTTTATGAAGTATTTTAAGGTTGTTTGGTTAAATGTTATATATATCCTGTTAATACATATAATCAGTGCGTAATAACTGGAACTGTGGAAATAATGAGTGCATTCACCATTCCACAAATCTTGAAATTCATAGATGATTTAGCTATTAAGATATGAGTATTTCCTAAAGTAATAACGCCTATATTAAACAATTGTATAAAAGCAATATTCACAATTTGGAAGATTTTTATTACAAGTACTGAATAATTTTCATTAGAAAGACATCAAATCTACCAAATACTACTAGAAAATTGAACCCTTTTAAATGACTCAAAAATTGATTGCTATTGTTTTTTTCCGAAATTAACTTATTTTTTCTTAAAAAAATTTATATAAAAAATTGATATTCGCAGGTTCAACCGCTTCAACCGGTTACCTGAATATGTCGAATACGACGGTTAAAAGTTCGTCAGTGAACACTGGTTACAAAACGCAATCATATGTTGCACAAACCAAGCGTTCTTATTAAACTATACGGTTTCAAGAGAATATATCTGCAACAAATCAAGTCGGTACAGTAGAAAGTGTATTTTAGAAATTCCAAGGACATACTACTATGTAAGCTTGCTACAGCAGGTATGTTATTATGTAGTTATTGCGGCATTCACTGCTTCGCTTCTATGTTACAGGGGTAGGAAGCTAGTTTGTTCCTAAATGCCGTTATATAATCCCGTTTACGTCTTGTATTCAATATATGTCAATGAAGAAGATTAAAACTTTATGTCTTGTTAAATCATAAATTTAATTAGGTCCAACACAAATAACTACTGCATTCACATTTTCAATAAGCTTTGTTCATTGCTTTGCTAAGTTTCCTATATTTTGGTCAAACAAATTATTTCGATCAACTAATATACATTTCTCAAGCTGTATTTTATACAGCAAGAAATTATTTAAAAGCAGAGAAAATCAATCAACATGAATGACATCTTGAATTTTAGAAAGCGCAATAGTCTAAAATATGAGGCATGGAACTGGGCAATGTGAACTGAACTGTTTGTTGTTTCAATATCGTAATTTTCGTGTTCTAAAGACTTAGTGCAGTTTCTTTTGTGTATTTCTGTAAGTTAGTGTTTGCATAGTAGACAGAGTCCCTGTTAATAATATGGCTTTTTTATAACTTTGTCTTTATTTTGTATGTTTCGTAATCCTTAACCCTCGAAAACAATAATATTTACATATTTATCTGTTTATGCATATAAAAATCAATATTTACTACTATATATTATACAAAATATCTTTCTTTATTTCCCATATAGGCATTTAAGATGTATGCTTATACATAACATTAATGTACTACTACATAGATAACCAGAATTATTTTAAGAGAAACAATTTAAAAAACAAAACAACCCAATCCAACCCCATGAAAGAAAGATTTACATAAAATGCACTACGTACATTACATAGAGCAAAACAAAAGAACAAAACGCACTTCATTAAGGATGATTTCCGATATTTATAGTTATTAATATATGAACATATGTATTTTAAAACAAAAAACTTTAAATAATACATTCGCTGCTATGTACACATTATTATATAGCGTCAAAAAATTATATAGTAGATCTCTTAAATAGATGATACTTAATATCGGATAAATATTTCCATAAAAGTCAGCGTGCTAACGATTTGGTAATAAAAAAGTAACAACAAAGTACTAAGGCAATGCAGTTCAAAAGCGACGAAAAAAATATTTAAACGTATTCAGCACAACTTGGATGAAAATTGCAGGCAGCAATTAGACACTCACCAGCATTGATACATATATAGACATTGATTAATAGATTAAGAAACTTATTTAATATATCAGCACAGCTGTAAGAGCGCTTTAGAACTAGCATGAAATAGAAACCAATAATAATAACACGAATAATTGCTATTTGTTATGGTTTGCGTTGCAAATGAAGTTTTGAAGGGTTTTGTTTATTTAATTTTGCTTTGTATTTCTTTTTTTTTTTACATTGAACTAATTACTACAAGAGAACTGAACTGTTTGTTTAACATCCATGACAAAAAAAAAGTTTAGTTTATAAAGAGTTAGCAGCCATTACTTTTGGCACTCTAGAATTCTTAAGTGTATTTTATTTTCTATTAACACCTGCAATATTTTAAATTATAAAAAAGAACAAGTTCGCTTATAGTGATTGCAAAATTAAACAAAAAAATAAAAGTCAAACAATAATAATAAAAGAAACACTTTTATACTTTATAATACTTATGTGTGTGTTACAATTTATATTGTATTTAATAGTACTATGTATAATTACATTTATAATGATTACAATTAAAATCTGAATTACAAATAAAGTATACTATAATCACATTTCTATGGTATATAAGTTTAATTGCATTTTTTACTTAACAACTTATTTGCTCTTTATGTACAGGTATGGATATCTAACAATGTTTTGTACGATTAATAGATATCTAAATTCGTATTTCATATTGGTATATCAAGTTTCTTATCAGTATTTATAATAAAGTATGTCGCAACGAATTATTTATGAAACATTTTTACCTTTCAATTAACAAATAAATAAACGAGAATTTCCCGAGATAATACTTTCAAAAAAATTTAAATGCACCTTGCTTAGTCTCACATTTAATGTAATTTCTATGTCAATTATTCCAAATTCTTAAAACGAAAATCAAAATCATTTGGGTATATTGATGAAAACTTGTCGCGTAAAATGTAAAATATTTGTATAGGAAATTGTTGTCGCAATGTATTAATAACCATTTAATACTTATTTAGTACTCTTATAACCGTTTACTTTTCTCGTTACGCTACTTTTCTCCCAAATCGTGTCTTATTTACATAGACGCTCAATTCTCTAACACTGGCATTTATTTTCCTTAAAATTTGTGTATCTCCATTTGCAAGTGAATTGTGCGACAGGATGTATATGATATGCATATTATACTTTATTATAGTTGTAACCTAACTTTTGTATTTTCAGGTATTAGAAATATTCAACTTATCGTGTATATTACAGAAACAATATTTTCTACAATATTTTTATTCGCACTGCTACAAATATGCCGCTATAAAATATTCGAACTACCAAATCTATGTATGTGTTGTGTATATATGCTTTGTATCTTGCTCCTATGTACTACATATATTCATTATAAGATATCGCATATACACCTATGTACATATACATATATGCCTAAGTATGTACGATCTTGATCTCTACTAAGTAAGTAAAATAAAGCGTAAGTAAGAGTAAATATTTACTACTATTATATTTTAATAATAAAGGACATCCCAAAGACTACATATGCAATGTCCAAAGGACGGAGCAAATATATTTACAAAAAATTAAGCTTTTTGTTATTGATTGAAATTTCTTGTTTCAAAAGTTCTGCTATGTAACAAAACCAACTATAGAGACGTTGCGTTTCCTGCAGAAAGAATTCTTTTTGAATAACAAGCAAGTTTCAAAATTTACATAACTGTACTAATATTCATGAAAAGTAAATATTTTTTATAAATCCAAAGTCAAAGCAAACCAACTCAACCAAATTTGTGTAAACTTGCTTCCAGAGTAATTATAAAAAAGCTTTATTTGCGATTATTTTTTAAACCAAAGAGGAAATTAGTATATTTTTGAATAAGTATGTGTGTACCAATTTAGAAAATATGATAAAATTTTAAAAAGCTCGCATTATTTGTAATAATATTTAAAAACTCGCCCACATAAATACATTAACGTATATAAAATATAAATATTTTTTTAGTTTTATTGATGTCTTTGTAAAAACTTAAGCTAAACCATTTTAATTTTACCATTTCCTACCATGAATACTTAGTTCAACATATAAAATAGTAAATACATATACATGTATATGAATAGTATATATATATATATATATATATGTTATAGATGCCAAATCGGAAATTTAATTTTGTTGCCTACTTTTACACCTAAAAGTTTATACATGAATAAAAACTTTTATGTTTTAATGTTTATTTTTAAGCTTGAACTGGCGAGGGACAGTGGTAAAGCACGGTACCTGGGGACCGAGGGAACTCACTGTGCATGGGACGAGTAGCCATGTTTGAAAAATTAAAATTTCAAATTGTGAAGATGAACACAGCAGTCGTCCGCGCGAGGTGTTCTTTTAAATGTGACGAAATACGAGAGCCACCAAAGTGAACGAGGTAAGTAGGAATAACTTTTTGCAGGCTTACCGCTCCATGGATCCAACAAAATGAATAAAATACGATATTTATATAAAAAAAAACTTCCAAATAAATTAAGAATTGTAAAAACAAAAAAATACTGTTTTATTGTGGGTTTATGTCATTAGTTGCGACAGATAAACAAAGTTTGTTCGATGGTTATATATTACGTCCCGTGTGCTCCCTCTAATCAAGCACCAATAAAACTTTGAAAACATAAATTAGCACATATTACTATATTATATGAATATCAACTTTTTAATCGGTTTGTACCTTTCATTTGGCATATACTAAATGTAAGTATTGTTCTGCTTAGTGTTAATTTTATCCCGCTTTTTCTATATATGTAGTATCTAAAATGAATTCCCACTCATTAGTAATAAGAACACAGCACAACAACTGAGATTCAAACATATATTTTATTAATATTAATCAGACGCACCTTAAAAGTTACCATGTTTTTTTTACTTTTCTGTGTTTATATTTTTTAAATAGTAAACTTTTCTAAATTTATTTTTATAATTTTTCAATGCATTAAGCACTAAATTCAGGATTAGTGTTATCTTATATTTAAAAAAAAAACGTTACCATTTACAAGAAATACAAATTTACTTTAGTTCGCTTATAACTGAAACGTTATAAAACATTTCCAGACTATTTTTTATTTTACTACTTTTAAGTTTCGTTTTCTTCGATTTAAATTCTTTTTGTAATAAGTTTCACGAGAGTTTTCGTTTTGTGCGACTTAATTTTGGAGCATTTCCTTATTATTGTTAGTACTTGCAAGACTTAATGGCATGCATATGAAAATTTCAAGTTGGGAACTTATAAATTTGGAAACAGTTCTTTGAAATGAGAAAAGCGAATAATAAAACAACGTATCATATTTAAATAATTTTATTTTATAACGATTCTCAAGATATATGTATACTTAGTTTTGTTATAAGTTATGTTTCACTCCATTGATTTATGAATTTATAAATAATAAGTTTTATAAAACGTTTACGACCTGAAAATAGTTTTTTTTTGTAAATGCTGTGATCCAACGATTTGCACGTTCTTTATGAATTAGCATTCAATCGGTAAAATATTAGCATGCATGGTACTGAGGATGCATAAGCACTCGAGCTGTATAATAATTACCTCTCAATTATATGAGTTCAAAGCTGAATATAGTGTAACAGTTCAGCTTATTTACACCTAATGAAGTACGCATTGAAAAGAGGAGAGATTTTGCAAGACTAAAAAATAAAACAGATACTCATTTTAAGTCATAATAACCAAGCATTTCTCGTTCCGTATAAAGCAATAGAAACCAAACAGATTTGTAACGTTTAAACTGACAATTTTTGTATAAATTCACGAGAAATCAAATGCTTTATGCATTTCAGTAAATAATCAATGATAATAAAAAAAAACAAACAAGTTTAAAAATATATACGTTTTGTTGGTGCATTCACTATGTTTTGTTTTGCAGCAACCTTTTATAAAAATAAATTATCTTTTGAACTATAACCAATTATAAAGAGTTTTGATTTTTGAAATGATAATTTTTCAAATCTCCTTCAGATAAATCAATTTGATTACATAGCTTTTTACAGAACTTTTTTTTTTTAATTTTTAGCATTTTTCGATTTTTTCGGATTTTATTTTTATAAACGTACGAATATTATTACTTATTTAAGTTTAGTTTTTATTTGTTTAAACGTGTTTATTCGGATTTACAAGTCTTTCTTTTGCTTTTTATTGCATCTTTTATTTTTTAATTAGCTTATGGGTTTTATTAAGTTTATAAATTTTTATTTTAGATTATTGTAAGCTACGATTTTTTATCCTTACGATTGGGGAAGTGGTTTTGTTTAAAAATAAAAGTATCAAAATTAAAATACGTACATGATAATGAAGTTTGTTTTATTTGTATATTGGGTTCAAGAGAAGAATGGTTTTCTTTTATTTCCTTTGTTAGTATAAATTAAAATATTAAATAAAAATTTACTTCAATATATAAAACAATAAACTAAATTTTGTGATATATGTATTACAAAGGAAAACGATTTACTGTTATGAAAGGGAGCGATGAATAAAAAAAAAAATTTGAGAGAACAAGTGATTGTAGAAAGCGCCAAATTTAACGAACAACAAAAATTGTAATCTATATATTAAACGATCATGATTGCATGAGTTGTTTGTTTTTCTCGCAAACTACAGATTTGGACTTGATTTGGTTTTCAATTATTACGCAGGCAAATTTAAATATTCCTACTAAAACAAAAATCAGTTTTAGAATAATATAATCTTATAAAGATTACTGCGGTTGTTGTTGTTTCTGTACTGGTGGTGTTGATGGCGTTGGCGTTGGCGTTGTCGCAACAGCAGCAGTTACTGTATTGTAGCGAGATGTCTGCTGCTGTGGATGATAGAAAAATATTAATGGTTAGCGCCGTGTGCCATAGCTGTTGCCGCCGCTGGCTCCTGAAGACTGTGCACTGTTTTGATTGCCTCCGCGTACTTGTGGGCCATTGCCATTCGTTGGACCGCTGCGATTCTCGTTGCGATTGAAACCGCCACTGAGGCGTGGGCCACCACCACTAGATTGGCCTCGGGACATGCTGTTGCTGTTGGCACTACTGCCGCCAGTATTTCTCATCATGCCGCCGCTAGTTCCGCCACCGGCAGAATTGGATAGTGAACGAGACTGAGGACCCCCACTCATGTTACGTTGCGAATTATTCATGTTCCCGCCCATGCTGTTGCCTCCCATTGACTGTCGTGGCGGCATATCGTTATTTGGGCGCATTGGACGCGGCTTTTTTTCTTCAACATTCAATTTCTGGCCGTCAGGAGAGTTTTCTGGGAAGTAAAGCGGCTGTGAGGAAAAAATTTTGAAATATTTTCAGTTCTGTCTCTAATAATAATAGATATCTACATTTCTAGCAATAAAACTTACACAATTTGCTAAGCAGTTCTGAACTGACTCCGGATCTTCATAAGTAATAAAGCCAAAATTCTGAGGATTCCTTACGCCGGGTGGTAGTTTCCCATTAGCTTTTGACATAACTCGCAATTCCAGAACATGTCCGAAACGTCCAAACAAAGCCTTCAACTCATCCTCTGAGGCATGATGCGGTATATTTCCAAGAAATAGTTGCTGGTTGTCCGATTGCTGGGCATTACTTGTGCGGCGTGGTTCATATTCTAAGAGAATATAAATATTTTTTATGAAGTGAAAATTTTAAAAATTATATACTTTCTTCCTACGAATTGATGTCTAACTTACCTTTATTGATTCGGGATGCATTATTGCGTTGAGGCAATGGGCCTCCTTGTGTAACTGAACTCATAGTGTTGCTGTCAAGACGTAATGAGGAAGATTCACTATTGCGGTTATTGTAGACCGAGAGTGATGAGGTTGAATTGGAGTTGGACTGTGAGTAGGTTGTGCTGGAGATAGTGGTCGCAGAATGGTAAGCATTATTGGATGTTTGTTGTTGTTGCTGCTGCTGTAATTGTTGTTGTTGTTGCATAGCGGCAGTAACGAAACCGCTGGGCGATGACGAAGTCGACTTAAACAGGTTTGCGTATGTCTTGATCTCATTTTGTTGCTGCTGTTGTTGTTTAGCAGCTTCATATTTCTCCTGCTGTTGTTGCTCATTAATCGTTTTAAAATCGTCAACCACTGGTACGTTATCAGATGCAGCCAGTAAACCTGCTGAACCCGAGCGAGGTACTGATTCAGTATTGCTGGTCAAACTGGAACTAATTACGCCATCTTCCAAATCCACAATCGATGATTGCTGAGTGCTCTGCGTTTGTTGGATCAATGGTTGTTGCAAAGGTTGTGGTTGTTGTAAAACTTGAGACTGCAGTAGTGGAGATGGTTGGAAGCCGGGAATATTTGCAGTTGGCGGCACTGCAACGGGAACAGAAGTTAGTGCAGCAGCTGAACCAGTTTGGCCAGTAAGTACTGGGGTAGCTACAGTTATACTTGTAGACTGCTGAGCTACAGGCGAAGCAGATGGTCCAACAATCTGTTGTTGTCCTTGTCCTGGCTGTTGCTGCTGATTTCCAGTGGATAAGAGATCCTCATGACCAACTACACCATTTAGCTGAACCTGCTGCGATACAACAGCTGTTGGAGCGGCAGCTGGAAATGACACAGTGCCAGTTGCCTGTGGTGCAGTGCCAGTCAATAAGGGAACTGGACGACCGCCAGAGGTTGGCACCGAATAGTAAATGGCTTGTTGTGGTGGTCCGCCAACGGCTGGCTGTGCGCCTGTTTGTTGCTGTGGCAATACACTTGTACCAGTTGTTGCATTCACTACCTGTGTGGACAGTTGAGCCAGTTGTGGGGGCTGTTGTTGTTCAGCAGTAGCAGCTCCACTAGCCGCGACTAAATTTGAACCGATTTGTTCATTGCCAGGAGCACCGGCAGAAGTAGCAGCTGGTTGTTGCGATTGTTCATGTTCTTCATCATGTTCCGTACGGGTTTCTGCCTCGTTCTCTTCATCCGAAAACACGTCTTGATAACGAAAAATATCGTTATGAACATAATATTTTTTCGGAGACTGCGATGCTAACACAAAAGTTTGCGTAAAACGACGCATTGGCTGACCATCATTGGACAATTCGCCGGTAACCTGGACGACAACGCCATTACCTAGTGTGGCCTGAGCATCCACCTGACTTATCTTGGCATGACAATCATTAAAATTTAGCTGCTGAATGCGGTTGTAGATATTTCGCTGACCCACTACCAAAGTTGATTCGCCGTGTATAAATGATGAGTTGTTATTATAAAAACGATGCAAATGACTTGGTGCACGATTAAGCAATGTATAGTATTGGCGCACAAATTCGCGGCCAACAGATTGTGGAGATGGCTGTTGTGATTGAGTTGCATCCATTACCATTGCGTTTTTCTTTTAAACTTTCGCTCTCTTGCGGATTTTTGGATTTACTATAATTGATTCACAAGAAAAAGTCAGAGTATGCGGATGTCGATCCGTTCAATAGACAATATAAGGGTTAGAACCAAATATTACGTGCTCCGTTTTTCGGTGGATAATTTTTCGAATCTTTAATGACGGTAAATGTCCCTCGGTTGAATCGCCAGTTTGTTGAAATAACCGAGTGCGATAATATATTCGAGCAATTTATACTAAAATAAAAAACAAATATTACTTTTTGTGTTCAATAATTTTTACGAAAAATTTCATAACAAAGACATTTCATATTGCACCTTTTTCAGCCGTTGCTTAACACAAAATGTGTGAGTGAGTTTAAAATTTTTTAATTTTAATGAAAAATATTTAAGTTTTCAGTTGTCAATTACTGTTTATGTTTACATTGATAACATTAGCAACAAGTTTACATCATTTTCATACTTTAGATTGAAAAACCACAATATATATATAAATTTAATATGTTTAGAATTTTTATAATGGAAACCGTGTATACAGACATCATTTAATAAAAGCATTAGTAAACCAAAAGAACATTTCTAAATGTTTCAATTATATTTTTAAACAGTTGCAAAATGTAGAAAAACGTTTATATGACCCCTTAACATAGCATGTTTGTTCTACGTTATTTATTTTTGGACAAATTTATTATAATTAACTAAATGAGAAAATTCGAGTTTATATCTCATTATCCATGCTTTGAATAAAAATACCATGTGTCAAGCGTACCTAAAAGCAACAAAAAAACAGGCACATTTAATTGAATACAATTTATCATGTATCATAATTGTCATAGTTCCGTCTGTTGTGGGAACGTTATTACCTCTTTGTATTGTATATATATCCTTTCTTGACAATCGAATCTACGTAAGCGAAATGGACCTTGATTTAATAACCGACCAATACACCAACAAAATAATTTATGCCGCTAACAATTTTAATTCTATTTAATTTTGGTAACTATTTGTTTGATTCCCGTCTTCCTAGACTTTAAATAATAGAAGGGATGCAGAGAGAAATTCGCACATTTGATATACATTTGGTAGACACAAAGACTGAAGATTGTTTCAAATAATCGAAAATTATTTATTACTTAGTGTAATACTATATGGAATAGATCGAAAATAATAATGCTTTATCTTTATACCCTGAATAGGATATATTAACTTTGCAACACCCAGAAGGAAACATCGAAGATCCTTTAAAATATATACACAAATGATCAGCATAACGAGATAATTTATCATCCATATTTCCAAAAATAAAAAAACATTCCTATCATCAATATAATAACAACATAAATTTTTGTTTGAAAATATTAGTGTTTTAACATTGAACCTATTGTAGCGTTCGATGTTAAATGTACTTAAATAGGTCTATTGCTTAAATAAAATTATCGAAAATTGTACGTATGACAACTAAAATAAAAATGATTCCCAAAAGTGAGGTATCGAAATCTAAAAACTTTAAGCTCTTTGAGGTTAATGTAAGAAGGGACTAGTGATGTATATAAATGTCAGACACGCCGCAACAAAACGCATTAGGGAACAATAAAAGTTATAGTATTCAACATACTGTGACTTTTAAATAGATTAGTTAGAAATTCCAGTATAAATACAATATTCTATATTCCATAAATGTATATTGTTAATGACAATTTTACTTACGCTCTTTTTTGATGTGAGAAGCGTGTGGTTTATGAATAGGTTTTGTAATGCACAAAGTATTGCTTTAGCTTAATGTTGTTTAATTATACAGCATGTGTTTATTTTAGTTTATAGTTGATATCTAAGCGATTTTCATTGAATCTAAAGCACTATTCCTGTTATATCAACAGAAATGGGTTAAAAATCTGTAAAATCTTTTGTTGTCCAAGTTATTTCAATCAACGTTTTCTTGGCGTTTCTCCGGTTCCCTCGTTTCTTCTTCACCGTCTTCTTCTTTTTCACTGTCGTCGTCGTCTTTTGGATACAATGCAGTCGTTTCGGCTTCCAAATTCTATGCCTTTCCCTCACGAGAAAATTTTTTAATTATTTGGCAAATCGCTTCCCAATATACTTTCTCACAATCCCCTTATTGATTGATCACAGTTGCAATTTATTTAATTGTATAGTACTAATAATAAATTTTATTTTAATTTAATAATGCAGCTCGAAATTGAACAAGTATTAAGTTGAATTGAAATGAGACATAAAATTGTACTCAATCTGTGCACTATTATTTTGCTTCATGGCGTGAAAATGCGCTTTTCTTTGTATGCGTATACTTGTCCTGCTTACTCTTGAGAAGTACCATAATACAAAATATTCAGCGCGTTCATATACCTACATCTTATTCGCCTTAAAAAGCATCATGGTGAGTTGCCACCCAAAAATAGTGTGAAAGTAGAAAACACGTTAAATTTGTTGGATGAATTAGCAATGAGATTCACATAACGTTATGCTAATATATTCTAATTAACTTGATTAAGTTTATTAAAAATATGATCCACAAAACTATCGATTATTTAGCAGTATAATACTTGGGGTTAATCCTAGTCATATCCAATGATCATATTTTATATATGAAGATTATGTTTAAATTCATTAGAATACCGAGGTTACGGAGCAAATGCGCTAGAAACTACAGATAACACGATAACAGAACACAACAAACATTGAGAACTGTCAACATATTTATATGCGCACTATTGAGTTAAGTAAGTTTATGCACAGCTACGGTACGCTGACATCTTCAAATACGAATAGGCGAGTTATGTACGTAGATTGAGCGGTAACTTTCCACGTTACACATCACTGAATGAAATCGTGCCTTTGATGGAGGAATTGTAGATACTATAATTTGAGTATATAAAAGAGAAAGGAAAAAGGACAACTATATATTGATATTCAGCACGTGATTTAGCTATTCAGCGAAGCCGAAGTCGCTTACGAATAACATACTTTCGAGTTTGTCTCTTCCGGCCATTATAGCAGTCAGTACGGCTCGCCACGAGTCTAGAAATTTGTGTTGAATCATTAAAAAAAATAAAGTTGAACAACCTGAATTGCAATATTTTAAAGTTTATATTGAAAGTATATTAGTGTATCCCTGCCAAATAGCTATTTAAAATTAGAAATGGCTGATTCCAAGAATAACGATGTTGAGATGAACGGTGAGGATTTCTCCAAAGACGTCACTACAAGTGAAAATGAGAACGGTACCGGCACCAATGGTACAAATGGAAACGCTGATGGTCAGTCAAACGCACGGGATGACGACAGGTAAATTTATGAAGAAATTGTATTTGCTTATTAATTTCTATACAAAATATCTATTTAAATACTATTAAATGAGTGGTTGATTTTTAGTATCCGAAAGTGATTTTTTCAAAGTGTTACGTAAAAGTTTTGTTATACTACGAGATATTAAGAAAGTAGACAGACTGGCTAAAAGGGTAGGCGAACTGGGGGAACCCATATTTTCTGTATGTCGTACTAGAATCATCTACCTCTTTGTTCAGTCTTTTCGAGGGTGTGTGTGAATATCATTTGTTGCCTGTTTTTTGCGCGTGTGTGTGACTGTACTTCGCTATGGCTTCAGCACTTTTATGGGTACATTTTCCTGTATAATTAGTTTTTACCTGGGATGTCGACAGTTAATTTAGTTGAGATGAACTTGTAGGCGTTTTTTTTAAACTAAATCTGTAGATATTTGTATTAATGATTTCCAGATGTATTCACAGAATTGACAAGAACTCCCAATAGTTTACTCTAAATACAACTATTTCATGTATGTATGCATGTATCACCTTGGAGTACATCGTTTGTATGTAGTCACATTTTTCATTAACATTTAATTAAAAAATAAAATAAAACTGAGGTTATGTGGTATTTTTGCTTACTTGTGCACTATAGCACGCTATATTGGCCGCAATTTTTTTTTGTTTTTTAGTCTGCTTTGTTCTTTTATTTTTTTTACCTATTCTAAAATTCTCATTTTCCAAACGTGTTTTAAAAAATGGCGGTCCAAAACAAAAGCAAAAAAAAGCACATTACCTCTTCGTCGTTCTTAGAAACAAGCAATGCCGGCGTTGGCGCGCTTTGTCAATACGAATATGGCAATGCCGGCAGAGTAGAGCTATATGCTATAGCAAGTGGCTCCTAAATTGTTATTGTCGATATATTGCACTTTCTAGCTTTTGAACGCTTTTAAATAAAATACATTGATTTTCTTTTTATATTGTCGAAATTAGGTAAAATGACAAATTTGTTTTTCTTTTATACTACTTTGATGGGTTTGGTTGGTGATAGTAGACAAAAGTATTGATTACACTAAACATATTTTTAAAAATCAACACCATACCCTTCCTGTTCCTCTAAATAAAGGGGGAAATATGTTTTATGCAAAAATTTTAGTTAAAATTTAAATCTAAGATGAAATATAGGTATTTTGGAATCAATTTCTTATTAAACTGTTCCAATTTTCTCTGGCTTTTCGGACTACATTTAGACACACACAAGTATGCGCTACTTAATTCGCCTCAGACGTAATTTTTTGTTAATTGTTGCTTATTCAGATTGTAATTTTGGATACATGATTGAATATTATCGCAGTTATAAATCAATAGAATGAAGTTTAGGGGTGAATCTATCTGCTTGGTGGATTTATATTGTAATATACTTGTATACTCTTAATTATAGCGAAATGGTTTATTTGGTTTATGTGCTCAAAGTGAAATAGATTCGTATTGCTGCTCGATTTACTCGGTTTATTTTTAAAATTTGCTCAATATTGCAAAAGTAAAATTTTTCCCTATCACTAGAAAATAAAGTGGTTGGATATCTGGCAAAGTTTGATTAGAGATATATAATTGATTGTATGTAAGCAAAGTTTTTCACGCTGTAAGATTTTTGTCTTCGAAATATTATTAATTTATTCTATAAGTTTTTAATGATTCTTATGTATTTATATTCCGAATATGAAATTTTTATATCTCAAAATTTAGGAAAGTAGTTGGCTAACATAAGTATTTGAAAAGATTTCTATGTTTTAAATAAATAAATTTTAATGAGATTGTACAAAATGGTCAAGAAACAGAAACAAATAAAAATTATTTCTAAAATTATTACAAATATTTGTTTTCTTCTCTTATGCGAATGAGTGTCACGTAATTCTTAAAATGTTTATAATAAATTAATTATTTTAAGAGAGTATTTGCCAGAATCCAATCAAGTGCCGCCAGAGCTAATCGAGTTTTTGGGCGAAAGTCAAGCAATTAATTGCATGTTGGTTAAGATAATTTATAAATGTAAATGTAAGAGCTTGAATATATCGGTAAAAAAGTTCTATTCTAAAGGTTAATGTGTAATTCAATAAATTGAACGGTACATTTAAATGTGAATTGAAAAGGATCGGATAATTTCAAAAATAAAATATGTAATACTCTAAGAGCAATAACTAATGGACTAAAAATATTAAACTACTTTTGACTGATTTCACGTGTCACGGATGCCGTTAACATATGCAAATATATATAAATATATATATTCTAAACGTAAAGAGCATGTAAAATGTTGCAATAGGATAACAATACCCTATTTTCCATCATTGCTTTCCTGTTGTGTTTGAGCGAACTAATCTTGTTCCTCTCCGGCAGGTAATGAGTGATGAGCATAAACAAGCCAATTGTAGCTACGCTTATGGAAATCTCCGCAGATCAACTACAACTCACTATCACTTCATTAATAACAGTACCAGCAGGTAGCTTAGCAACGGCTTCAGCATGTGATCACTAAAAGGGTCAATGATGGTGATTTTAAATGGAATTGTACAATACTTTGATATATTTATACGCGCAATAGAAAGTGAGTCCTTCAAGTATGATGGACACCAAATGCCTAAGACGACATCGAATTGCATTGCCCAGCAGCTAACATCGTTAACTGGTCACTGGATCCCTCACATCAAACATGGCGTTGAGACACCATTCACGAGAAACTTGTCGATGGTATTTATCTATGAAAAACAAAATAGAAGAAAATTATACAAGATACACAAAATTAACTTTAACTTGAGAAAATTGGATAACCATGATGTACTGTTAATATTTTTGAAGTGCTTTTTTTTTTTAAGTGTTTTCTATTCTATCTGAAGTTGAAATTTTAAATTGAAATTTCGTTACTTGCTTTATAATATTTTATCAATATTTGTAATTATTAACTTAAAATATCCAAACGAACATTAGCTATTAACCTTGAAATTAGTAGAATTATATTACAACGCATAATCGCGCTAGACGTATCATTCAAATATCGGTTGTCTTTGCTGGTTTCAAAAGGTCGATTCGGTTATAATATTCAGTGTTGCAGTTTTGGTCTTTTGCATAAATATTTGATTTCAAGTTCTGTTGATCGTTAAACGTGTAATAATGTAATAGATGCAAAATGGAAAGAGAACTTTTGTATTTCGTATCTTTCGAACACCATTCGTTTTTAAATAATTAATTTTGACACCTTTTAATGGCTCTCTGCCCTCTACTCGCAGATATTTGGTGAGTTTGTTGTTATTTGAAGTGTTCCGAATATAAAAAATAAATAGAGTACTAAGTATCTACTATTATTTTAAACCAATCAATTTAAAAACTTATTTTCCAAATTTTTAATGGTAAACATTTTTTCGAAGTCCGAGTGCAACACATTTCCCTGGACTATATAAGTGTAATATGTACTAATTACTTCTTTCTCGTCATTACAGAAAACTGTTTGTTGGCGGTCTGAGTTGGGAGACTTCTGAGAGTAAGTAAATGAAATTTTCGAAGAATTATGGTTGAGCAATGTTTTTATGTCATATGTCATTTTATAGAGGAGTTGCGCGAACATTTTGGCAAATATGGAGAAATTGAAAGCATAAATGTAAAAACAGACCCACAGACAGGCCGTTCACGTGGCTTCGCTTTTATTGTTTTCACTAGCACTGAAGCTATTGACAAGGTTCACGCCGCTGGTGAACACATTATTAACAACAAGAAAGTCGACCCCAAGAAGGCCAAGGCACGTCATGGAAAAATTTTTGTCGGTGGTCTTACAAATGAAATTAGTGACGATGAGATCAAAACATATTTCAGCCAATTTGGCAATGTAAGAAGCATTTAACATACTATTCGAATTATATTCTAATTTATTATTTTCTTTTTAGATTGTCGATGTTGAGTTGCCATTTGATAAGCAAAAGTCACAGCGTAAGGGATTCTGTTTCATTACATTTGATTCTGAACAAGTGGTAAATGAGTTGCTGAAAACACCTAAACAAAAAATATCCGGCAAGGAAGTTGATGTTAAACGTGCAACACCGAAGCCAGAAAACCAAATGATGGCTATGCGTGGAGCCCGTGGTGGCATTCGTGGCGGACGTGGAGGTTTCGGACGTGGTGGTAAGTTAATGAGCATATTAAATAAAACGTTTAGCTTTTGCTTTTGATGCATTATTGCATAATTAATTCATACACATCACTAACATGAATGTGTAGTAAAAGCATTACTATTTCTAAAGCCGTAATAATTTGCATAATTAAAAATACATTTTATTTTAGGGTATCCACAATGGCCAGGTCAAGGCGGCTATGCTCCATATGGCGGTTATGCAGGTGGTTATGATCCAGGCTATGGAGACTATTACAGCGGGGGCTATTATAATGGCTATGACTATGGATACGGTAAATACCAAACACATAGCAATTTACAATCAAACTCAAATTATAGTTATAATAATCCTACCGGTTATCACCATAAAAACAGTAATAACTACCAACAATTTAAATAAGAACAAAAATTATATACAAATCTATTTCATTGTTGCTTGAGTAATGAAATGATAAATGATATGCAGTTAAATGTATATCTATTGTTTGGTGTAATTTCAATCTGTAAGACTTAAGTCGAGATGCACCAGCTTATTACTCAGCGCATGATACACTATACACAACATACAATTTTTTCAAATACCCTGAAACTAGATTCGTAAAATTTTACTTTCAATTACGAAAATGAGAAACAAAAACAAAAACGTAATTATAATTTAATATAGTTTTCTTCAAAAAAAAAAAAAAACCATTGAATTAAGATGGAAAATTTAAATAACTATTTGGTATTTGCTTTCATCTTTATTTATCAAATATTTTTGTAGAGTAAAAACTATTATGCAAAACTTTTATTGTTAATAATTATTACTTTTAAATTTGAAAAAGAAAAAAAAATAGTTAATACGAAGAAGAACGACACGTTTACAGCAATGTACTGGCTGCGCTTTTAATATCAGTGAACCATTTTGTGTACTTGCACCTAATTAACATGTAAAGGAAGTGAATAAAACTGACGAAGAGTGTATTTAACAAAGAAACAAACAAACAAATAAATTGCTTCAAATTCGTGTATATTACATATGCGTATGAAACACTAAATACTTTGTATTTGCCTATATAAGAATGAAACAAGCTTAGTAACTACGTGTTATTAGATTGGACACATTGTTGTTAGTCGCTATGAGAATTTATGAGTAAGAAAGACCAAAGTAAATGAAAAATATTCACTGCTTAACAAGCAAATAAATACCTCCAATTGCCTTATTAGCTACACAAGATAAGAGAACTGTCACCTAAATGTGCCAAAAAGATCGCAAATTCAGTGTCAGTTGATCGCTTTAGCAAAACAGCATGAAAGTGAAAATATTCTTCTTGTAGTCTTATTCGCAAATGAATTATACTTTTAATGTAGTTTCTTATGAGAAGGCTTTTTGCTAACTATTATCTTTTCCCTTCGAATAAGGCATAATGTGGACAACTTGACAATAATTTTTCACAAGTTTCTCTTCTCTCATGTATTAGCCATTCAGTTGAGTTGAGCGCGCAAATATATATAACAAGACAAATATATTTTACTTGGTAATATGGTCTACGATCGGTGTTGAGATTATAATTACTATTGCGCTTTAAATGGCTGCTTACTTAAACAACAACAACATACAGAAAAGAAATAAAAAAAACTCATGATTTTCTTTCGACTTTTAAGTCAAACTCAGAGCGAAGAAAAAAAGAAAATTTACCCTTTCTTTGTTCTTAGTTTATATGTTATTATTTTAAAAAATTATTGTCCTTTGGCATGTGGAGGCTGTGATATGTATGTGAGCCTCATATACAACAGGGCGCTACATGCCAGTCGATAGTGATGAATATATTTTTAGACGCATATATTTTCGTATGCAACTATACCTAAAATACATATAAGTGAATATATTTTTATTGAATATATAATATGTATAAATGCTACATACATATAATTGTTATATAATATATATATATATATGTATACCTTTACAAGCATACTGTTCTATATGGTATTATATGGACTGTTTGCATGAATGCAAATAAATAAATGAAAAAATCCACAGCGTAGGCGTTTTAAGCCGTAAAAGATATGAAATATGAGAGGAAAATGGTTGCAACAACAATCCTTACATACGAGTATGCATATCGATCGGCTGGATAGATGATTGAGTGTATGCATATCTGCTGGCGCTTTATTCTCCAGATACATACATTTATAATCATAATATTGAATATCGAAAATGTTAAGAAAAAAAAAAATTTAAACAATACATTCTCCTGATCTCACCGGGATGTTTGTGGGGAGATAGATCTGTTCTGTAGTATACAGATATACAAGGCCGCAATTAATGATGATAAATGCATACACACATCGCAATGACTACTCACATCTAGTAGTATTTCTTTTATTTGCTATACCAACGGAACTTTTGACATTTCAGAACAAAAATCAGATTTCAGACGTCATAATAGTAAATTTGACATAGTTTTCAAAACATAACCGTAAACGTTAACCTATACAGAGCTCTAACTAACTTACATGGACAATTCTGTTTAACTACCATTGTTGAAATTTAGCATGCGAGGTTCATAACGAAACCGTTGTCTGATAAATCGTCCAACTCTAGCTCCAGGTTCTGTTTTATTTGAATGCGCAACGGCGGCGTTAGAATACAATTACAAGTTGTTACAATTTATTGTGTTTTGTGAGAAACAATTTTGAAGGAAAAATTAGAGCAAATTATATTAAAAGATAAAAACTTAATAATACACACACTTCGTCAATTTTAAAGTAAATGTTTTAAAAATGAATATTGTTTGTGAACAACTATAGACAAATGCCATAGCGTAACTTTTATTTGAATTGATAATACTTATGCAAGTCCACCAACCAAACAAAGCAGTTGGATATTTTTTCTTTTTCAACATTTGACAAAATATATACCACTAAGCAATTGCATTTAATTAGGATACCCTTAAAAATTTGTAAAAAATATTTTCAATTTCATTTTGCAAAGGAATTGCTGTTATGCACGACTTTCAATTTGCAAATTTAGTATGTCGTGGTGTCAAAAGCAAATAATGAAGCGCAGACATGGTTTTTTTGCGTTCAAATTAAGTCCTGTTACGGATTTAAAACTTTGTATGCACGCAAAATACCATAAATTTGTGATTTATTTTGATTTTGAACCATGCCGTTTTAAATGTTTCAATTCTTAAGATATATAATATTTTACATTATTCTCTAAATTAAAATTAATTTTGTTTGTGCTATACTCACTTAAACAGATCTATAAAAAAAACGTAAACATTTGCATGTTTCTCAGTGTTAAAAACTTGTGCAAATACACGAGCCAAAAAAAAATATAACTTCTTACCTATGTAATTTATATATCCGCCTATTTTATTTAAAATATATATTTGACTAAATGTAATTAATCAAATTAGTAGAGAAAAGGCAGCACTAAAAGTTGAAGTGTGCAAGTTTAAAAAAAAAAAAAAAAAAAAGGTTAAAAACAATTTAAGAAAACCAATAAATATTTGAAACAAGTAAATAACACATCTTCGAAAAAAAATTACTTCAACCTTTAGTGTCTGTCTTGGTTTTAAAGTTATTAATTATTTGTAATTATTATTTGATTTATATTTTTTAACTATATTACATTAAATTTTTTGTAGCACTTACTAAATGTGTTGAACGAAATCTTAATATATATATATTTCATACCTAAATATATATTTGTGAAACAATCTAATTAAAAGATAGTATATGAAATAACTTTGTAATACCGAATTTTCTGATGTTTCGCCTCACACCACAAACCTATAAGATATATACCTTATACCAAATACCGATTACCGAATACTGCTACTGAAACAACAAACTAACTTGATACCGTTTGCCGCTCGCTTCAATTACCATGTACACACATATTTCAAAAATTTCACCACGTGATGAAAAGCAAGTATTTAGTAATGGCGACCACAATTTCATCTTTGAATGACGGCAGGACATTTTTCGACGGCTAACGTTGGCAGCAGTAAACAAATTGTAATATTGTTTCATAAATAAGCTAAAGTTCACTTTCTATTTCTTGTTATCTTGCTGCCAATGACTAAAAGTTTTGATGTTGAAGAGTTGCGGTTACTATTGTAGAGTGTTATATAAGACTTGAAATTTTATATTTTAGTTTTTTTTTTCTTTAAATCAGCTCTTAAACGTTAATGTGAATTTGTGAACCTTAACTAACACTTGGATAACTAAGAATATTTATCTTTTTTAATTTTTTTTTTTTATTATGTTTCTAATTTTTTAAATTTTCAGTACATATACATTTGATTTTCTATTCGTTTTTTAATGAAAACACAATAATATTCTATCGAAAAATATTTAGTCTCCGTAATAAGTAACTATAACTACAATCAAGCACTCTACCAGGTTTTTTGTTTTGGTTTCTTAATTCACATATTAATAATTAATTGTAAACAAAGTTAGAACATACATACATTTTTTTCTTATAATATAAAATTTAACTATAATTAATATTTAATAATGGAAAATCTGGCACGTTTTGCATTAGTTTAACGTCGAGTATGGAATTAGTTTTACACTTCATAGTTATTCACATATTTTTTGAAAACAATTTCAATACTTAGAAAGAAAATTATATAACATAAAATTTGCGTTTGCGTTTTTGTTTTTCTCTGTAAAATTTTACACTAGTAATAATTTAAATCATAAATATCTTAAAAACTAATTCAAAATTATAAACTATATTTGAACGTCCCATGAGTTCCATATGTATGAATTTCTAATATTACTTCCAAAAAGAAAAAAAATAAATAAATTGAAACGCCGACGACGACGACGAAGAAGATGAAAGCGAGTGATGAAGTGAATTATTGAAGTTTAAAAAGTGTTTTTGGTGAGGTGAGACATTCAAAACACAGAAAAGCAAGCAAAGCAGATATATTGAATTAGACGAAAATCGTTTCGGTGTTAAATGGCAAAAAATTTAATATTTAATAACAACCAATAACTACACTCTTTTGGCAACATTTGCCAATGCTTGTTATTTGCTAGACAAAATTATTGGGCAAAGTTTCAAAAGTGATTTAACTGCTTGATAGATTTTCACTCTCAAATAATGATTTTTGCCATTGGCATTCACCGAAGTGCGCTTTCGTATATAAAATATGCTAGCATAAAAGTTTTGCAATGAAAATACTGTGTGTGAAAATGAGGTACCTTATATTAAAAAAGGATATACATAATATATGTTAATGCATATTTGAATATTAGACACTTGTAAAGAAGCAGCATTTTGAAACATGTAAACAATTATGCGACGACGCATTACATTTTTTTTTTTACTAACTAAATGAAAATGTTGAATCAAGCGTAAAATTATTGGCGGAATTGGTGTCGCTTACAAAAGGTTTGATGATAATTGCTGCAATTTAAAGGGTTCGGGTTTGAAAGTATTTGAAAGCAAATTGTAAATTTTTTAAAAATAACTAAGATTGTGGAAAATTTTTTTTGTTTAGAGCCGTTTTGTGCAGATGAAGGAAAGAAATCCTAACAAAATTCTCTTTAAAAACTTGAAATCCTTTAAAAACATTCTAAAACAGCCAAACCGAAAAAAAGATAAATATGTATATTGACGTTATCAAACGAAAGTTATATAAAAGTCACAAAGAGTATAAATGGACATTTTATTCTTATTGTCGGTATCAGCCAATTTGCAGAACGTTTAAAAAACAACAACATTATTCAATTCAAAAACAATTGTAGGCGTATATAAATAATCTATTATATATCTACATACATAATTATATTAACTCGCAACATTATAATCCAAAACGAAGAGCAAATAAAAGAAAGAAAACTAAAAACCACCGCTTTTCTTACTTCTATAATAGAGTGTTTTCTGTAAAAGTTGTGGTTCTTCGTCTAGATAATCGCTGTTATGGATAACTCTTCACCTTGAGTCACAAATAAAACTTCATCTATCACTCGCTTTTCTTCTTGCCTACAACTTTGGCGTTGGCGTTGGCGTTTGGGTGGGATATTTTCAACTTTGGGTGGTAGGTAAGTTCCGTTTCAAAAGTTCAGAAAGCAAATTGCAAATTGATATACATATGTCTCGATCCAAATGAGAGTCGCAATAACTTTACTCGCGCCAAACACCACAGCCCGACAGAAAGTTCAATTTGATCTTAAAATATTAACTGGTTTAAAGATAATAATACATAGAACATTTGTTCGTCATTAAGCATATTTTGGTACCATTTTCAGAGATTTTGAATATTACCGTTATAATTGAGTACGTTATATAGCAATATCATTACGACTAAATGCAGAAACACTTTTAATATATGTGTATCTTTAATAAGGTATCATTTTGAGATACTCTAGATTTTTGAACATTAAATGCTCACATAATTAGTATATTAAATATTAAATATTAAATAATTGAATATTCTTTTTGTCTCAAACACAAATTGAAAATAAAATTTCAAACCACGGGCCAACAACTATACAATGAAAATGTTTACGCACTGCATCATGCATAAAACGCATATTATTTGAATCAATGCATGTTCAAACCACAATTTTCTGAAACCAAATATCAAATGAAATAACTATAAAGATTACGGCTACGGAGGTGGTTATGATGGCGGCTACGGTGGCGGTAGCGGCGGCGGTGGCCGAGGTGCCGGTGGTCCACGCGGCGGTCCAAAAGGTATTAAAAACAAAAATAAACAGCAACAATTGTTAACTATTTCCAAGATTAATTTTGTTTTTTTTTTTGCTTGTCTACCATACCAACAAAATTCTGTACCAA